>NC_090267.1:488262699-488579128 GCF_040414725.1 Anabrus simplex
GGTCCTCCTGACCAGTTGTATCCCCCGACCCAAAGTCTCACGCTCCAGGACACTGCCCTTGAGGTGGTAGACGTAAGATCCCTCGCGGAGTCCGAAGGAAAAATCGACCCTGGAGGGTAAACAGGCTAAGATATAATAATAGTCTAATAATAATAATAATAATAATAATAATAATAGACTGCTAAAACTTTAAACTTTTCTCCCGGAAAAATCATGGACGTTGAATTGTAAATCTTTCGTTCTCGGCCATCGATTCAACGTACTAATTGAAGTGAATATTTTCAGTTCTTAATCTACGGTTGGTGACATAATTTTTTCGTGTTTCTCTGGAATTTATATTAATTAATACCTTCAAATACCACCGGACTGAGACGGGAATGAATTTATTAACTTCGGTTCAGAACGACAGTGATGTACCCTCTGAACCACGCAGCCAGCCCATCACTCATTATCATTAAACACTTAGCAAGACAAAGGTGATCACACAGTTGGAGATAGAAGATTCTGACGCAGAGTAATTCAAATAATTTGACATGCGTGACAAGTGGAGAAGAGTTCTTCAACCTCCCGTCATTGCTCTGGGCGATGCTTTGCAGAACGACACTGTGGGTAAATATCTGCCGGTTCTCGCACCTCGACGGGCTGTTTAACATGCGGAACGTGTGTCTGCATACAACTCCACCTGGGACCACAGACTCACACTATGAAAGACGAGCTTTCATCCTAAGTAACGTTAACCTCTCTTAGAAATTCCTGAATGATAATGAATTTACCTTTGGTAATCTCTGCCTACTCAAACCTTTCCTGTTGACTTAGCACAACTTAGGTATCCTGCATAATACAAATGTATTTACACGTTCGTTGAGCCGTGGCGGTTAAGCCAGCTAACCGTGGGGCATCACAGGGGAAAACACTACTACATTTCGGAAGTATTTGGAGCACAAGAAAGAGAGTGCTCACGGAAACGAGAGTTAATGGTCTAAACACCAGAGTGACAGATTGGATGGGTAAATTACTAGAAAACAGGACTCGCTAGTAGTAAGATATATTTTAAATAAATCTCCCCTCTTCCGGCTCCATGGCTAAATGGTTAGCGTACTGGCCTTTGGTCACAGGGTTCCCGGGCTCGATTCCCGGTAGTGTCGGGAATTTCAACCATAATTGGTTAATTTCGCTGGGAGTCAAATCAAAAGACATGCATTTGGCGAGCCGAACATGTCTTGGTACACTCCCGGCACTAAAAGCCATACGTCGTCGCCATAAGACCAATCTGTGTCGGTGCGACATAAAGCAACTAGCAAAAAAGAAGCCATACGCCATTTCATTTCATTTCATCCCTCTGCCAGTGAGGGTGAGCATAATGGTGCGGAATACTTAACTTCCAGTATATAGTATATACAGTATCTACCAAAAGTTTGAGGACATCTGCGTATTTAATGAACATGATTCTGTCGTTAAAATTTTGGTCTCAGGCATACAATTCTTTTTACAGGGAACTAGTACATATTTAGAGGAATATTTACTAAACGTTTCATTAAAATATCACTAAGTTACTACTTTTTACTTTGCAACAGTTGGAAAGAAAGTCGCTGTTTTTGTATACTTGAGGATATCTGGAGGTACAATATGGGGATTACATTAATACTCTTTGTTAGGAGAAACACAGATACCTGTAGAATATTTATAATTGTAATAGAGCAACAGAATGTTTCCACTTAAAAATATCTCCCCTTTAAGTTCGCAATAGAACCACAGAAAGTTGTAAAAAGAAAATCATTCCTTGATCTCGGCTGGACAGGAGAACTCTGAAGCTTCAGAGATCGTTTATGTGTTACGTTGTAGCTATACAACGGGAGATATTTTAAAATGCAAACGTATTATGTGGCTCTATTACAATTATAAGTATTCTACGGGAATCACTGTTTCTCCATAACAAAGATTATTAATGCAATTCCCATATTGTACTCTCCAGATCTCCTCAAGTATTAAGAAATTGCTGTTTTCTTTCCAACTGTTACAAAAAATAAAAAGGAGTGATGTTTTATTGAAAATTTCAGGAAATTATCATCTAAATGCGTACTAGTTCTCTGTAAAAAATACATCCCTGAGGCCAAAGATGAAGGACAGGAACCATGTTGATGAAATAGCAGATGTCCTTAAACTGCATAAATACTTCATAGATTTTACTGGTAAATTCATCGTTACCCAGAGATTACGATTTCAGGTATAAATGCAACTGTATAATTTTCAGGCAATCTCTTACGATATGTAATAATATTTTCTCTACGTTATAAAAAGGAATTTTCAAATTTTGGAGGGCAGCGACTGTATTCTTCGATAGGACACCTCCAGATCCAAAGAGGAGGCCTCTGACAATCCATTGACCAGGAGGAATATTGTACTACGCTGATAGATACGGCAGACGTTTTTTGGTTTTCATTTTAACTTCGAAGCGAATGGTAGGATCTAACATCATCCCTTTATTTTCTTCCTTATTGATGGCTCTGATTCACATTCTTGCTGAGTCGTCGGTAGAGACGCAATGAACTTCTTTGTCCACCTCACATGCACGCTGCGTCAGGCCTCGAGCAATTAAAGATGATGGTTACGATTGCTACGCAGTAATTCGGTGTTCCTGCAGAACTCCAGCACATTGTGAAAGCGTTCCGGTCTCGTTGCAACCATTTTGGCAGCAAAGAGTTGAACTGTAAGTTCTACCGGGACCCGATCCTACTTCGGTCAGGTTGCAATTATCAGATTTTGTAGTGATTAAAAGGGGGTTCCGAAAGGCAGTAATATTGAACCTTTATATTTTATAATATACATATCTAAAATTTATTTTATTTATTTACATGAAATAGCGTGCTGTTTAATAGACTAGACATAAATGATTGATTTCTGATAGGTATTGATGATTAGAAACCAGTCTCTTCCGATAAATCTCCTGATAGGATGTTAATGGCCATCATGGTGAAAGTTTCCCTTATTTTTCTTGCCGCATCGTGCATATCGAACTACTGTCATAGATTCAGCGCCTAGAATAATCCAGACCACCCTAGTCTGCTTTTCCCATGTATCTTCTCTTATATGATCAATTGTATCAAACACGCTGTATTTTCCATTGCTTAAGTTGTCACGGAAATAGGCTTATGATGTTAGACATATTTGTGAAATTACCAACTGGTTTGGTAGAAGACAGTTCGGATATACGAAAATGTATTCCACTGAGGCTCAACTTCTAAGATTCCAGCAAGATATAACGGATATTTTAGATTCAGGAGGAGAAATGCACTGTGTCGCTCCGGACCTATCCATGGAATTTGGTTAGGTCGATTATGGGAGACTGCAAATAAAATGAGGGCTATTGAACAAGACAAAAGAGTGACTTCTTCTTCTTCTTTTCTTCATGGGGACCTCTAAATATTAGTTCCTAATTAGCGTCGACTTCTAAGATCTTTTGCTGCCATGTTTTTCCTTCATTCCCACCTAGATATACCTGCTCCCTTCACAAAGTTGAAGGTTGTTCTTAATGGGTCTTTTTGGATTTTTTCTCTCTCTTCACCTGGTAGTCCTAGAGTGGAGAGTCTGATTATACCCAGCGCCTCACATTAGAAAAGTATGTGTTCAGCTGTTTCCCCTGCTTCATTGCATTTCCTACATAAAATATGTTGCCTCTTATTACTCCAATTTTATTATTCGTAGGTGTTTTTTCAGACGGCAGTGTCCTGTCAACAGTCCTACTAAAAACCAAACCAAACCCCATGGCACTATAGCCCTTGAAGGGCCATGGCCTGCCAAGCGACCGCTGCTCAGCCCGAAGGCCTGCAGGTTACGAGGTGTCGTGTAGTCAGCACGACGAATCCTCTCGGTCGTTATTCTTGGCTTTCTAGACCGGGGCCGCTATCTTACTATCAGATAGATAGCCCCTCAATTCTAATCACGTAGGCTGGGTGGACCTCGAGCCAGCCCTCAGGTCCAGGTAAAAATCCCTGACCTGGCCGGGAATCGAAACCGGGGCCTCCAGGTAAGAGGCTGGCACGCTACCCCTACACCACGGGGCCGGCTAACAGTCCTACTACCCATCTTATATTTTCTCTGCTGAGTTTCAACAGTTCTTTGGTATGCTTCTTGTTTGGTCTTTTTATTAGTTCCTTTGCAAGCCTGCATCCTGGAGTATTTTTCCAGTTTTCCATTTGTCTTTTGTACCCATTTTCCTATGTAGTGTCGGACTTGTCCATAGGAAATCCCGCATACAGATTCTGGGCCTACAAATGTGTTTATGCCCATTTCCTGGACAGTTTATGTGCTTTTTCATTTCCTTCTATACCTGCATGCCCCGGTACCCACATTATTTTGACAACGTTGTACTTTGAGAGCTTCAGAAGAATTGAGTGCCAATACCAGACAATTCTATATATTATCCGGACTGCCTCTAGTGCCTTAATGGCCGCTTGGCTGTCCGTAAAAATGAAGATGTTCTTATTCCTATAGTTCATTTTCAGATTTTCTTCAAGTAAGAGTGACTTAATGAGTGGGTGAATTACTAGAAAAAGAACGCAGAGAATTAGAGTAGGTGAAGCATTAGCTGAGACGGCAATTTTTTAAGAGGGGTTCCGCAAGGCATTGTTATTGGGCCTATATCTTACATGTTGTGAGTAAAGTACTGGAATCATACATAAGGATTTTTGTGAATGATGTCATATTGTATTGAGCAGAGATTGCAAACCTTTTCCGACTAGAATGTCAATTAAGGTTTTGTTTATTACTTTTTTCTGTTTAGTATGCCAGCGGTTATTTTCCTTTAAAATCATCATAAAACCCTCTCATTTGACTTCATTTAGGTATTTGATTGCATTGTGAATGTTTCATTAATTGATTCTGCAAACAACACTGAAAATTCCACTTCAGAAAACAGGTTCATTTTAAGAATAACATATATTTTGCTTTAACCTAATCAATTGTGTAAAAAATATGGCCATACTTCTTTACTAAAGCGTAATGAGAATTTTTTATGTTGCTAGGTTTTCGACCTATTTATTACATGTTAAAAATTAAAATATATTAGTATGATGTCTGACGTGGTACAGAAGTGGTGTTTAGTGGCACGCGCGTGACAGGTTTTCCATTATTGGTCTAGAGTTATAGGCTACGTAAGTTACAGGATTTTGAACAACTCCAAAAAGACCTTGATGAAGTTTTGAGACGGAGGAAGAGTTCCCTTATTTTTAATTAATGTGTTGACGGAGTGAAAGTACCACTGTAAGTATCTAGGTATTAATATATAATGCAATGGGGTGATCACATCAACAAGGTTATAAATAAGAAAATATAATATAGAAAATTTCCAATGGTGATGGTGGTACTTAGGTGTTGCACTGAGGATGTAAAGGAGAGGGAACATCACTCCCCGCTCTGAGGCAGAGCAACGAGGAGAGCACTTCGCTCACTTTGTCCCTACGTGACATCAGACAGCAATTAAAATTAAGAAGATTAGTAATTAAGAATTAAGAAACTAAGCTCGTACCCTGTGACAGGAAACGTTGGAAATGGTTTCATTTTTAACGTTTTCGTAACCCACCATGCTGAACTTTACGAAACCTCGGCTTCTTGTCAAAGTTGTCTTAGGGATTTTGTAGAGTATGTTCTAATCTTTCTGCGATTTCATTTTCTTTTTCCTCGTTAAGTTCATTTCTTCCAGTTGCTCTCAATTTACTTAAGAGTTTACGCACGGTTTCTTTAAGTGGAAGGCGTACAGATGGAAATTGTGTTACAAATCCCCTATCGACTTCCGTACAAGCCTCTGTTTTCACATAATTATCGTACATAAATACCCTTTCCTGTACCGTGTAAACGTGTGGAGGAATTATGAGAAATACACCCACCTCACACGTAGAAAATAATTGGAGCGACAGATCATTCTAAGCACGGACCTGAACTGCGAAGTGCGGACATCCCCGTGCTGTCGCTGCGCTGTGTAACGGGAGGCAGATAAGGTGGGCGAGGCTGCCGGCCAACCGATGAGAGAAACGCACTGTACCTGCCGCAACATATCATTTAATTCCTAGTAATATGAGATTTATGACAACAGAAACATACACACAAAAAACTCTCAAATATTTTCTCGGCTACATGGAAAAGCATACAACCATGGATATTTATTGGGGCTCAGAAGACGAGAGTGCACGCACTACTCCTCGTAGTGCAAGTGGCTGGGTCTTGTGCAATTCGAGGGAGAACCTATCACTCATGAAGGAGAGAAATTATTGACCCAGCGTGGTAACGAACGAGATACGAACCGCCTGTCAAAATAAAAATTCGGGCAAATAAAATGTAAAACCGATGAATAACTAATATAATTACAGCAAATAGAACTACAGTAACGCAATATACAGTATTGTCAAATTATCTATTCTATTAAAAGAGTTTACTAAAAACAACTGTGTGAAATCCGTCCGTCCGTTCTACTGGACCGATTTGCTTCATTTTTGTTTTATTCTCTCTGGAATTTCCTGCCGGTGAATCATGAGACATTGATAGGCCCCTATGATCAGGCAACTTTGAGTAATCATAAAATCAAATCATTAAATGGTCATTCCAATAATTGCAGGCGAAGGCTTGTCCTGACCCGCAATACATTCCGTACTTAGCAGGTTGCTAAGCGACTAACACTTCCATTAATATTCTGATGTATGTGATTTTCATCTCTAGTAATGTCATTGTATGCAGCTGTCCGGCTCCATGGCTAAATGGTTAGCGTGCTGACCTTTCGTCACAAGGGTCCCGTGTTCGATTCGGAGGGTCGAGAATTTCAACCATCATCGGTTAATTCCTCTGTTACGGGGGCTCGGTGTATGTGTCGCTTTCATCATCATTTCATCCTCATCATTACGCGCAGGTCGCCTATGGTAATCTAATCAAAAGAATATTATTCCGTGCTGTATACTCTTTGATTCTCTGACCTCCTCCAGCTTCTTATTATACTCAATAGATGGCAGAACTTTCCAAATTACTCACATGCTGCTACTAGAAAACATCGAAGTACGCACAGACGGGAAAGTAACAACTCGACTCGCCTTCTGTATGACGATTAATAAAGCGCAGGGACAAACTCTTGAAAAAGTGCGCGTCTACTTACCCGAACCAGGATTCAGCCACGGCCAATTGTATGTTGTGCTATCTCGGGCAAGATCGTTTGAAACTTTTAAGATCCAGATACCCCGAATAGTCGAACCATAATGAATATTGTATGGAAAGAATATTCTTCCATGATCAGAGGAAGAGCATACCCTCTGGCTTGACAGGCAGTATTCAAACATGGCTGCATGCAATGAAATAGCGTATGGATTTTTGTGCCGGGAGTGTTCGATGACATGTTCACTCGCCAGACGCAGCTCTTTTCATTAGATTCCCGTAGGCGACCTGCGCGTAATGGTGAGCATGAAATGATGATGAAGGCGACACATACACCCACCCCAGTGCCAGAGGAATTAACCTATGATGGTTAACATTCTCGGTCCTGCGAATCGAACGCCGGAGCCTTGAGACGAAAGTTCAACACGCTAACCATGCAATAACATTACTAAGGATGCAAATCAAATATACTGAAATATACCTATCAGAATATTAACGAAAGTGTAAGTCGCTTAGCAACCTTCCTTCTATGCTAAGTCTTGAAGAATGTTTTCCTCGGTCATCCTCGGCCTTTCTTCCCCGTGATTTTCCCGTCAAGGATATTGGTAAGAAAGGTATTATGTCCAAAAATGTGTCCAGTGAATTTAGCTGTTCTTCTTTGTATTGTTAACATTAGTTATCTCTCCCCTTGAATTTTTTCTAGAACGCTTTTGTTTGTTCTCTTTTCAATACATTTAATCCTTAACATTCGTCTCCAGACCCACATCTCAAACGCTTCCAGTCGTTTCCAATCCTGATCTCCGATTGCCCAAGATTCACAACCATACAACAGCACACTCCAACCAAAAGAAATCACAAATTTCTTCCTAATTAAAAAAATCTAAATTTGCACTGATTATAAGATTTCTCTTATTATTAAACGCTGTTTGTCAAGTTCTATTCGCCTTTTGATCTCTTTCCTGTACTTGTTATCATTGCTCATCAGGCTTCCTAGACAAGGGAAACTGGTAATTTGTTCCACTATCTTGTCGGTAAGCTTGATGTCGGTGTAAATTTGTTCAGGATGTTTACTCACAACTAAAATCTTGGTCTTCTCAGCATTAATTTTTAAGTTTGAATCTGACAATGCTGATGACAATACATTCAGCATCTCGGACAACTATGTCATATGCAAATCGAATGCATTGGATATGGTGGCTATTTACGTTTACTCCTTTGCTATCGAACTGTAGTGCCATACGGAAATTATGTGAGGCTGCCATGAAAAGTTGTTTTCCAAAACTATACTGAAATCAATTCTCTTACAGTATGAACAGTCGTATATATTATTTCCACGGGAGCACTGAATGCCGTGATTATAGCTGGTGTATTTCGTCTACGTTGGGTGAAGTTACTGTATGTAAATTATTTCAGTCGTATTTCCAATTATAATCAGACAACTATCATGGCACCATTGTAGAAACCTTTTAAATCCACTTTGTGAATTTTTCTCTCTAAAATCGAGCTCGATAGCTGCAATCGTTTAAGTCCGGCCAGTATCCAGTATTCGGGAGATAGTAGGTTCGAACCCCACTATCGGTAGCCCTGAAAATGGTTTTCAGTGGTTTCCCATTTTCACACCAAGCAAATGCTGGGGCTGTACCTTAATTAAGGCCACGGCCGTTTCCTTCCCACTCCTAGGCCTTCCCTGTCCCATCGTCGCCATAAGATCTATCTGTGTCGGTGCGACGTAAAGCAACTAGCAAGGAAAAAAAATTCTCTAAACAATTATTGTATTTTCGTGAACATATAATATCCACATTTCATCTGAATACACCGACATGTTTTAAAACAGACTTCAAATAGTACTTGCTTACAGTATATGAAATACAATAATCGACCCAGAAAACTTCCTCGTGGAACACCTCTATCCGTCATGATGGGCCCACTAAATGTTTTACCAACTTGAGCCTCTAACGACCAATTTGACAATAGCTTTTAAATAATTTAAGAATAAATCCTCTCGCATTTATACTCTCGGAGGCTTTCAGTAATTTTAGTTGAACTATTGAGTCAAATGTTTTGGAACATTATTATAACAGTAAGTTACAATTACTTAAAGCGAGCTGTGGATCGTTTTCATTTGCGGTTACTGCTCGGCACATCATTTGCACTTTACACTCTACGATCTTTTGAAACATCCAAACCAGTAAAATGTTCAATCAATCACTACTGATCTGCATTTAGGGCAATCCCAGGTGTCAGATTACCTATCTGTTGTTCACCTAGTACTTTCTCAAATAATTGCAATGAACTTGGACATTTATTCAACATCTCCCTTGGTAAATTATTTCAAACCCTAACTCCTCCTCCTACAAACGAATATTTGCCCAATTGTCCTCTTGAATTCCAGCTATAACTTCATATTATGGTTTTACCTAATTTTAAAGACACCGTTCAAACTTATTCTTCTACTTATGTCATTCAACGCAATCTTTCCACTTAAAGCTCGGAGCATACCACTTAGTCGACCAGCTCGTCTCCTTTTTCCCAAGTCTTCCCAGCCCAAACTTTGTAATATTTTCGTAGCGCTACTGTTTTGTCGGGAACCATCCAGAACAAATCGAGCTGCTTTTCTTCGGATATTTTCCAGTTCTCGAATCAAGTAATCAAGGGTCCCATACACAAGAACTATACTCTAGTTGGGGTCTTACCAGAGACTTATATGCCCTCTCCTTTACATTCTTTCTACAACACTTCATACGTTCATAACCAGGTGCAGGTATCTTTATTTACAATCCCGTTAATGTGATTACCCCACTGAAGATCTTTCCTTATTTTAACACCTAGGTACTTACAGTGATCTCCGTAAGGAACTTTCACCCCATAAACGCAGTAAATAACACTCAGAGAACATTTCCTATTTGTGAAACTCACAACCTGATTTTTAACCCCGTTTATCATCACACCATGCTTGCTGTTCACCTCACAACATTGTTGAGGTCTTTTCTGCAGTGCTCACAATCTTGTAACTTATCTATTACTCTAACATCATCCGCGAAAAGCCTTACCTCTGATTCCACTTCTTTACATAAAGCTCCAATAAAACTGCTTTGAGAAATTCCCCTCTTAATGATTACAGGGTCACATAATGCTTCACCTACTGATATTTCTGGAGCTACTGACTCAACACTTCCATACACAAGTAATACCAAGTTAATAGCAATGGAATTTTGTCTCTAAGAAGTGCCGTTAAATTACAATAGATCTACCGATCTACGGACACGAGGATAGTGCTCTACAAATACTATCGGACTGGTCCAGGATCGAACCAGAAAACATGGGCCAGTGATATAACGCCTGAGCCATATAAGCAGGCGGTTCATTGGACAATTTCGCATGTTGTCTTATTACAGCTAGATGAATAGTTCCTGTCCAGATTACTGTCAAAATTATTTGAATTAAATTATCACCAGAGACTTTTACCAGAGATGCGCGATTAACTATACAATATTAATCGGCTATTCTTAGTCTTAGTTTTAATGACATCCCAAGGACATTCCATGGTTTAAGCTCTGAACTAAGGCTGACAAATAAAATGAATCCGTTTCAAAAGTAAACAAATCTGAACCATTCTTATGAGAATTAATCATTACCTTATAAATATTCCCTCGAACTTTCCAAATGATATAAGCTTATTGTTTGTTTCTGGGCTGTCGGAAAAGACGGAGGAATTACTGATTTAAAAGAGAAGACACGTTCTCCTCGATAGCATGGCTTCGTTGTCCAGTGAGGTGGAACACTAGAGACTGATGAGCGAACTAGAATAATATCCTTAATCCCCCGAAATAATTCTCAATAAGTCCTTGACTGTCTATTGACTGCTTAGTCGCCACACGGTCTTGGGGGTGTGAGACTGCATCTTACCAAGTGACTCCAGGTTTGATCCCCGGACAGCTTAGGGATTTTCACCTGGATCTGAGGGCTGATTCGTGGTCCACCCCACCTATGAGTATCCGTCTGACGGTGAGAGCACCTCCTCTCTAGAAAGCCATCTCGCGTCACCTCGTGATCTGCAGGACTTCGCACTGAGCAGCCGCCGCTTGGTAGGCCAATGGCCATCAGGACTGTAAAGCCATGGGACTTGTTTGTTTGTATTCACTGTATGCATAACAGAACCTTATACTCGTGACTCAAAAACTCTGTGGTTCCAATCCAAAGCATCCACAGTTTTACATAACTCGAAACTCTGATCCTAATCCACAGTATCTACAGTTTACATGACATTAAATTCTGTCATCGTAATCCACAGCATCCATAGTTGTTTTATGTGTCTTTAAATTCAGATCGTAATCCACGGCACTTACAGTTTTAAGTGACTCAAACTGTGCTCATAATTTACGGTACCTACAGTTTTACATAACTCGAAACTCTGATCTTAATCCACAGTATATACAGTTTACATGACTCTAAATTCCGTCATCGTAATCCACAGCATCCACAGTTGTTTTATATGTCTGTAAACTCTGATCCTAATCCACAGCACCTACAGTTTACATAACTCTAAATTATGTGACCTTAATGCACGGCACATTAATTGATTACATGACTCTAAATTCTATTATCATAAGCCATGACACCAACAGTTCTACATGAATCTAAACTCTGATCCTAATCCACACTACCTACAGGTTCATGTGACTCTAAACTTTCTGCATTAATACACCCTTAAATTCTCCGAACATCGGTAGGGGATTTTACATTGGGAATAGGAGAATGATAAACCCCAGTACGCTACTGAGACCAGTCCGGTTTGATACCTGCATCAAATTTAAAAACGATGTCCCTTCTTTACCGTTGCCCGAATAACTTACGGGACCACCGCCGGCTACATCCATTAACCCAAGTTTGTAAGCGAGCGTTCAGTTGTCGCTGGCTGTGTTACGAACACATGTATAGACATCGCACTAATACGGTTTTTATACGACATAATTCATACAAACTGTTGGCTAAGGTGCTCGTAAAAGAGAGAAACATTGAACATCATCGTAGTGAAGGTTAATCATAGCAATCACCTGTTCCCTAGCCTTGACCATCGTATCTTAAATGCGAAGGCTAGTGTCAAACTCATTATTAGGGAACACAAATGGTCTCATTATGTGTCCTCATCGCCTACAGAGTACACAGTGACTCCTCGTTTGTTAACTGACTGAAATACATGAGCACACCTTTTAGACCGTACTCCCGTTTTGATCTCTATCATCACCACGTTTCACGGGTTTACTTTCCCGGAAACTAACGGGTTTTCCTGAAAGTACTTTTCATGCTGAATTCGAAAATATACATTTTAATGTTGAAGATATTATTTCCTGAGCACATAAAGTAGGGATCGCCATGCTACGGAAAATGTAAAATTAAGCAACTTCCTCAATTGTTTCGAAAGTTGAAGGGTTAGAGGGCCCGGAGAGGTTTCAGCTCTATCCAACTAGAAAAACAAATTTCGAAAATCACTTCCGACCTAAATGTAGTTCGGGAGAAAACTCCCTAAAATCGCTTGTTTCGTTACTCGTTTTCTTTTTTCATTCAAATCCCAGCCAAATTAACTTACTTACATAATTATTTCTGTAATGTGTTCCTTGGTTCAATACCCTGAGGCACCTTTTGATTATTGAAAAATGTCCGCACCGACTGTAATTATGAGGGCATAAGTGAAACTCTGCATTGACTCACATTAGCGCTCGTAGTGGTAGAAAAAGGCAACCTGCTAATCTAATCGATCGGATAACGATGATTAAGAAAAGGATTGCAAATTTTAGCAATAAATAAATAATATATTATCATACTTCGTTATATTTTATTTACCTAAATTTCGTAGCTCATATCCCTAGGATGTTTACAACATAGAGTTGCTTGCTTATAGGGCTAGAACCCTGCATTTTTTTGTCTGCCTCAGGTTCAAATTTTGAGAAAAACACAAAGATTTTGGATGTAAAGGTTGTAAAAAGTACTTTTGTTTCTTATGCGAATGGAATAGAACCCTGCGTTCCGCTGTACCATTTACCCTGGAGAGAAAACGTGTTACAGAGGAATGCCTTGTTTATTCTTGCTTTTGCTGTTAGGTATATTCAAGATTTTTTCGTTGAGATGGAAGAAAGAAGGACGAAGAACTCAGTATCTGTGCCGAAAGTGTCCTCATATGATAGAAACGAATTTACAAGAAGATACGGGAGTTAATAAAAGATACACATTTCAAACATATACTTATTAATGAAATGTTAGTTTAGGAGTTAATATAAGGAAAGATCTTCATTTGGGGTTATAAATAAAGCTTAAAGATCTCTTCATATGGTTATGAGGGCATTCAGAGGTTGTAGTATGGTTATAAGGGAGAGGCCACTTAAGTCTCTGGTAAGACCCCAGTTAGAATATCGTTCCAGTGTATGGGACCCTCATGAGGATTATTTGATTCGAGAACTGGAAAAAATTCAAAGAAAAGCAGCTTGATTTGTTATGGATGATTTTCGATAAAAGAATAGCGTTACGAAAATGTTGCAAAGTTTGGGCTGGAGATACTGGGGAGAAAGAAGACGAGCTGCTAGACTAGGTGATCAACAGATAAGGAATCTGCCATCTGGGCGACTATTCTAAAAGCAGATCAGTGAAGAGTGATAGATAGATAGATAGGTAGATTGATTGATTGATTGATTGATCGATTGAATGATTGTTTTTTATTTATTTATTTATTTATTTATTTATTTATTTATTTATTTATTTATTTATTTATTTATTTATTTATTTATTTATTATCAATCAGGACGACAAGGAGCTAGAAGCTCATTCCAAAATGCAGTACAGATAACATTATATGTTTTCAAATTTACGGTTATATTAAAGAATAGAAAATAAACATGAAATAGCTCTTTGACAATGGCGGTAATACAATTTCAACACTACTTCATAAAACATTCCGAAACGCTGTTAAAATGTTAAACACAATATATGACAGTTCTAGTACCATATCCAGTCGTATCGGGTCGTGAGCAACGTAACATAATTTTTGTTAACTATCATATTTTTTAGTCTTTTTGTTAAAATTGGCACTAAAATGACTGAATTAAATGAACTGAAAGGATTTTTCAATAATGTATGTATTTCTGTAGGACTCATGGTGTCAAACTACGTTTGGTGTTACAAGATGCAATGAAACACGTGAAGTTCAAATGTGATTGGATAAGAGTGTGGTCTACTGACTTGAAAGTACCAAATGGTGAAGCGCCTCTAAGTCTGTGTAATACTGTAGTTATTCCTGCAAATTTATTTCAAATGGTTTTAACGTCGTGCTAACACAACGCAGGTTGTCGGAGACGCAAGGACAGGAAAGGGCCACAATTTCCGTGGTCTTAATTGAGGTACAACCTCAGCATTTGGCTGGGGTGAAAATAGGGTACCACGGAAAACTATCTTTAGGGCTGCCGACGGTGGGATTCGAACCACTATCTTAGGAATGCAAGTTCACAGCTACTCGACTCAAAACTCACGGCCAACTCGCTTGGTCATGCCTGCATCTTCCTTACAAGCAAACTGAATATATTCAATTCATGATAATTTCTGGTTCATAAACAGTAATATAAATCTTGAGAACGTAACTATGTACAAAAAAAAACTACTCACTGAGGTACTAACGGGAAGCGTGCTTTTGGGACATGTTTTGTGGATGATGGTGAAAACCAATTTTGCTATATTTAATGAGAGTTTATTTATGCATAGTCACTTAAAGATGAGATGAATAACATATTGCATAAAAGTAGTAATTTATTGAATGTTTTTTATGGTGTAAACTATTATTCATGTAATCCCGTAACTTATAACGGAGCGATCTTATTTATGCAGACAGAGAATAACAGCGAGCCGAACACTGGTCCTTGGGGTAACCCACAAACAACATTCAGTGCGCACTTTCTTATTCATTTACACAAACATCCTGTTACATTCCCCACATAGCTGCGGAACCACTCTAATAAAATACCACGGACACCAATATTTTCGATTTTTTCAATGACAATTCATTCTTTACAGTATTGAATACTTTCTTAAGAACAACAAATAGACCTCAAGCATTTTAAAAATCTAAATCTTGCTCCAGATACTTACAATGTCAACTACAGCATTAGCAGTCGACAAGTTCCGTCTAAATCTGCATTGACAGTCATAGAACAGTGTTTCCACATTCTCAAAGTACAAATCGACACTCTTTTTTCACTAGTTACTACGTTTTTAGGCCATGCTGTTCACTACGAAAAGTTAAAATGAACAAAGGCCTCGAAGACAGAAGATGGCATATCCTAAAGGCACAGAGGACGGAAGAACCAACTCACATCCACTTTGCTTGTGACTTGCAGCAAGCGGGAAACTAGTCAGTCCCGGCAGGGTCGGGAATTTTAACCATCATTGGTTAATTTCCTTGGCACGGGGGCTGGGTGTATGTGTTGTTTTCATCATCATTTCATCCTCATCACGACGCGCAGGTCGCCTACGGGGGTCAAACCAAAAGACCTGCACCTGGCGAGCCGAACCCATCCTGGAATCTCTCGGCACTAAAAGCCATACGCCATTTAATTTAATCTCCCATAATCTCTTTATGAATGCACTGTGTTCTTCTTCCTCTCCTCCTCCTTCTTCTTCGTATTATTATTATTATTATTATTATTATTATTATTATTACGGAGTTTCCGTGATTCAGAGAGGAATAGGAAGCGCCTAGTTTGAATGGCTGGACAAGGAATTACTTAGTGCCGCATTTAACAGTGCCGCATTTAACATAATAAATTTGGAAATTTCTTTCTTTCCTTTCTTAAAATCGTGAGATTGAAAATCTGAGTGAAAACAAAACAATTGAACAGCTCAATGATGAGATCGTCAGCTCTAACAATATCTGGGACTTAGAAGTCCTGAAATCAGGTACAGTAGCTTGAGATAATCACCAAGTCGTTTAATTACATAGAGAAGAGAATTATTGCTCCGAACAGGTACAATATTTTGCAAGAGCAAGACCTTTTCCGAGCAGGTACACTACACAGGAATCTGAGCTTCAAAATACAAGAGTCTAGCCTCGAAGAGGCAATCATTTTCTTTGACCCACTAAAATTACACTAGGAAACCTATCTGGTGACATCACTTTAAAGTTTTCATACAGAGTTGCCCCATGGTGGGCTTATCCATTGCTCAGCAATCAACTTAGTCACTGTTAAAACGAAGGAACAGTTACCCTATGAACAATAAAGGCTAATAGGGGCATCATTGCCCATACTACACGTCCTTAAGAGTAAGAAGGAAAGGTTGCACGTAACAGGCCATAAACAAAAGACAAGGAGGTGAACACCAGCACTCCTTACAGAAATTACTAGAAACCTAAGTGGGTTTACTGCCGAATGGTGCAGAGGATAATCCCATACTAAAAGAGGTGACTAAAGGAGGAACATTTAAAGCAGAGACAAGATTTACAAAATTTAGAAATTTGAAAACTTCAGGCACCCAATTGCAAGGTTGAATGGGAGACGGCAGAGGGTCACCACTCCTCGTTCCCTTACTAGGGAACAGAACCAAAGTCCTTAGACTTCGCCTAAAATACTACATTTAAACCACAAAACGTTGTATCGCTGGATCTTCTTCAAGCAGCCACGCCTCTGCCTTCCTACGCCTCCGTCAAGTCGCACTTCCAACCACTGAAGCAATTCAGACAAGATGGCCCTGATGCGCCCTGCTTTTGTAGTTCCGTAGGGGGAGCTTCCAGATTAAATTGAAACTACACTTTGCTAATAGGCTAAATTCCCCTACACACGCCAGGGTTTGATTGGTTAGAGAAGAATATTTGCAAGCATCTGATACGTAGATTACAATAAAGGAGGAACCAACTGAAATGTAAACAACTTCGGTACAGTAAAAAATCAATCTTTAGGAAAAGGTTTACCAAAAACAAAAATGAAATTTCCAAAGCTCTAGGCTGGTATTCCGTCCATGAGATTGCGCTAACAAATCGATGGTAGAGCCATCTAAACGTAGAAGACGAAATTCTTTGAGAGATTAAAAGTTCAAGTCCGTTGACATAGATGGCCGTAGAGTAGACACGCAATTTAGATAGCCGGGGAAGGTGTGCCACTGGTATTATTATTATTATTATTATTATTATTATTATTATTATTATTATTATTATTATTATTATTATTATTATTATTATTATTATATAATTCGCTGGGGCCATCAAGGACAACGGTAAGTCTTGTTGCATTTGACACTGAAATTGGCCTTCTTTAGAGCCCAAATTTCCCTCATTCTTTGTGAGTGGGCCTGCTTACGCTCCTCTGTCCAAGGGGCACCGTGTCTTCTCTTCAGTTGCTCGTCTCGGTTTAGCCCGTTCGTCAATATTTTCTTGCGGAAGACATCTCTGTTAAGGGCGTCTTCAGCTGAGATATGTAGCATTTCCAGGTCTTCTTTGGTATTTCTAACCCAGGGAATTGTGGTTTGGGGGTTTGAATAAAAAAAAGTGAAAGATTCCTTTAGTTAACTTTCTTCCGTCCATTCTTTTCAGATGACCGTAAAATCGTGCCCGTCTTTTTCTGATTGTGTTGGTAATTTTCTCTATTTTGCTGTAGACTTCCTTGTTGGATCTCTTTTGATGGATTCCATTTCTGTACTTTGATCCCAAGATTCCTCTCATAATTTTGCGTTCTCTTTTCTCCAGTTCTTCAAGGAGTCCTTTGTTGGCATTTAGAGACAGGGTTTCGGCTGCATACAGAACTACTGGCTTCAGAACTGTTTCATAGTGACGTATCTTGGTGTTTTGGGAAAGGCATTTTTTGTTCTAGATTGTGCGGGATGTTTGGTAGGCTATTTCCAGTTTGCGTACTCGCTCCTGAAGTGCTTCTTTGTCCAGTCCATTTTTCATGATTATCTCACCCAGGTATTTGAATTTGTCTACTCGGGTGATGTCCCCGTACTTTGTATGGAGTTTTGATGGAGCCTCTTTGATGTTAGTCATTACTTCTGTTTTCTCAAACGAAATCTGCAAACCAGTTTGTTCGGCAATTTCCTTTAAAATTTCAACTTGAGCTCTAGCGGTTTCTATGTCGTTTGAGAGAACAGCAATATCATCGGCAAATACTAAGCAGTCTGTTGCGATCCCCTTGGATTTGGTTCCTATTCTCAATGGATTGTAGTTGTTTCCTGTAATCTCACCCGACCAGGTTCTGATGATCTTTTCAAGAACACAGTTGAAGAGTATCGGGGATAGCCCATCACCTTGTCGGACTCCTGTTTTGATGTCAAAGGAATGCGAGAGACATCGGTGGAACTTCACCTTGGATTTTGTATCGGTCAGGGTGGCTCTAATTAATGCCAGCAGTTTCAAATCAACTCCAAATTCATTTAAGATGTTTAGCAGGTCTTCCCGGTCAATGGAGTCGTACGCTTTCTTAAAATCCACAAAGACAGACACATACTGCTTGGACCTTAGTGTACAATATCTGATGATCGTTTTGAGATTTTGGATCTGTTCAGCTGTTGAACTACCTTTTCTGAACCCTCCTTGGTATTCATCTATTTGATGTTCGACTTGTGCTTCCAAACGCTCCAGGATGGCAAGTGATAGAATTTTGTAAGTCACGGGTAGCAAAGATATTCCTCTGTAGTTGTTGATGTTCTTCATGCTGCCTTTTTTGTGTAATGGATGGATCAAAGCTATTTTCCAATCTTCGGGTAGGGTCTCCTTGTTCCAAATTTCTTCTATTTGCTTTTGCAAGATATCAAGTGATTCCCCTGGGGGATATTTCCTTAGTCTTCCCCCAGCGCTTTGTTATTTTTGAGACGGGCAATGTGGCGCTTGATTTCATCTCTGTCGGGTGGTCTGGAATCTGGGTACCTGAGTAAGGGTTCCTTGGTCTCAATGGCGCTTTGCGGTTTAGAGCAATTAAGTAAATTCTTGAAGTAATCTGCCAGAATGCTGCAATTTTCTTCATTTGACGTCGCCAGTGTGCCGTCCTTTCGCTCAAAGCATAGAGATGGTGGTTTATAGCCAGTGAGTTTGCGTTTGAAGGCTCTGTAGTACTCTCTGCTTTCATTCTTCCTAAAGTTTTGTTCTATCTTTTCAATGAGAGATTTTTCGTATTTACGTTTCTCAGTTCTGAACACCCTAGCTGCTTGGGCACGTTGGGTTTTGTAGGTTTCCCAATCATTTTCTGATTTCGTAGAATAGTACTGTTTCCACGCATTGAGTCTTTCTTGGAAGACTGATTCGCATGTACCATTCCACCAGGCATGCTTTTTGCTTCTCTTGATTTCTCCAACGTCTTTGGCGGCCTCAACAAGGAGACTTTTGGCGTTGTTAAAGTCACAGTCATTTGGTCTACCCTTCTCCTGGAACTCCTCAAACCTTTGCCGATGTTTATCATTGTCGAAGCGTGTGATCTGTTTGGTTGTCTTCCTTGTGTTTGCGGGAATTGGTTTGAATTTGATAAGAGACATTTAATGATCTGAGGCCACATTGATATCTTTCTTTACCTTGACATTCATAATCTCAGGGCTGTTTCTCCTGGAGATCGCAACATGATCAATTTGGAAATCTCCGAGAGCTTGGACGGGAGAACGCCAAGTCAATTATTATTATTATTATTATTATTATTATTATTATTATTATTATTATTATTATTATTATTATTATTATTATTATTATTATTATTATTATTACGTACCAGTCTCTTGGTAGCCCCCCTCGGTACTTCCTGGAAGGGATGAACGGGGAGTTCCCAGCCGGCCGAGAGTATATGGCTGGCTTTTCGTGTATTGTTCTCTTCGTCTGGTTTCCCCGTGCGATTCTGTGAGGTGCAGCGAGAATGTTCCGTCTCCAGCCACATCGCGAATATTCCGGTATTCATCAACCGAGCTATAAAAAGACGGCTAGCCGCGAACAGTTAGTCAATATGGCACTCCGGGTGTTGGGGTTTTCTGACACGACTGAGTGCGACAGCGGTGTTGGCTGTCGCTGATGTCCCTCAGGAGTGTGAACGAGGAGTGGTTGTTGCCGCGGAGTGTCCAGTGAGTAGCCTGTCGTCATTGTCCCACCGGTGTCAGAGTACCAGGTGTATGCATAAGTTGTTGTGGTAAAGAAAACACTTAATTTTCAAGGGAAATTCATTTTTTTGTTTATTAAAAATATTGACCAGCGGCTTCTACGCACTTCGCCCATCTTTCAGGTAAGTTATGAATACCACACCATAAAACTGCTTGTCTTTTGCGGAAAAGCATTCGCCGAGCCATTTTCCACCTTCTCCGAAATTGCTGAAGTGCTGCTCTGCGAGCGCGTGCCCCATTCATGCGAAAGGGTGACAGTCAAATGGCGCCAGGTCGGGGCAGTACGGTGGGTGCGGAAGGATGTCCCATTCAAGCGATTTCAAGGTGTCTTTCACTGGTTTTGCTGTGTACGACGGCGCATAGGAACAAAATCACTTTGATATGTCTTCTGGCCCATTCCGGTCGTCTTTCCATCAATGCGTGATTTAAATTAAACATTTGTTGGCTATAGCGTTGCGCATTAACGGTTTCGCCGGGCTTCAATCGCAATTACTCGTCTTCGCACTTTTATGGTCTACCGGAGCGTGCACTGTCTTTAACATTGAATCACCACGTTTAAACTGTCGAAACCATGTCTCACATGTTCTAATCGATGGAGCGTGTTCATCAAATGTTTCTACCAGCAAAAGATTACTTTCCACAGCCTTTTCCCTATGATTAAATAAGAAAAGCAATGCGTGCAGTAAATGTTCTTTTTCAGGCACAAACGACGACATGATCACAGACGCTAGTGTTTGGTGGACTGAACTTGTGTGTGTTGCCAGGTTAATGTCAGACGAACAAACTGACGTATGTACGCTGCGTACTGTTCACTGGCGCTATCTCTTAGTGAAACCGGAAAAGACTTTTGCATACACCTGGTATACGGGACGGAGTACTGAGTGTGTGGAGCAGTGTTAATGGTCTGATTTTACTGAGGTGATCCGCTTGGTCTTGGAAGCCTTTCCCCTACTTGTCACTGTGAGGATTCTGTTGGTGAGACTGCAGGATTTCAGGCGGATCATGTGCCCGTAGGTCAGTCGCCTTTTACTCATACATGTGACTATGTCCTCCTGATGTTCATAGAGCTCGTTGTTGTGCCTGATCCTGTAGGTACCACCCTCCTCTCTTATGGGTGCTAGTATCATCCTATTAAGGCCACGGCCGCTTCCTTCCCACTCCTAGCCCTTCCATGTCCCATCGTCGCCATAAGACCTATCTGTGTCGGTGCGACGTAAAGCTACTAGCAAACAAAATGTATCATCCTATACAAAAAAAAAACCGTGGCACTACAGCCCTTGAAGGGCCTTGGCCTACAAAGCGACCGCTGCTCAGCCCGAAGGCCTCTTTAAGTTCTAGTTTCCTGACTGGGCCCTTTCGATTCATCAAGTGGCACTCAGAGACGTAAAGTACTGAGGGTCATACTACTTAGTTGTAGATTATTATTATTATTATTATTATTATTATTATTATTATTATTATTATTATTATTATTATTATTATTACTGGATACTAGATGTAATGTAGTATATCAGAAGACATGTCTCTCTTGTATGGCACTTTCTAGAGATCCAAATAAATGATGGTTAATCTGTGTTCCGGTGGATGACTTCATCTTGTGAGAGTGATGTCAAATAATGACCACATTCTACCCACACTGAGACATAATTGGCAACCGAAGAGGGAGCTGATATCCAAAACCACATCCTCAATACTAAATATCTCTGACTCGGGGGTATACCCTCGTCGTACAACAACCTCCAGGTCCTAGAATCCTTAACCTCACTCAAATTTACAACACTCGTTCAAGGAAAAGAGTGTTTTATCACTAAGAAATTTGAAAACTAAACATTAACTTGCAACACCGTTCTTACGTGAGGACGACCTTTAGCAATCACTTGTCACCGTTAGATCTCGGATTATTTCACAGTGAGATGGCCGAGTGATTAGGGTCGCATAGCTGTGAGCTTGAATCCGGGAGATAGTGGGTTCGAGCCCCACTGTCGGCAGCCCTGAAGACGGTTTTCCGTGGTTTCCCATTTCACACCAGGCAAATGCTAGGGATGTACGTCAATTAAGGCCACGGCCGCTTCCTTCCCATTCCTAGGCCTTTCCTATCTCATCGTCGCCATAAGACCTATCTGTGTCGGTGCGACGTAAAGCAAATACAAAAAAATATATATATATATTGGAGGTCGGCCTAAGTTTCTTTTAGCCAGTTTATTTTTGGCCTTCATTGAGTTGATTACTTAAAATAATCTTTTGGTGAGTCTCTCGCTGTCCATTCTATAGATGCGGCCATAGAATTTCAAGGCGTCTCTTGCGTACAGCTTCGGTGAATCTGTCTGTTAATGAATAGAGGTCCGCTGTTCTCATCTTAATCCACATTACATTTTCTCTCGTGGGACCATAAATTCTCCAGAGAATTTTATTTTCTTGTATTTCAGTTTCTCTAATTTTAGAGTAACCTCCAAGGGATATGGTTTCTTAGACGTATAAAGCTTCCGGCAAAACAACTGTCTTGTCATGCCGTAATTTTGCATTACGCGATATGACTCTGCTATTGTAGTAATTCCACGTTAGTCTGTAGGCCTTATAGAGTTTAGTGGCTCCTTCTATGTAGGCCCTGCTGTCTAGTCCCGATGGTAGTATGATTTCTCCAAGGTATTTGATGGAGGACACCTGTGAAATTGTGTGAGATACCTGGAGGCCTGCCTTTGATGCTATATTGTGTAATCTCTCGTTTCATCTCTGGTCTTAGTAATGCTTGCTAGGTCATCGGCAAAAGCTAAATATTTCACCTTGACTTTGCTGCAGAAGTTTCCGATTCTCACACCTTTGACGTTCCTTTCCCATTCTCTAACAACTTTGTCTAGAAATTATTTTTATTATTATCATAAGAAGAAAAAGAAGCTAATACTAACGTACATAACAATGTATGTGGTTTAGTCTCTGCTATAGTGCACTAGGAGTCTCACAGAATTCTTGCACACAGAAAAGCGACGTTAGTCACAAAGCTGATAACATAAGTTGTTCATACAGTATACAGTCGCTGTTGAGGTCATCATATTTAGTGTTCCTTCAGATTCTGTATGCCTTTGCTGGCAAGATGTAGTGTTTACAGTGCACTTTGTCTTCTGGGATGGTCCAGAATATACTTGTTACATTCATTGACCTGTCTCAGTCTTATCCTTGGCTTGGACAATATGAAAGTAACCGAGGTATGAGCTATGCTAAAAATGCCAATCCTTATGCAGCCATTCCCTGCTATGAATGTTGTGAAAATATCGCTCATAGGGTCAGTTGGTGCGTGCATTTCAGTGGACTTGGCAGACTGATACGTAATTTCTGGCTCGGTGAGGAAAGCAACGGGAAACTACCTCACTCCTCATTTCTCTAGCATGGACCAAGGGGAAAGTTTTCATTCCCCTTCCTGAAGGGAAGGGGCGGGCCACCTAGAAGGTCACGCCTTCTCTCTGGCCAGGAGATTTGGCGGGGTTGGAGAATTTGATGGATTTGGAAGAGAGGGATGGAGATTTGCTATGTTGAAGGAGTTGGGAGGGGTTCTCGACCTCTTGGCCAAGTGTTTATTGTTCTTTTCAAAATATACAATCTGGTTATAATTTACATGTGATAGATACAATCTGGTTACAATATAGGCCTACACATGTTTTTGCATTGTGATTTTACATCAATAGTTGTTCCATTTTTCATTATTTTCTAGGGTATTGGCGACTCCTATAATATTTAGAAATATATCTCTTACCCCCGGTTTTTTATTAGGAGGTTATTAGGATATTTACAATAGTGTTATTACAAGTTATTTATAATATATTTGTTGATTACATAGTTATTTACATTGTTTTTTACAATTGTTGATACCAATGTATTTACAGTTGATGATTATCAGATTATTTACATTGAGGATATTTACAATTACTAGTTATTTACATATTTATAAGATTTATTTTTTTATGTTGTTACAAAGTTTTACGTTGCTTGTGGTTGGTAGCTGCTTCTGAAACATGCAGGAAGTACGTTAATACATGGGCTTGTAATTTGACATACATTCTGATGTTGGGGAGGAGGTCGCCGGGGGCTCTTTAGCTATTTTAGTCGGGTTTTTTTAAGGGGTTGGGGGGTTATAGGATGGGGTTTTGCGTCACAGCTTTCTTTTTCTTACGTGGCATCCCCATCGGGTGGGGTGGGGGACCGAAAAAGATGGTACGGGGTTTGGGTAAAGTGAGGGTTGGGGGGTGGGTCTCCTCGTAGGAGTTGGTTAAGGGTTGGGTTATCCCGATCTAAAGCTCGGCGGTAGGATCGCTGGAACTCTGTGAGGACGTAGGAGTCTAGAGGTGGGAAGGGGAATATTGCGAGTAGGTCAACCGTGGGGTATCGAAAGGGGAGTCGGAGGGCGTGATCCCCCTAGCATGTCTATTCAGTGACACCTAGGCTACCTATGACAGCTGTTGGCGGAGTTGTGGGGGATCAAACCAGCCTTTGGGCTGAATACCCAACATACATCAGATTCTAAGGTGAAAGCGATGTGTTGCTTGCCTCGTCAATGCAGATCCCATGTCGTGATTTTCTGTTGTCCATCCCCTGTCAGTCATAGCAACCAGTAAAAGAGCCACTAGTTAAACCACTAGTTCAGCGGACAGCAGCACCAAGGCACAGACTTTCCTACTTCCAGGACTCTTTTCACGAAGAGATCGTTCACCTACTCCAGGTTATCTAGATCTACAGTGCTGGAAATTTGTATAAAGTCTCGTGGTTTTGTGTGCAAGAAGGTGTATTTAATCATTTTTTAACTATGCTATTTATTCGGGGTGTCGACCTAAGAAGATCTTTTGCACCTACTTTGCACCATATGTTATTTTTTTTTCTTTGCTAGTTGCTTTACGTCGCACCGACACAGATAGGTCTTATGGCGACTAAACCATATGTTATGAACCTGCGTGTGTTTGGAAATGGCGGAAGTGTAATGCGTTGCATGTGAGGAAAGGAGCATTATAGACAACACAAACACCCAGTCCCAAGGCCAGGTATATTAATAATTTGCAATTAAAAACCCCTGACCCGGCCGTTAACCGAACTCGGGGCCGCCGGGTGACGGGCGGACGCGTTGCCCCCTACACCGCGGGGCCGGACTATTTACTTATTTAGTATTGCAAGCGTCCGCCTCTGTCGTATAGTGGTTAGTGTGATTAGCTGCCAGCCCCGGAGGCCCGGGTTCGATTCCCGGCTCTGCCACGAAATTTGAAGAAGTGGTACGAGGGATGGAACGGGGCCCACTCAGCCTCAGGAGGTCAACTGAGTGGAGGTGGGTTTGATTCCCACTTCAGCCATCCTGGAAGTGGTTTTCCGTGGCTTCGCATTTCTCCGCCAGGCAAATGCTGGGATGGTATCTAACTTAAGGCCACGGCCGCTTCCTTCCCTCTTCCTTGTCTATCCCTTCCAATCTTCTTATCCCCCACCAAGGCCCCTGTTCAGCATAGCAGGTGAGCCGCCTGGGTGAGGTACTGATCATCCTCCCCAGTTGTATCCCCCACCCAATATCTCACACTCCAGGACACTGTCCTTGAGGCGGTGGAGGTGGGATCCCGCGCTGAGTCCGAGGGAAAAACCAATCCTGGAGGGTAAACAGATTAAGAGAGAGAATTGAATTGAATTTATTGATAATGATGATATACATGCCACTGAGGCTGAAAAGCCCCTTTATGTAGCGTCTACTTATAACACAATACAAGTTTATGAATATACTAACTATATTTTATAATATTAAAATATTAAATTAAACATTAAACTTATAAATTAAAATACAGATACCAATTCCAGTAAAATTAAAACAAATCATATAAGAAGTAATAAAGTATATCATTCGATTTTTTAATATTTTAGACTACAAGAATCTCAGGAATATAAAAAGCAGAAACAATTTTCTTAGAAATATACATATTTCTTATTATTAGACACAAGAATACCTGATCTCAGCCCCTTGCGTACTCCTCCAGGAAGATAGATGTTAAGGACTGCTTTAGTTGGGTGCAGTTCCTGTCATTTGCGAAACGGTGAAGATTAAAGATATTGAAGATACGGGATGCAGTGCAAACAAAAGATTTATTAAATTTAGTGGTACGATGAATGGGAATTTGAAGGGTAGTTTTTGTAAACCTATTATCTCTGTTATGTACTGACTCCATAGATTTAAATGCATTATATAGGTAGGGTGGGGTCTTCAGTTTGAGAATTTTGTGCGTAGCAACGGCTACTGAGATTTCCCGTCGTTCATGGAGTTTCAACCATTGCAGCTGTATGTAATAGGGTGTTATGTGTTCATCACGCCTGGCATTTGTCACGTAACGAACACATGCGTTTTGCACCCTCTGTAGTTGTATGTTCAAAGTTTCAGATAAGTCGTTGTATACGACTGATCCATAGTCAATTATGGGGAATATAAGACTTTGAACAAGTAGTTTCCGCATAAAAGGTGGTGTACATGACACGTTAGAGTATTGCAAGCATTCCCCGTACACTTTACAATCAAAGCACATTTTTTTAAATACCTTTTTTTTTTAATTTTGATCTTTATAATGCAAGTTCTTTATTTATTTCTTAATCCGTTTAACCTCAAGGATTGGTTTTTCCCTCGGACTCTGCGAGAAATCCCACCTTTACCGCCTCAAGAGTAGTGTCCTGGAGCATGAGACTTTGGGTCGGGGGTAAAACTGGGTAGGAGGGCCAGTACCTCGCCCAGGCGGCCTCACCTGCTATACTGAACAGGGGCCTTGTGGGGGCTGGGAAGATTGGAAGGGGCAGGCAAGGAAGAGGGAAGGAAGCGGCCGTGCCTTAAGTTAAGTACCATCCTGGTATTTGTCTGGAGAATTGGGAAAGCACAAGAAACCATTTCGAGAATGACTGAAGAGGGAATCGAACGCCCCTCTACTCAGTTGACCTCCTGAGGCTGAGTGGACCCCGTTCCAGCCCTCGTACCACTTTTCAAATTTCATTGCAGAGCCGAGAATCGAACCCGGGCTCCGGGGTTGGCAGCTAATCACACTAACAACTATACCACAGAGGCGGACTGCAATGCAAGTTAACATATGAAATTTCGGAACTACGTTGTAATATTAAAAACAGGGCGAGTTGGCCGTGCGCGTAGAGGCACGCGGCTGTGAGCTTGCATCCGGGAGATAGTAGGTTCGAATCCCACTATCGGCAGCCCTGAAGATGGTTTTCCGTGGTTTCCCATTTTCACACTAGGCAAATGCTGGGGCTGTACCTTAATTAAGGCCACGGTCGCTTCCTTCCAACTCCTAAGCCTTACCTATCCCATCGTCACCATAAGACCTATCTGTGTCGGTGCGACGTAAAACCTCTAGCAAAAAAAATATAATATTAAAACCGCAAAAAATCGAAACTTTTATGAAGATCTGATATTTCCTTTCAAGCCGAGACATATAGTGATTAAGGTGACGTAATACTCGCGTCACATGTTGCAATGGGGACAGTAAAAAAAAATCTTGTCTTCCATTCAAAAGTGAGTGTCCTCAATGGGAATCTTACAGCGGATATAGCCGAATTGAATTACTGAGTGGTTCCCATAACCTCGACCTGCTGAGCTTTGGTTCCTGGGATTGTTCGCCGTTACGTCAAGGCCACACTTGAATAACCAATGCCCCATTGACCAATGTTGCCACCGACAAATGTTTCTACTAGATCTAGAAATTTTAGGTGCTAAATTTGGGTCGAAGTGGTGCCAAAATGGCGAATTAGTTTTAAAAGGTGCAAATTTAATATGCAATTATTCATTAAAATTGTTCCAAAACCAATAACATTACATATTAGGACATAAATTCACGCCTGTAATTAAAAGGCTGCATGAAACAGTCACATAACACTATAGAACGCATAACAGGTTTATTTCTGACATCATGAGGAGAAACCTTTATTTACCATGTGTCAGGCCCATCCTGCTGTATGGCTGTGAGGCCTGTAGCTAAATTCAAAAAAAAAAAAAAAATAAATAAATAAACTCAATTCTCAAAATTACAGAATTTCCAAAACAAAATCTTCCGAAAAAAATGACAAGAGCCCTAATCCTGATATCTGAACTTCGTATCCCGCTTATTAGATCTCAGGTAAATAAAATAGTCAACATGGCCAAGTCTATAATCCTCATTAGTCAGTCCACCGACCTAGACATCGCACGGGCCGTAAGAACCAGGAAGTCAAGCACCCGTTACCAACATCACTGCCCTTGGCTAACTTATGACCTGTTTTAACTGGTGACCTCCCAAGTGTTCGGCCTATTACAAATTAAAACACTAAGTCACAAACAATCTGAACTAAATCCCCACTGAAAAGGCCCGTTTGTTAAGAGGCGAAGCTTTCCCCCTTCCCAAACTCTACTTCCTCTTCGGACTCCAAAATTAGATTTTTAACAGTTTAGATAAGAGGGGTTTCATTCCTGATATGAGGGTAACTTTTTCCCTCCGTGAAAGATCGCATTTCCTCTGCCAGTGTACGTGATGGAGATTCTCCGACTCATCGGCAAGTCGTGGGAAAAGATGAGTAGAGGGGTACTGGGACTCAGCGGTGGCGATAAGGAACCCGCAGTCCCCGCGGAGCAGAGGGGCCATGACTGTTTCTGGAGGGTGATTTTACATGTTGATAAAGGTACAGCATACAACACAGTGTTATTTGTATTGCAGAGGGTTATTCAAAACTTAGGCCGTCGTAGTGCAGAGCTTCTTTCGTCAATAGGATTACGGTAGTTATCTCTTAAAGAACGTGGGTTTCCCAGGCTGTTCCAATAATAACCACTCCTTGCTGCCACTCACAACAATCAACAAGGCTCTTGGAATAATTAGCCAGTTCTGAGAACCCAGCAGTCAGCGAAGATACGATCCTCCTTATCTAAACTCTAAATACTGAAGTTTCGAGCCTGTTTATAACTCTCCGCAGTCAGTATAGCTAAGTACGCCTACGATAGACGGTTGAGTTGTAAATTGTTTGGTCCTAGGAACGAGATTATTTCTTAGTATTGTGACGGTCAGCGTGTTTTGGTTACTATAATTGGAATATGCATTTCTTTTGTGTGTGTGTATTATTTTCATTCGTTAGGATTTGAAAACTAAATTGTGTAACTTCTTCTTCTTCTTCTTCTTCTTCTTATTATTATTATTATCGTCATTGCTGTTAATTGTAATAATATACAACCTTGTACTACGAAATAAACTTGTAACGTTCCTTATAAGGAAACGAGATGGCCATTTTCAACTATTGCGGGAGAGGGGGGGGGGGGGCAGCTTCTTAGTGCCGCTACTGCTGGGATTCTCATTTACTGGCTCTCCACAACAACAACAACAACAACAACAACAACAACAAAATAACAAGAACAACAAAACATGCCTTGTTGAATTTGCATTCAGAAAGTAAGTCAAAAGCATTTATTTATTTATTTATTTATTTATTTATTTATTTATTTATTTATTTATTTATTTATTTATTTATTTATTTATTTCACTTGCTGTCCTTTTAGCGGTCTCACTAAACAAACAAAATACTGGTTTATCTGCTCCTACTTCCCTGATGTGTTTTCATTCTTCTTCATACAAAGGCTGAAGATATGATGTTCGCAAGGTGTTCTCATCTGGAACAGACTTCCCAGTACATTCCTGCAAGTATGATCTCATAATATGGTTGTTAGATGTCGCAGTCCACCTTCTCTACTTTGCAGTTCTTTATTTTTCACCTATATGGCGCTTGTCGCGATTAATTAGGTGTATTACATGAATTGTTACTGAAATATCACATACAGGATGTATCCGTGATGATGTCACAAACTTTCAGCGATGGTAGAGGATGGCAAATGGATTAATGTGACATAAGGAATCGTAGCCCACAAAATTTCGAGTCAAAAATTATTAATGATTACGTAGCAGGCCCGTTTCTTCTTCCTCCCCGCTTAAATGCAGCAGTGTACACGGTGGTGTACTACCCACGTTCCTGGAACACATCCCACTTGCCCTTCGTCAACGGATGTGGTTGCAACATGATGGAGCTCCACTCACTTTGGACTTGGGTTCGTGAACATCTGGATCAGACATTCACTGCAAAGTCGATAGGAAGACGAGGTCCTGTTTCGTGGCCCGCTCGTTCACCTGATCTCATCCCACTTGATTCCTTCTTGTGAGGCCACGTGAAAAGCCGAGTGAGACTGAAGAGGATCTCTTGGCAAGAATTCTCACTGCCTGCGACGCTGTTCAAACGACGCCGGGGATATTCGAGCTCTGGGCGAAGATGCTATGCTGCCATTGACGCAGGGGGACGCTATTTCGGACATTTGCTGTAAATGGAGCAGCTTATGAAACTTACGCAGGTAAACGGACCTAAATTAGTAGAATTTTGCTTAACTTTTGACTCGATCGTTTGCGGAATCTGGTTCTTATCTCAGTTTGATCAATTTGCCGTCCTGCATCACCCATGAAAGTTAGTAACGTCATAACGGATTCGCGCTGAATATTGCACCTCAGAAGAGATCCATCATTTGGAATATCATCTGCACTAAACTGCTTAACATAATTATGTATTTCTCCTGCGTTCATTTTCTGTTTTGGCGTGCTGAATATTGGCAACAAAGGAGAATGACATACACCACTCAATAACTAAAGTGTACTCTGAACTGAAAACTTAGAACGGTTTAAATTCGTTTCCCTCTTCCAGTACTGATTGACGGGACTGCTAATTGGTCAATTTGACTTCATCTTCCTTCTTTCCTCCATGTTTAAAAAATTTCGCCAAACGTGACTGTGTTGAAGCTAAAGCAATGTGATACCATCCCGAAAACCTTAAACTCTAACAAACAAAAAAATTCCGAAAGTTAGAGTCAAAAAATTGTCCAGTTATTAAAAAAACGTTAATTGGAGAAAAGTAGATTTTTAAATTTTTATTATTTGTTTTACGTTGCACCGACTCAGACAGGTCTTATGGCGACGATGGGATAGGAAAGGGCTAAGAGTAGGAAGTAAGTGGCCGTGGTCTTAATTAAGGTACAGCCCCAACATTCCACTGGTGTGAAAATGGGAAAGCACAGAAAATCATCCTCAGGGCTGCCGACAGCGGGATTTGAACCTAGTATCTGCCGGTTGCAAGCTCACAGCTGCCCGTCCCTAACCGAACGGCCACTTGGTAGGTATATTATTATTACTTTCAAAAAATATCTGATGATCGTTATTACGTAAGTAACGAGCAATTATCAAGAAATTTTTCCGAAATAATAAATGCACAGATACGACTTTTACAACTTAAGTATTTATGAAAACCAATGGAATACTTTGTATTAGACGTGGGTGGTACAATATTTAAAGCGTTGTGAACACCTTGCGTATTATATCACAAGGGCCTGAATTTGCATGCAGCAAAGTAAAGATTTGCAACGCGCCTTGTGTTCGGAACGGGAAGTGATCACTTCGGTAAAGGCGAAAAGGTCCAGACGGTACCTGAGAAAGGTCGACCATGTAAACACAAGTGTTGGATGTAATGGCTAGTAATCCGGAAAAACCTGAGCAGCGTAACCGCCTCCTGTGTGACCTTAGCTGCAAGACAAGATTATGTCAATGACGAGACGTAACGAGTGAAAGTTGTCTGGCGAGTGAAGTGAAATGTAATTGTTCCATTAAAGGCACACTAACCTAATGCCACGTACCAGAACTATACTCGACTGGTATTTTCTACAGATTTGCTACTTAATTTCTCTCCTAGTAACAATATTTCTTATCCGCTTTACTTCGACATGTAGGCCAGGCAGCTTAGTAGAACACATCGCTCTACAGTAGTTTCATTTATTTTTGTCCTTGCACCTATAAGGGAGCTTAGGACATTCCGGTCAGTGCACCACCACGCCTTTTTAATACTTCTAATGTAATGTAATGGTTAGTTATATCAGCCGCCATCCTCGTAGGCCCGGGTTCGATTCCGGGTACTGAAAAAATCTTCAGGCAAGCAACTCAACATTGAAAACATCCCAGGGATATGAGCTACGAATTGTAGGTAAATAAACGATAATGAATTATGAGAATATCTTCTTGATCTATTCCTAAAAATGATAACCCTTTTCTTAAACATCGTTATCCGGTCGATTAGATTAGCAGTTTGCCTTTTTCTACCACTACGAGCGCTAATGTGAGTTAATACAAGTTCACTCAAAACCTTATAACTACATTCGGTGTACACATTAAAAAAAAAACGCCTGAGAGTATTGAACCAAGGAACACATTACAGAAAGAATTTTGTAAATAAGTTAATTTCGCTAGGATTTGAATTTTAAAAAATCTGGTAAAGAAACACGTGATTTTAGGCTGTTTCTCCGGAACTGCATTCAGACTGGAATTGATTTTTCGAAATTTGTTTTTATAGTTTCATAGAGCTCTCCAAGTCTCACAATCTGAAACCTTTCCGGGCCCTTACGCCCTTGAACTTTCGGCACAATTGAGGAGATTGCTCACTTTTACGTTTTGCGTAGTATTGGGACCCCTAATTTGTCTGTTGAGAAATATTTTCGACATTAAACATCCTTAACGACCTGCTTTATGGATTACATAATCAAGAATTCCTAAGCAGAGTATGTCCGTTAAATCATCCCATTTCCGATAAGCCAGTGTTATTATCCTTATTTCGTTTTAATAAGCGGTCCGCCCTTGGGGTGCAGTGATTAGTTGCCACCCCAGGAGGTCCGGGTTCGATCCCCGGCTCTGCCATGAAATATGAAAAGTCGTATGAAGACTGGAATGGGGCCCAGTCAACCTCGGGAGGTCAACAGAGTAGAGGGGGTTCGATTCCGACCTCAGCCATCCTCGAAGTGGGTTTTCATGGATTTCCTTTTCTTCTATAGACAAATGTCGGTATGGTACCTAACTTAAGGCCACGCCACCTTCCTCCCCTCTTCCTTGCCTATACCTTCCAATCTTTCCCCCCTCCCCCACACGGGATAGCAGGTGAGGTCGCCTGGGCGAGGTACTGGTCCTCCTTTCCAGTTGTCTCTTGCACCAGGACACTACCCTTGAGGCAGTAGAGTGGGATCCCTCGCTGAATCCCTGGAAAAGCCTACCCTGGACGGAATGTATTGCAGGTTAGGGTAAGCCTTCGCCTGCAATATTTACTGGATTCACCGGCACCTAATTCCGGATGGAATAAAACAAAAATGAAGCAGATCGGTCCAATGGAACGGATGAACTCATTTGCCAAAGCTCTTTAACGCGAACCGTTATCAACAGATTTGAATGACATTGTATGTCGTGTATCCGGTAAGGATAACAGCCTTATCTAGTAAGTAATTCGCCACGTGAGATGCTGAGTCCTGGTCATCCGTATGAGCCATCTGTCTCCGAAGATATAGATGGTTTGAGAAGTACTGATACCGCTGCACTTCATTGCGCTCCGCTGTCGGTCATTATTTTGTAGAAGTGTTTAGTGAATCCGGAGAAAAATGTTTGTAATTTATTTTATGATAGGGTAGCGTTAGTTTTAGGTTGTTGATTATAATGGTTATAATGGTATTACAGAAGTCACGACTTTGCTAGTAACCTGAAAGGGCTGACACAGATATTTAATGGAATACAGCATATGGGTATATATGAATGATCGCCCATCCATATACTATCCACGCCGGATATACCTTGCTTTTGAATATGCCATATATATTGTGCTAATTTATTTGTCAATAAATGTAATTGCAGATGTTGGAGTTTGATTTTGCAGCATTTATTTCGGCATTGGCGATGCACCTGCTCGGCTTAGGTAGTTGTAGTGATTTTAGGAAGTGTGAACTTTAATGGGAACTTGGCGGGTAGTGTTGTTGCATTGTTTAGATGCGGTGGTGGTGGTGGTGGTGGACGGGGGTGGGGGAGAGTAGGAGGAGGAGTGCCTGGTTAGGTATTATTTTAGTATCTGGTGGTGATTGGTGTTGGAGATGGTCTGATCTGGGTCGTGAGGAGATTTATTAGTAATACTTGGAGTAGGTTGTTTGAATCTTGAATTGTGGGGTAGGGGGAAGTGATTGAGGTATCTTGGTCCGATGGGGGAGAGATTTTTAGATTTAAGAGGGAGGGGGATATGTGTTTGCTTGGAAGATGTGACGTTGCTGTTTATAGTGTGTTCTTACTGCCTGTTTAAGATATAGGTAGCCAGGAAACGAAGCGGCATGGCTGCCTTGGCAGTTGGCACACTTCGCCTGGTCCCCAGGCACCTTGCATACAGAATGATACTGAGGACCCCCCACATGTGTTACAGCGGGTGAATTATGAGCAGGTTGCTGCAGAATGATATATTTTCTTACAATTGAAGCACTGTGTGACGAAGGTAGACTGCGAAGTGTACAGGTTCAAGTCCCTGTAGTAGTTTTTCGTGTTGGCTGTGTTCGTGACTTGGGGCAGGGTTTTTACGTCTGTTCCTAGTTTTGTAGTTGAGTCGTGTTGTCGGATTTAGGGCTGAGTTCGGCGTCTTTCCTGACTGCTGTTTGTGTTGTTTGATTAAGGGCGGGGGTGGAGGAGAGAGACGGAGGGGTCGTGGTGGTGGTGGTGGTGGTGGTGGTGGTGGTGGTGGTGGTGTTGCGTCACTTTGGATTTCGGATTCTGTAGTGATGGCTTCTATGGCTTCATGACGGATTTTGATTATTTTGGTTTGGGCTTCTTTGGTTTTAATTTAGGCTGAACGTTTGTATGTTTTGATAGGAGCGGTTTAAGTACAGATTTCTGTTGTGATTGGATGGCTAGGGGATATGAGTGCAGTTGAGGGGTCTCGCTGATTTTATGTGTTTTAAACTGGGTTGATTTGGATTGGGATGAGGATACCTGTGTGTTGGAGTTTATTAAGGATGATAGCAATGGATCTATGTCTTACGGGAGTGATAATTAGATGATTGTGGGTTTCTTCAATGACAGCTATATGGTGACTAATTATGGGTTGAATTGCTTGGATAATGGTTTGGCGGGTGAGTGGTATGGGACCGAGTTCGTCAGTGGTAGTATGACAAAATTGCATATGTCTGCTCTGGGAAAAGGGGGGGGTTATTTTTTGGTAGTGAAAGGGATATTCGAAATTGTGTTCTTCTTCTACTGCTTTGGTTACACAGGAAAAGTTGACGTCCAGCTGAATGATACCATGAGGACGATGTCTGGCACACTCAAATCCACACCACTTAAATGGCTGCCAGTATTAACTAACATCCATCCTACTCACCTTCGAAGGCTAACTGCTCTGAAGAAGGAATGGTTAAAATGTACCGTAAATACACTCTTGGCAATTAATCAGGGCTGCCTCAAACCCTGACCAGCTAGGGTTGATATCTGACCCCTGTGGGAAACTTGCTGGGTTCAGCTTGCCAAGAAGAAACTGGACTTCGTTGAACAGAGTGTGGACCGGTGTTGGAAGATGCAACTTCTGGCTCCACAAGTGGGGAAAAGTTTCCAGCCCTCATTGCGACTGTGGTGACGTGGCTCAGACAGTCCACCATGTTGTAATGATGTGCCCACTTCGGAGCTTCCAGGGAGGATACCACGAACTTCATGCGGCAAGTGAAGAAGCAGTGAATTGGCTAAATTCTCTGGACATTAAACTACAAGTTATATATTCATGTTCTTAAAAAACTAAAGATAGGAAGTTAATATTCACAGGACATGTTCATTATTATGTTCTACAGAAAATATTAGCATTTCAGTCACCTAGGTTCAGCATGTGTCCTGTTGCTTAGTAGGCACTGGGTCCTCCATGGGCACTGATAACTTGTTCCATGCGTATTGGGTCACAGCGCCGCACCCGTCGTTTCACCATATCCCACATATTTTCGATTGGCGACAAGTCCGGTAAACGGGCGGGCCAGGGTAACAGTCTGACATCCTGTGACAACACGAAGGCACGTGTTCGTGCAGTAACATGTCGTAGCGCATTGTCCTGCTGCAATATGGCGTCTGGGGTGTCGTGCAAAAAGGGTTTTTCTACGAGTCGCAGGATGACATTCACATCATAGTGCCCTGGACACACACCAACTATGATTTGTGGTTGTATCCAATGGCACCCCACATCCTAAGGCCTTGAGATGACGCTGTATGTCTTGTGCGAATGCAATCAATGTGATGCCTCTCCCCCGTCTGCGGCGAACTGAAATGGGGCCACCATTTAAACAGAACGAAACTTGGATTCGTCCTAAAACACTATCTGCTGCCATTCCTGTCCCCAGTGACGTCACTCCATACACAATTGCAGTCTAGCCTGTTTATGCACATTAATCAAAGGTAGGCGGAGAAGTGGACGACGCGGCGGTAACCCAGACGGTAATAAATGGCGACGGACTGTCACTCCTGATAGTGTACGATGTGTTTCACTGTTCCTCTGTTGTGCCAGAGCCGAGGAGGACGAAGATCTGTCCTGCAATATCATCGGATGAGCTGTCGATCTTCTCGGGAGGTGGTCTGGGTGGTGCGACCAGACCCATCTCGTCGTGTTCTACAGCCTTCTGTGAACCATTCTGTACACACCCGCTGCACTGCCGACACACTTCGCCCCACACGAGCAGCAATTTCCCGGATGAATGAATCACCTTCTCTCTTGCGAATAATGCACCCTCTTTCAAACTAACTCATTTGACGGTACGGTTATCGTATATGTCTGCGAGGCATCCTGCACGTCTGCTCAAGTCACGTTGATCCAGTACCTTCGTTTATAGCGACAACGAGAGCCGCAGTCAGTGGTGGTGCGCCGAGATATCGATGTGGACCTTGAACCTGACATGGTTCAAATGCTAACCATTTCTTCAGAACATACTAATGCACATGTCCTGTGAATATGAAACTCCCATCTCTAGTCTTTCGAGGTGTTGTGGCTTTAATGAACATGAGTGTAGTTTTAAATGTATGCAGTATATATAGTTTCTCTGTACCATCCATATATAATACGAAATAAATAAATAAACTTCTCTGGTTTCTTTGGATTATTGGTTAGGTCGGTGGATTGGATGTGCTTGTAGTATGCGTTGGCTTCATTCAGGATTTCTATGAATTTTGGATTGTCTTAAGGTTGGTTGGGAGTAATATAGAAAAGATGGTTTGAATTATTTTCAATGCTGTGAATGAGGTGGGTAATTGCTTCTTGGATCTTTTCAGGTGGACTGGCGATAGCAAAATAATTGTTAACGTCTCGTGGTTGGGTTGCGTTGAATGTGTTGGTGAGTGGTTGATTGAAATCAAAATACGGGCCCCAGCTACTCGGTCCTCCAGGGTTAGTCATATTTACTGGGTGGGAGGTAATTCAAAGTTTGTGGGGAGGGGATATTTCATTGGGTACTGGGAAGAAGCACTGGAACGGTCAAATTCCTAGGGGGAACGGCTTAGATGTTTACTTAGTTGTCGAACTAAAGGAAATAAGTTTCACCGAAGAGGAAACCTAATTTCAAAAGTTATCTCGATATAGACATTGAGTTGACATAATTGGATTCCATAAATGCATTTATATATTGTGATTTGTCAACAATTAATGAGTTGGACGGGAGATAATTCACACCTATAATGGCTTCGGTTAAAAAACTTAAAATAGTTTACAATAATCGCATTTTTAAGTGATTGGTTTAATTGTTTTAAATTATCGTCAGATTGGAATTTCCCGTTATATGTCCGTCCATTAAAGATTGGTTAGATTTTGATCTATCAAAACGAGATAGTGTTGCGCTATGGATTTGTTCGGCCATGCGGAAAAATGAATTAAAACTTAAAAGGAACAAAATTGCAAAATCGTGCCAAGAAATTCAACAATTATAGATGTAAGTAATAGTGTTAAAACCGCAGAACTTCAAAATTGGTTTTCATACTGCTAAGAATTCTTAGGTCCTACTGACTACAGATTTTATAATCTCGGTTTACCAAAACTAAATTCTTGTTTCAATCTGAATTTGAACCTTAAATTTTTCATACTGGCGCGCGGAAAACAAATGACTACGTGCTGCCGCCACTATCGAAATGTAAACTTTTTTTAAATACTGATAATAAATTATGTCTTCTATTAACCAGATACGAAGCAAGAAGCCTAATATGACGTTCCAAGCGAAGGAATTGTTATTAATAAGGCTCGGAAGTTCATGCCCTAAAAAACTAAGAAATACGCATGCAAATATGCTCTGAAAAACTTGAAAATATGATAATAAATATGCACTATTAAAATGAAAAATGGCAGTAGACAAGTCAGGTTAGTGTTTATAATAATAAACTTACATTTATTCCTTGGAGCTTGAAGCAGAAATGGTCCTGCTGTCAATTGCAGTTCACAACCATCACTTTGCACAAATTTTCAACTGGAAAACATCGTCTGTTGTCTCTCAAAATACTTTTGTATCGTGAACAATTCTTTCCACATCACAAGATCTTATTGGGGCATATTTAAATGATGACAACTGCTCCACAGAAAGAGGCAAGTCTCTTGGTGTGACAGACGCAGTACGTTTACATGGGGATTGAAATCGATTTGAGTACACTTATCGTATCGAATACGATCCCCGTTTACATGTACCAAGACCGACTCCAAGCATTGATGTCCTGGAACGCAGCCTCCGTGCCATGGATCCTGCACCCACGAACAGACCAGCATTGGCGGCCGCTCTGCGAACGATTTGGTGTCAGCTGCGTCCAGAGGACTACCAGGGACTTGTCGACTCACTTCCACGGCGTCTCACTGCAGTTCGCAGGGCCAGAGGTGGTGGTGGTGGTGATTATTGCTTTAAGAGGAAGTACAACTAGGCAACCATCCTCTATATAACACTAATCAGAGAGAAAAAATGGAAGGGGTCCGACACTTCGAAGAATGAAGATATCGGCCAAAGGAAGACAAGGGCCACGAAGGGCGTGAAAATGAAAGACACCCTAGCCCTCGCAAACCTAATAGCGTCGGGGTGGAAAAGAACAAGAGCTGACCAAGAGAAGTCTGATAGGATAGATAAAAGTGAGGAGCCTGGCACAGGTAACTGGAAGCAATGCCGGGACTCAGCTAAGGCCCCGTGGTCGCCAACCCACGCTCCAAAGATCAGAGCCCCTGGGGCCTCTTTTAGTCGCCTCTTACGATAGGCAGGAGATACCGTGGGTGTTATTCTACGGCCCCCACCCACAGGGGGAGCAGGGCCACAGGAGGCCCCACACGCTGTTAGGTGACTATCCCACGACCTTTGCTAAGTCAGTATATAAGCATACATTTTAACACCTAAAAAACATGCAAATGCATGAACTTCTGGGCCCTAGTTATTACATTTGGTGACAGAATGCATTAATATCATACAGAATAAGAAAAATTATAACCTATACATTGTGTATTTCACTCAAAAAATAAGGGAATATTCCTTACTTCGTCATTAGATCATCACCCAGTCATGTACCGTTCTAGATATAAGCTACTATCGATAATTCATGTTAGGCCTACCTATGTGTTGGATAACACTGACCAGTGGTGGCAATGAGGACCCCGCAGACCCCGCGGGGCGGGGTTGGGGACATGGCTTGTGAGGGGTCCATGCCTTTTTCTTACTTCAGTAGCTGAAGATTGGAATGCTGTCGAACTGAGTCATGCTGCTGTATGGTAACATTCGTCCCCGTGCTTCGAATCTGGCGAAGGCAACGCTTCAGCGATTTTTGGGGGTGAAACGCTTCATCATCCTCCGTACAGCCCTGATCTTTCACCTTGTGATTTTCACAGTTTTGGCGACCTGAAAAAAACATATTCGAGGACGTCCGTTTCATTCGGACGAGGAAGAGCAAGAGTGGGTACGGTTGTGGATCCCTCAGCGACCAACCTCTTTCAACAAAAATGGAATTGATCGTCTCGTCTTCCAGTGGGATAAATGTAATTACATTTGAACAAAACAATTCCATGGTGACGTTGTAGCGGGTGTTCGGTTTTCAATTGACTGCTCCTTACATAAACGAAAATTAGATTCCAAAAATTTGTTCAAGACCTCAGCGGTAAACGCTGGCCACATAGATGTTAGGGGAAGTATGCATCTCAACGATTGATTTATACAAGCGCGGGTAGAAACTTAAAATTGTGCACCTTCGACCTACAAGTGGCCACGGCTGGACCCTGGTCCGACAGCTCTGCACTCCGACCGGCCAGCCGAGCAGAGGAGGGTTGTCCAGGACTCTAAGGTGGCTCTATGCCTCTGTACTCGGGTGACGGAGAGGGGCTGGTCCCCACTGTCGGCAGTCCTCAGAATGGTTTTCCGCAACACCACCACAAATCTCCTGACCTGGGAGACGGCGTCGCCGTCTAAGAGGCAAGCCTCCCCTTTCAAGAAGGAATGAAAAAGTTATAGTAGTAGCGTCTCAGCGGCGCACTAGGCGTCAGCGTCCTGGAAATATGTAGCAATCCAACTGATGAATATACTGCCACACCGGGGCGAAACGTTGGTAATTTCACGATTGCAAAGATCTAAACAGCTAAATTCTAAGTAAAAAAAATACTGCTTTTACGTCCCTCTAACTACTTTTGTCGGTTTTAGGGGACGACGAGGTGTCGGAATTTAGTCCTTCAGGAGTTATTTTACGTGCCAGTAAATCTACCGACACGAGGCTGACGTGTTTGAGCACTTACAATTACCACCAGACTGCCAAGTTGGGGTCAGAAGGCCAGCGCCTCAGCCCGGCAATTTACAAGTTAATAATAAAATGAAAATGAAAACCTACAGCCTGTTTCCAGTCAGTGACCGGGTCAAGGATGCAATAAATGAAGCCCCGAACTTGCGGCAAGGATAGAAAATGTGCTGGCTGCCGAAGTCTGATGCACTTCTATGGGGCAATGACTGATGACTGACAGATGAAATAAAATGATTTTGGACAGTGTTGCTGGAATGAAAGATGACAGAGAAAACCGGAGTACCGGGGGAAAAACCTGTCCCACCACCGCTTTGTCCAGCACAAATCTCACATGGAAAGACCGGGATTTGAAACACGGAACCCAGCATTGAGAGACCGGCGCGCTGCCGCCTGAGCCACGAAGGCTTACAATAATAATAGTAATAATGTTATTGTTTTTTTCCTCGCACTAACTACTGTTGACGGTTTTCGGAGACGCCGAGGTCCCGATTAATAAAAGTGAAAAAAAAATAATTATTGATAGTAAGTTACTACGTAACGAGGGTGAAAAGATTGTTGCAACCAATCCAAGTTATCTTTAAACATGTAGCAAAAGTTTAATGTTTCGATGTGTGATCACAAAAGGTCTGAACTTTCCTCAGACAATAATTTGTTTTAGATTATTTTTCCAATACTGAACCTTAATTTCTCAACAATCATACTCCAAAAAGCTAAGTCACCTCCGTACAGACCATGAAGGCCCTTGGAGGAGTGGAAAGTAAAGGTTTCCACCATTCTTAACCTCGTATCCTCGGCACTTGATTTGGTAGAGTGGTTAGCTCTACGCCCGGCCGCCTTTGCCCCCAGGAATTACCTAGTACTCACGTTTGGTGTAGGCTGAGTGAACCTCAGGGCCATATGCACCTCCGGAAGTGGAAATCTCGTTTCTTAAATTTTACGACTTCCTGACGAGGATTCGAACCCAGGTCCTTCCGGGCGAACCGATCACGCCTTTACCGCCTCGGCTAGGCAGCCTCTACAATCATACTTCAGGCAAAAAGAAATAGAAGGACAAAATGTGGGTACTTTTTTGTAGCCTACTTCTTTTATTCGGTAGCGGTTTAACGTCGCACTATCACAATGAAGGATTTCTGCAACGCGAAGCAGGGAAAGGGCTAGTAGTGGGAAGGAAGCGGGCATGGATTTCATTTCATCCGTTGTAAAAGTGGGAAACCACGGAAAACCAACTTCAGTACTGCTAACGATGGCATTCGAACCCACCATCTCCCGAATGCTGGCTCACCCTACAGCCAACCTGCTCAGTTATATCTTACTCGCTGATACTTATAGAACACTCGTTCTGGTGTACTGATCTTGGTCTTCTATTACTTATGGCAACTTTCAATAATCTGTGGTCTGCTATCGAGACATAGACCAACACCGTGTGCTTGCGCGAGTGAAAGGATCTTTAATCCGCGCTAGAATCAGTTCATAATAAGGTACAGCATCAAAGTGTTACACCATGTGTGAGAGCATACACAAAAACAGTGAAGGGCAATATATATATATATACTGTGTACATTGTCACCGAGTTCACTACAAATGGCAGTGCAGTCCTCGCTGTCGTTTTTCCACGCCTTTTATTCTAGTATTACTTCACGTAACCTACATAGGATGTCTTCGAACAGTTGTTAATATTTTGATTGTGCATTGTATATTTTTTGCCGGCCCCGCTTTGTAGAGTTAGCGGAGGCCTCGCGTTCGATTCCCGGCCAGATCAGGGATATTTACCTGGATTTGGGAGCTGGTTCGAGGTCCACTCTCCCTACGTGATTACAACTGAGGAGCTATCTGAGGTTGAGATGGCGGCCCCGGTCTAGAATGCCAAGAATAACGGCCGAGAGGATTCTTCATGCTGACCACACAGCACCTCATAATCTGGAGGCCTTCTGGCTGAGCAGCGGTCGCTTGGTAGGCCAAGGCTTTTCGGGGCTGTTGCACCGTTGGGCTTGGTTTGGTTTGGTTTGTATATTTTTATGGATGGAGAAAGTACTCATTCATTGATACAAGTCAGAATATAGGTAGTTATTTTAGAATCAGTGCAAAAATTACTGGATAACCTAGGTGTTTAATCGTTTCCAGACGGTTAGGTTAGTGAAGGGATAATCGATTATTGGATCATATTTACTATTCGATTATTTTTCGATTATTCATTCGAATGAATGAAGCAACCGAATAGTGAATATTTTTCCATTCGATTATTTATTCGAATATTCATTCGAAACTCCATTCGAATGAATAAGGCAATCCAATAGTGAATATTTCTTCCAGTCGATTATTTATTCGATTATTCATTCGAAACTCCATTCGAATGAATAAGGTAATCGAATAGTGAATATTTCTTCCATTCGATTATTTATTCGATTATTCATTCGAAACTCCATTCGAATGAATGAGGCAACTAAATAGTGAATGCTTTCGACATAATGGAATGAAAAGTGATGTTATTAAGACAGTTAATTCACTCATTTATTTTCAGTATTTCGAAATACGTCCTGTGCCCTATAATGCCCTGGTCGCTATCAAGCAAATGCTGAGATCCGACCAAGTACATTATAGTGGACAATACACTCACCAAATGGTAAGTGTCCTTTGGCACATAGCTTACCTGACTCGTATATCCACTTCTTCAGCTCGGCGTAGCTCAATCCGCAACAGGGTAAAATGGGTGAAGATGGGTCAGCGTAACAAAGAGAAATGGAGAGGTATAATATGTTCAGGATATAAACTAACTTAAGGCGAAATAAGAAAAAGATACGTGAGCTGCGACTTCGCTTAATAACATAATTTATTACCAATGAGAGTCAAATATCTGGTGTAAACATTAATCTGTCAAATTTACACAATTGATAATGCTGTCATAATTAATGAATTTAATAAATGAGTCTTCGTTCGACGTTTGGGGCATGGTGTAGGAGACCCCTAGCATCGTTCACATATAATGCTGCAGCGACAAGAGTAAGGCTACCTCTAAAGAAATAAAATCAAACAATGAGTTTCTGAATGGCTAAATCGTATCTACAAACAACATAAAAAATTCCTTAGTGAATCTATTCCACAGGACTTTGGGTTAGCACAAGCTCTTAAAACTAAAATGCAATGCAAATCTATTGTATGGGAATCGAACTCCAGACTACAGAAAGTCCTGCGAAAACCCTACTTATAATACGATAAGAAATACATCATTTACACTATGCAGATATATCAGGAATCACGACATACACATGCTAATGAAACTCGCAGTCGCATATAAATTTTTATCTTCCAAACAGCAGTAAGAATTAGGTCAACGCTCCCTTCCTTTCTTGACTGAGACAGTATTGTTCCCGCAACTTGTAGAGTTCCCTTGCAGTGACGTCAGAACTTTCTGCTTTTCTTTTTAACACGACTCGGGTCCTTGTACGAACTGAACGCCCATGATGAGACAGCCATAAATTACAACCGGCTGACTGCTGGTAAGCAAACCCTGGTGGACAATCGTACTTCCAATTTTAGCCCATTAATACTACAAATTACTGTGTCCTCTTATTCATATAATTCACATGTAATTACCACATGTCTATTCACTTAATACAGTGCGAAACTCTGCACTCTAATCTGCTCATAACTCAAATTCAACTGGAGCACTTATTCAGATCCTCACTTGTGCACGTTACCTGCACACATAACTGTCATATCGCAGCTTACGCCTGCATCCATCAGGCTATTACGGGCTTTATCCTTTGATTCTGGCCTTATCAAACATATTTCTCATCTCATACATATTTCTGCGAAAATTCATGACTAGCTCAATTTCATACCCGATTCCGAGTGCATTAAAGAAATATAGATGATCTTATACTGTCACAATAAAACACTAGTATCTACTCATGCTTCATGCATCTAGCTAGTCCCTAAACGTCTTGTCCTGCTTATAAAATATCTAAGACTGAGTAAGTCTTCGGTAGATGAAATTATACGACCCTTATCTCCCTGGATTAAAGACATTATGTACAACAAGTTATGACATCACCGAAAATAAGATCTGAAAACATTGCATGCAAACATTAACTATCTTACACGCGTGAGTCCTGGGGCATAAAGTTATGTACACGTGCCCGCGGACACCTTTCTTATTTAAATATTGGCGGAAGGCCTTAGTTACATTATTAAGATCGTGCCATTAGCCTCTCTACTGCATGCTGAGAAAAAAAGGTTGGTCTGACCTGCATCTGTGATATTATCTGAGCAGTTCCCCTGCGGACCTGATTTATTTAGCACATCATGCTAACGTTGTGGACGACCGACAGCAATCGGGGGTTCGTGACTGGTGACATGATGATTCTCTTCGACGTTCAGCTGGACTCGTTTTGTTGGTAGATCGCCGCCTCCTCGTTGTGGACGGTGCGTCGACAGGATGGAAAAACACGCTGCTGGAGGTCCTCGTTCGTCCCTCGCTGCCGTGAAGGATGTTCCATCGTTCCACTCGAAACTACTGCCTCAGCGTGATGACTTGGCAGTATCAGGTACACACGTGATGTTAGAGAAACTGTAAGGTAAAACCATATTATAATATTAAACGTAAGGAACTTCATCTTATTTGTCCGTATTGAACTGAGATCACAATTATTTAAAGTCTATCAGGTTCCACCTTTTCAATACCAATACAATGTTGTCGGATGATATTTACAACATTATTTATTACAGTACATGTTTCGGTGCTCCATTATGTCACCATCATCAGCTGATTTATAAAATGTGAAAAAACTTGGCGATCTAAATATTAAACAAAATATTGTCATACTTAACTCATACATATACATATTTACATACAACAGAATATTGGTTAAATCCTAAACATCTATTATGCTATATTAATTATCCCTAATATGTGACAAGAGAATTCTTGTAAGTCATGAATATAAAATTTTTCTCATCTGGTTGACGAGTTGTCTTTACATTCCTTAATGTCTGTGATTCTATGCTCTCGTACTGTCTAATTAGCACTTAAAATTGAGGAATTAAAATTGCATGCAGTCTATTTGATGTTGATGAAACGAACATTTTAACATCAAATAGACTGCATGCAATTTTAATTCCTCAATTTTAAGTGCTAATTAGACAGTACGAGAGCATAGAATCACAGACATTAAGGAATGTAAAGACAACTCGTCAACCAGATGAGAAAAATTTTATATTCATGACTTACAAGAATTCTCTTGTCACATATTAGGGATAATTAATATAGCATAATAGATGTTTAGGATTTAACCAATATTCTGTTGTATGTAAATATGTATATGTATGAGTTAAGTATGACAATATTTTGTTTAATATTTAGATCGCCAAGTTTTTTCACATTTTATAAATCATCTGATGATGGTGACATAATGGAGCACCGAAACATGTACTGTAATAAATAATGTTTTAAATATCATCCGACAACATTGTATTGATATTGAAAAGGTGGAACCTGATAGACTTTAAATAATATTATAATATGCTCTTATTCTGATGCCCATGGTTCCTTCTTGCCTTCGGTCTAAATACCTCAATTATCTTGACTTTAATTTTGTCTTTATGAAACAGCCACATAATTCTCAGCAGAAATGGACCTACACTTGATTAAAATTAAACTGAAAGAATTGAATTAACACTGTCTTTCCGAGCCTACACTAGCTTGTAACGCTAATTGAGAACATGTTAGCATCAGATGATTCGGTTTAACATTGCGTGGAGTAGTTTCTAACAAACAAATGTTTCCAAAGAAAATATATTCAATCAGTTTGCTGTCCAACGTTTTTATTTACATCTCAGATAGTTATTACTTACATGTCACTAGGACAATGCAGTCTGTAACTGCGCTGCGTGGAGACAAAGGTATCTTCTCCTCGTAGAGTTGCCGTGAGACAGACACTTCCCCGTCAGCGATACACACAGTGAATGAAGCTAGCGTTTTCCCAGGCTGTATATATGAATGCGCATGACCCACACTCGCAGGATCATCGTATGTGGACCCTTGAAAGCTTGCGCGCGGAGATGAAAATTCTCTCACGGTACTTATGATAATTATTCATTTATTCGTGGAGATTACAACTATCGTCATGTGGCATATCAAAATTTGCAGAAAAATATGCTCATTCCAACTATTATATCCAAATCTCTACATTCACCTTGTGGGCGGAGATATCGAATAGGTTTGTTTCCCTCCAAGTTAAGCGTCCCCGCGGTTTCTTACGCAGTTGCTCGCGTCCCACGCCATAAGCTAAGTGGTTCGCTTGGGTTAATAAATGTTAATGTTCATGCTGGGAACTTCGTCTCGTGTCTGACGCTAAGCTCTCTTGAAAAGCGCGCAATACCACCTAATGTCCATTCTTTACGGTCTCGTCTGCATATCATAATTATCAAATTATCGTTCTTTGACCATGAACAGAATGATTCAGTACTGTATTTCTATTTTTTATAAGACTTCATCTATTCGCTTATTTCAATCGATTACCCCTCCGACACACTTAAACCAAAATATTGATTACTGATGCATCCGAATATTCTATGCGATACAACTGAATTAAAAGTATTCGAATACCCCATCACTAGGTCAGATAAGGCCCGCAGCAGATGAACCAACACGCAGCTTTATGAACACGCCCTGGGAGGGAGAATCATTATGCTCTATCAAAATTCGACGGATCTACTTCGGTGAACTCTGGCGCCCAAATTATGGACGTTTCCGTTAATAATTCCATTTATTTAGGTTTAGGTATATTTGATTTCATTAGTATTTCAACAGACACCCAAGTGTGTGACGAGTATTTTAAAATTATTACAAATGGGCCTAACATGTGCAGACTCCGGATTAGGCAGTAATGTAGCAAGAGTAACATACAGCGTCATCCGTTTGGGACGCCAGAAAAGTATAACGTTATAGCTATTATGTTAATGCATTTTTAGTGTATAGTACGCGAACCTTTTCTTGAGCCCTGAACTCCATAGTGCCGAATGGGAACTAGGGCTCAAGACAAGGTTCGCGTACTATACCCATCCCGGGCATGGTGATGAACGGTTACAATATCTACGCAATTTTCTGTCATGTACGTGACAATGATGGGAGTTAACAATGACTCTCTTTGCAACAATGACTTCCGCGAGACAACGCAGCAGTGTAGTTCATAGTGCAATCACCAAATGTCAGGTACAGAGGCGGTACAATTTAGCGCGCGCGCTCAGTTCTCAGTGTTGATACAGAGTTGAGTGAAGATGGTCGTTACACCACAACAACGCGCACAGTGTGTCGTATGGTATGCCAAATTTTCTAGTGTAGTGGAGACCCAGCGAGCTTTCAGACGTCAGGACAACGTTAGGCATGTCCCATCACATCGAGACATTGTTAAATGGTACAACATGTTTTTGGAAAAGTGGATTGCAGATGCCTCACACAGGTGGAAGGCAGCGTGATAGCAACTAGGAGGAAGATATTCGACAAGCCATGACGCAGAGTCGACGTAAAGCACCGATGTTCTATCGTTTGGTGATGAAAGGTCAAAGTCACTCAGCCACTTATCAGTAGAGTAGAATACACCATATACAACATGTCACAGGATTGTTAGGCGTTATCTTCACATGTATCCATACCGCATGCAAGCATTGACACAGCTGAATTACGGAGCTCGGCTCAATTTTGTTACGATGATGTGTGAGTGGTGGGAAGGTGACGATCAACGGTTAAAACGATGGATGTTCACGGACGAAGCCACATTCCATGTGAGTGGCCGAATCAAAACGCATAACTGCATCATTTGGGGAACAGAAAATCCACATGTCTCATACGAACTCTAAAGAGCCAGCCTTGAAGTGAATGTGTGGTGCGGTGTGACCTCTGAGAAAGTCTACGGACCATTCTTTTTTTGCGGAAGAGACTGTTCGCGCCATCAATTATCTTGACATGATCGAGCAGTACGTGGTCCCTCAATTACAGCAAGATGGGATAGTGGACACCATTATGGTGCTCCACCGCATAGTGAGGGAACAATTAAACCTCATATTCAACAATCCCAGTACTGGTTTGTCATTTCTGGGATTTTTCCTGTTAAGAGTCATTGGTAGGAGCGTGGAAGTTAATCATAGAGTATCCCCTATTCTTGCATCTGAAGGAGATTTCAATGCCCAGATCGGTAGAGAACAGAAATACCGGAAGATTGTAGGAAGATATCCTGCCCGTAAGAGAACCAACACCAATGGGGAACGCTTAATCAGTGTCTGCACCAAGTATGGATTACTTTTGATGTCTACAGCTTTCAAGCACCTTCCCAGAAAGGCAATGACATGGAGATGCCCAAATAGCGCGATGGGTGAATTCCAAATCGACCACGTAGCAATGGACAAGCTGCACCACAGGGATATTATGAATGTCAAGGTGATACGAAGAGCCAACATCGACTCTGATCACTACATGTCTCTGGTTAAAACGAACCTGAAACCACTAATAAAGACCACGGGTATGTAAGCAAAAAACACGGAGATCCATAGGTTTGATATCACCAAACCCAAAGAAGACAGAGAGTTGCCAAGAGAGACTGATTCATAATACCAACAGGATTAACACATCTACAAAATGGGATAAACTTAGGTATGCCATAACACTAGCGGCTCAGGAAACAATCCCAAATAGACCTAAAGGGAACAAGCATCCGTGGTGGCCCAGCGAATGTGATAAAGCTATACAAGCTAGGCGGCTAGCGTGGATCAAATGGAATGTACATAAGAACGAAGCTAATTTACAAGTTTTTATTGCACATTCGAGCATCATAAGAGGGCCAAGAGGAAGCAAAACTAGGAACTGAGTAAGCAGAGGAGGATTTTGTAAGGAAAAACTCTAGAGATTTATACAAGGGCCTCAAGCAACAAACAACCCAATTCGCTTCCCCTGCCTTACATCTCCAGAGACCAGATGGATCCCTGTGTCTTAATGACAGCGATTATACCAAGACCCTAGCTATCTAATTCAAGGGACTCTTAAATGCAGAAGAATCTATTGAACGTCTCCAAGTTACAGAACCAACTAACTCTAATACTGAGTTTATCCCTCCTCCAACCTATGAAGAAGTCAGAGATATAATTAAACTACTCAAGAATAATAAAGCTTCTAGGGAAGACGGGATAGTAGCAGAAATGCTAAAACATGCCGGAGAATACACCTTCAGGAACATACATAAAATAATTTTGGACATATGGACTAGTGAGAGGCTCTCAGATGATTGGACGTCAGCCATTATCCATCCAATCCACAAGAAGGGAAGCAAAACAGATCCCAGTAACTACAGAGGAATATCACTCCTTGCTGTTACCTGTAATATTTTTTCTAAGATTCTGGAACGCCATGTAACAAGACAGTTGGATAAAGAGTTAGGAGAATATCAAGCAGGGTTCAGAGCACCGAGGTACTGTACCGAGCAGACCATCCTTCAATACAACAAGTCACGAGCCAGACAATGAGTAGCTATATATGTCGACTTCCAGAAAACATACGACTCAGTAGACAGAATTACTCTTTATAAGACATTAAGAGAACTAGGACTTAACGACAAGATCAATAGGCTGGTGCAAGCCACCTTGCACAATACCACAGCCAGAGTAAAGTTTAGAGGACAACTCTCGGAGAGTTTCGCCATTAAAACAGGAGTGAGACAAGGAGATCGCATCTCATGTATATATTAATTAATTGCGTTCTGGAAAAGATCATTAGAGAGTGGATGAGATTCATTCCAGAGAACACTGAATTACGGATGGGGGTCAATATCGATCAATATCTGTCTTCAAATATTTTGGAGAGATTTTTGTTTGTAATAAATTTGTTTTTTGCCAGAGTTTCTCAAACTTGTTTCATTGGCTTTTCCTTCCAAGAGATTGCTTTGTATCTGTCAGACTATCTGAAGGTATACAAAAATCGTCTGCAAATGCAAGGCAATTAATTTTAACACCTTCGTTTTTTCTCTCCAATGTTATTTGCAAAATTCTATATTATTTTCATGTTTAATTCTAAACTTTTAAAATTTTCTCCAGGACACAGTTGAATAGAATTGATGATACGCTATCACCTTGCCTTACCTTGCCTTTGAATTTACCTTTATGACCTTTCCTAGAAGTCTCCTTCCTATAGTCAACAAGTATCTGTCAAGATTGTTACTTGATGTTTATTGCAGAAGTATAACTTACTAGAAAATACATTCCACATGTTGGTACCTCGTGTAATGTTTATTTCAGAATTAATTTAACAACGTTTACGTCCTCAAGACAAGCAGTACATTGCATTCCTCGAACCGCTGTTTGTATAAACTTCCGCCTTCTGGCTGGTACAACACTACTACAGAACAGGCTGTCTTGGTCAAGGTTATAACATGACTGATGTCTAACAGAACGCAAAAGCCCTTAAGTGGCACTTAAGATATAAAGCTCGTTTAATTGCGACAAGATACTTATAAACCAAAACCTGATCCGCCAGAATATCGGCGCCATCAACTGCAATAAAACGGAGGGCATCACAAGTCCTCACTCCCCGGTTCCGAATGTCTAGGAGTTGTTTTGTATCTTTTTAAAATTATTTTCTCACGAGTGACATTTATTTATTTATTTATTTATTTATTTATTTATTTATTTATTTATTTATTTATTTATTTATTTATTACAAGTGGCAAAGTTAGATTTCAGGGTGCGCTCTTACAGTTAACCACATTACTGCTTACAGGTTGGATTAAATAGATAAGGTGATGATTATGACAGGGATTATAATATTGGAGAAAGGAGTTTAAAAAACTGGAAATAGAGTAACTTGCAGACTAAAACATAGTTCTATCGGTAACTAGATTACTTAGGGTAATAATTATACACCGGATTTTATAGGTAATAACGGGTCTCTTACAATGTCAGCCGAACTTCTGCCGTACGCGGCCGCCCTGCTTGAAGCGTGTGTGCAATCTTACCTTATAAAAGATGCTGGAAGTGTCGTTCTTCCTGGGTTATACACGCATTGTATTCTGGCTAGCGAGTGAGTTCTGCCACTGTAATGTTTCTGATTTCATTCGTAATGTTTTCCTTCAGTTCCTTCAATATGTGAGAATTTGTTCGATACACTTTTTCTTAAAGTTTGCCCCACAAGTAAAGATCACCCAGTGTTAGATCTGGAGAACGAAGGGGAGATACGCCAGCACTGATCACTCTGCAAACACTTCTGAGATTGTAAGAAGGAATCTTCTGCTGTATGAGCAGGGGCTGAATCTTGTTGAAACCATTCGCGCGATTTTTCTTCTTCCGTTAACTGATGGGAGAACGGCGTAAAAATGTCATCTTGATACCTCTCTACATTTACTGCCGTTTCAAAAAAAATAGACCCAATAACACACCAAACACCAATCTCCCTCTCATAATGAGAGACCTCATAAACACCATTAGGATTTTCTCCACACCAATAGCGCGAGTTATGACTGTCCACACGACCGTTAAGATGAAACCAGAACTTTAGCATACGGTGTTGCAATGATAACTGTCTCACCGTGTTAACAGCTGAGATTCAGACTGGCGACTCATGCTTGCCAGGTCGAACACGTGCAGGCAGCTTGCAAGACAAAGAAGTATGCGCGCGCTTCCCATACTGCGGCTGCCGTAGCCCAGAGTTCAAACACTGTGCGTTCGGTCTGGGTACAGTAACTCTATATTCACAGTGTGGCCAACGAGTGCTTCTATCTGATTGGCTCTGTCATCTTTTGGCCAAATGTCCCGTCAGCTGATTTAAACTTATGTATTCCGCATAGCGTTAAGATCGCTCATTGTGCAATTTCAGTGAATTGTTGGCTATCCATTTTAATTTTAATAGTTCCAAAAACAATGTTTTTATTAAATACGGGGAATTATTTAGTATTATTAGTTTTGCAATGTGTGTGAATTTACGAATTTCTGAGGTCTGAGGTTTGAGGTTTGAAGAAAACTGCGCCAGGCTGTTATACTTATGGATGAAGAAACAGGTCCGGAATGGGCTTTAAAATAAAATCGGACATTTTTTTTTCCAGCTCTGAAAGCAGCGCGTTATAAAACGCACCAAGCAACGAGTAAGAGCTGTCTCGTGCATTATAAAGGCAACAATAATAACAAAATGGGTTAGTAATTTTAAGAATGCCAAGGCAATAAATGTCAGTGTACCGCGAGGGTACACCCGCCCCGTTCATTTAAATCAAACGCCTTGTGAAATGACATCTTACACTTAAAACTTAAAACAACTAGAGCAAGAAGTTTCGACTTTGATCAACACAGGTCGCTACTACAGTGATAAAGCAATTTTGTATTCCTAGATTTACTACACTGACTTGATTATCTTTTGTTTCTTGGTATGTTAAAGTTGTCAATACTTCTATCTCTTCCCGTCAACTTGTGATGCTGGCCAATTGAAAAATGTTTGTATTTCACTTTCCACCACAATCAGCGTTTTCTTCTGCAAATGTAATTATCCAATAAAAAATTGGGGAGTGTGTCGGGCATTAGTCCAGATCTCTCTAGAACCTTCTTCTCGGGTACAAAAGCTGGCAATTTTTCGAGGTACTTTGTCTTCTTGATCTCCGGTGTACTGAGTGCGTGCTAATAGCGGAGGCGATGGCGTTTCGCCCTTCATCGAGCAGTCCAGCGCAATAAGGTAATGGCAGCTATTTAATAACTAGGTGAGAGCCTCTGAAAGCTAGCTCGAGGGGAATGTTTCTTGTCTTTAATTATGTAACCTTTAATTTCCACTCTTTAATAATGCAACTTTAAATATCCAATCTTCTAAAATGTAAATTCCTACTCTAAATTTCAAACAAGCCTAAAAGCACTTAGCTTAAATTCGGGAATAGAGAGTATGACACCCTCTCGATTTCCCTATCAACTTGATTTCGAGGTAACTATGATTTTGTAACCATTTTCTTCTGTCTGTAGCTTTTGTAACTTAAATTTTCTCCCAATAGTCACCTCTGTAGCACAGGACTAGCCTCTGTAACGTCGGGCAATGGGCCCAATTAGGGTTTTAGCAGCTGTTTGAAATTTCAAGGAGTGCAAGTGTTCGCGACGCATCATTTTGAAGTTTGGGGCAGTAATTCCAACCTCTGTTTTGTTTTCCTTAAAGGGTCGGTAGAATGGGTATTCGATACCCCTGTATCATTAAATTTCTTCCTTTTAGGTTAAGTAGTAGGACTGTTGTGTGTCTAAGACAGTACATACTGTTTGATTTCTAATATGTAGGTGGTGCCTTTGATAGGCCTGGACCTTTCTAGAACTAGGCGTCCTATTTAACAAAGCAAAGGCGCTCTTTGCCATTTGATGGGTAAATGATGCCATTTGGAAGGCGGTAACGTTGTGGTGTAGCAAAAGTGCTCTTGGAAGAATAGTGCGTTGAGAATACTCTGTAAAAGAAATTGGGATATCCCTCTCCTGGACTACTGAGCGTACGGATCAATAATGCTCAAGTAACATTTGTAAAAGTTGGGAGCTGTAAGCTCAGATTGTTGACTTCTGAATTTTTCTGACTTCTCCAAACTTGTAACTAAACTCACTAATTCTACACGTATATCTGAAATCATGTACTGTCACTGAGCGACTGGTTCTGAAATAAGAAAAAAACAGTCCAAAAGAAATATAACTTTGATTTTCAAAGCTTTTAACCTCCTGAGGCCCAGACCATTTTTCTTTTGGTCAAATCTCCTAAAAGTGTTTGCTTCCCTAACAGTGCCTTGGTGGGAGACAGTGAAATGATCAGCATACCACACCAAGCTGAATGAATTTCCGAAAATTCGTAACACAAAATTTTGCTACATTTTTATTTATTTAATTTTTTGAAGTCCGCCTCTGTGGTGTAGTGGTTAGCGTGATTAGCTGCCTACCCCGGAGGCCCGGGTTCGATTCCCGGCTCTGCTACGAAATTTGAAAAGTGGTACGAGGGCTGGAACGGGGTCCACTCAGCCTCGGGAGGTCAACTGAGTAGAGGTGGGTTCGATTCCCACCTCAGCCATCCTGGAAGTGGTTTTCCGTGGTTTCCCACTTCTCCTCCAGGCGAATGCCGGGATGGTACCTAACTTAAGGCCACGGCCGCTTCCTTCCCTCTTCCTTCCCTATGCCTTCCAATCTTCCCATCCCTCCACAAGGCCCCTGTTCAGCATAGCAGGTGAGGCCGCCTGGGCGAGGTACTGGTCATACTCCCCAGTTGTATCCCCCGACCAAGAGTCTGAAGCTCCAGGACACTGCCCTTGAGGCGGTAGAGGTGGGATCCCTCGCTAAGTCCGAGGGAAAAACCGAACCTGGAGGATAAACAGATGATAATGATGATGATGATAATTTTTTAAATATAAATAAACGATTCATATTTAAACAGTGTCCTTTTAAAAGGATGCCAGGTCTCAGGAGGTTAATTAATCTTTTGATTGTAGTAGATAGATCCATTGATGCCCGCACCTTCTTTCACCTCTGTGACCCACAAAAACACGGTAACATTCAGATTTCTCCATTAATATTCGCCGTATCGAAAACCTGTACATAGCGAAAGTTGTTCAGAACATAATTTCCGATCTTTTACGTTTCGTGCGATTTCAGCGTGTGAGGAAAAATAAGAGATATTTTCAAGATTATATTTTTCACAGTTACGAAATATCCCCGAAAATATGTTTTATCTAAAATCTGTACATAATAAAAGTTACAGGAAAGGCCACTTCCGATTATTTGTGTCTCATTCATTTTCACCGTATGAGCTATCATGATGGATATATTCTCGAATTCAGGCTTTTATGGCTATTCATCTCTTAAAGGATCAATGCCGCCTAGCATCAAGTAGAGTTTTCGCATAAATCATAATCATAACAATAATAGTCCGACCCTTTGGTTGAATAGTCAGCGTACTGCCCTTCGGTTCAGAGGGTCCCGGATTCGATTTCCGGCCGGGTAGGGGATTTTAATAGTTCCTGATTAACTCTTCTAGCTCGGAGACAGGACGTTTGTGTTTGTCGGAGCACTCTTATCTGCATACTCAGACTACACAGAATTGTGATCAGATCCCTCCATATAGGATTGGCGTCAGGAAGGGCATCCGACCGCAAAGCAGGCCCAAATCCACATGTGTGACACAATTCTCACCCACAACCGCACAGTTTTGGGAAGAGCGGTATAAAAAGAAGAAGACAATGATAACAATGTATTAGGAAAACCGATGGTAACAAATGTAATGTTTTAAATACAGCGGATATCTACCAGTACTAACCGAACCGGAGCACAGAATTAGTCGCACATCACGAGGATCGAACCGTGGGTGGTCGGTGACCGATTCCTAAATTCAAATGCTCCTGGACTAGGACAACTGCTTGTTTTCGCGGAGCAACAAGTAGTATTTTCTCAAACTATATGTAGGCCTATAGTGATACTAATATTCGATTGCTCATTGCGGGAGTCAAACCCTAGCCATCATTAACAGAGCACTATACACAACTATCTTGGGAGCACGTCAGCTGCTTGTTTTCGCCACTAAAGTGTAGCAGGTTTCGTTATTGGTTATATTACTACCATGAACAGAATGGTACAGTATGTTAACTTACACTAAATGTGGGGGTTGGTAATATAATTTTGTCTATCCATCGGTTAACTAATTAGTTACCGGTAATCATAATTATTTTCTGTCCTCTGCGTGTGTATACGTACCGATAAGCCATACATAAGAAAGTTAATTCCTATGTACAGTTTGATGATATTGCATTGTATATTCTGATATGTAAAACAATCCAACTAGGAATATGGTACCGGGCGAGTTGGCCGTGCGGTTAGGGGCGCGTGGCTGTGAGCTTGCAGCCAGGAGATAGTGGGTTCGATCCCACTGTCGGCAGCCCTGAAGATGGTTTTCCGTGGTTTCCCATTTTCACATCAGACAAATGCTGGGGCTGTACGTTATTTAAGGCCACGGTCGCTTCCTTCCAACTCCTAGGCCTTTCCTATCCCATCGTCGCCATAAGACGTATCTGTGTCGGTGCGACGTAAAGCAACTAGCAAAAAAAAAAAAGCCACAAATATTATAAATACAAGCGTTATTGTAAGTCTACCTACCAACACAGAATTTCTAATCTCTTAAATAATTGTAACTTGTTGTATATCACGCATTAATCCAAATTTTGAAGTCTTATATCAGGTAGTCAAACCCTGAATATGGCAAATACTGATATAGGCCTACGAGCATAAGCAAGATAAACAACATCTTAAAACACTGAAGTAGTCTATTCTTTATTCAAACCGTAATCATATCACTCTCCTTCATCTGTCAGCTGACTAGTGCTTGGCCTAAACATGGCGGCTGGACTGGACTTGGCCACACTGTACATAAAGAGACCCTGTAAACTAATTTTGTTACTATTAAATGTCGCCTAACCTGCTCTTCCGTAATGTAGCCAGAGAAACATAAATTCTAGGGGTTCTGATTGACGATTCGCTAATGTTTATTCAAACCTCGTACCATAACCGTTGTGCAGGCTAGAGTACAGCCTACTTGGTCTGCAATAGCACGTTCCATCATATAAAAGATACGGAGAGACCGTAATGCTTATGCGAAAGAGATGATTAAGGGAACTACTATAATTGATGTACATTCTGGTAGTTATTTTTAATGTTCTTTTGGCATCCCATTTGAAAACTATGGCTTGGCTACAGGGCATGGCTATGTGACAGAGCAATACAATATTCGTTATTTTGTCTTCATATCATTCCTGCCTTCCGTTAGCAGCTTGGAAGTCAAATTGAGAACTTTATATTGACGAAAGTGTGCATCATTTCACAGATCAACATGCGAGATCTGGAATTAATTCGTAGGAGCTATTCCTTTTCCTTAGCATTCAATGTGTGTTACATAAATACCTAATTAACGAAGTTAATAGCGTTTTAATGTTCTCTGTAATGGCGTAGATTATGAGGGCTTTCTCTTTTATCTCGTGCCATTTCTTTTTTTCTTTTTTCTGTTTTTTTTTTTTTTTTTTGTTTTTTGAATTGCGGAATGGAATGGGCTTAATGGCAGGCTGTGTTGAAAGCCTGGAATATAATATACTGGAACTTGAAAAGGAGGTACAGTGAGTATGATACGCAAAATTAGCATTTCTAAGTATAGTGTGATGTCAGGTGGGGAGATATCTAATAGGGCTGAATGTCAGGTCACGAACAGGACAACGGGAATCATTTCAGGTATACATGATGGGCGGATACAAGGTGAACCGTGTATATCAACGATCGAAGGTTGCTCATACTGATAAATAATTTTAAAGAAATAATTCCATATCTCGCACTGTTGTCAGCTGCTGGAGTTGGTCAATGGGCTTTGCAGTGTTGCTAAATCTGTAAGAGGCTTCAAGCCGGCATGAGAGCACCAGTCAAAGAATAAAACTTCGCCACGGGAGGTGTTTCGACTAGTGATGGGATAATCGAATACTTTTAATAATCGAATAACTTCCATTCGATTGTTTAAATAATCGAATAAATAATCGAAAGAGTTTCAAATATCATTCATTCACTTCATTAATTCGAATGGAGTTTTGGATGAAAAATCGAAAAAATAATCGAATGAGAAATATAATCGAATAAAACGATATAATCGAATAACCTCCATTCCGATTATTTAAATAATCGAATAAAGAATCGAATGAGTTTCAAATAACATTCAGTTGTATCGAATAGAATATTCGGATGCGTCATGAATATATTTTTCGATTTAACAACTGTCGGATGGATCAACTCTTATGAACAATAGAAATACGCCTTTATCCACACGTATCTCCAAGTGTTGAAACTAAATGAATGCATTAACTGTCTTAATAACATCACTTTAAATTCGATGATTTCGAAAGCATTCACTATTCAATTGACTCATTCTTTCGAATGCAGTTCCGAATGAACAAACGAAAAAATAATCGAATGGAAAAATATTCACTATTCGATTGTCTCATTGATTCGAATGAGGTTCCCAATGAACAATCGAAAAAATAATCGAATGCAAAAATATTCACTATTCGATTGTCTCATTGATTCGAATAGAGTTTCGCATAGATAACAAACAATCGAAAAAATCTAATGCAAAAAATTTCACTATTCGATTGTCTCATTGATTCGAATGGCGTTCCCAATGAACAATCAAAAAAATAATCGAATGCAAAAAATATTCACTATTCGATTGCCTCATACATTCAAATGAATAGTCGAAAAATAATCGGATTAGAAATAAAATCGAATAAGCGATTATTTTGTATTCTATTATCCCATGACTAGCTTGAACACAGACCTCCGACCTGACAGGATGACGCCGAAGTAAGTACGCTACGGTGACACTGGGTGAAACCTACGGGGTGTTTGATGTTGACTTCTCGGCATGACTCCCAAACCGTTCTTCAATCATGCACAGATTTAGCAGCAGTGCCTCGCAAAGCGAATTTGAATTCGCGCCCGAAGTGATCTGATTGGCTAAATTCAGCAGCTGATAAAACGTCAATGGTGAGATTTACGGAATTATTTCCTTCAAATTATTTGGGTCTATGGAATTAAGGGTAGATTATTATAATCAATCAAGGGTGTTTATGTTGACAATTGGACTGCAGTGAGAATTGATGCTGGAATGACATCTTGGTTCAGGGTACTTACAGGGGTTAGGAAAGGCTATAATCTTTCACCTTTGCTGTTCGTATTTTACATGGATGATCTGCTGAAAGGTATAAAATGGCAGGGAGGGATTCAGTTAGGTGGAAATGTAGTGAGCAGTCTGGCCTAGGCTGACGACTTGGTCTTAATGGCAGATTGTGCCGAAAGGCTGCAGTCTAATATCTTGGAACTTGAAAATGAGTACATTGAGCACGGTATGAAAAGTAGCCTTTCGAAGAGTAAATTGATGATGTAGATGTTGATTCCCATAGGGAACCTAAAATATTTGTCCCGAATGAGTAAATTTATAATACCAATATAATGGTCCGTTATTGGACATTATAAATTTTCCAGCTAACTCATTCTTGGTTGCCTGCGTTTCGCCCTCGTGTGCTAAGTTAGGCACGTCAGTTGGGACTTAGCACTCCACCCAAGACGCAAGGCTAGTGCATACCGTGGAGGCCACTGCATAGGCTACTTGATGCCACCAGCAGTGCCAATGCACTATGAGAGCGATGTCTCATTTTCAAAAATTGATGCCTGCTAGATACTCTTTGAATTTCTAATCTTTCCCAGCTTACAAATATATTCAACAGATGGCACAGCGTTCCTAATACTTATAACTTACATGCTGCTAAGAGAAAGAAGTCTACGTACAAACAGACCCCCATCATGACATACGTCCCCCTGTGGGTGGGGGCGGTAGAATAACACCCACGGTATCTCCTGCCTGTCGTAAGAGGCGACTAAAAGGGGCCTCAGGGGCTCTGAACTTTGGAGCGTGGGTTGGCCACCACGGGGCCCTCAGCTGAGTCCTGGCATTTCTTCCACTTACTTGTGCCAGGCTCCTCACTTTCATCTATCCTATCCGACCTCTCTTGGTCAACTCTTGTTCTTTTCCGACCCCGACGCTATTAGGTTTGCGAGGGCTAGGGAGTCTTTCATTTTCACACCCTTCGTGGCCCTTGTCTTCCTTTGGCCGATATCTTCATTTTTCGAAGTGTCGGACCCCTTCCACATTTTCCGTCCGATTAGTGTTATATAGAGGATGGTTGCCTAGTTGTACTTCCTCTTGAAACAATAATCACCACCACCACCACCTCATGACATACGCCGTATGAAAACCTATCGAAGGATAATCTAGCTTCACTAGAAAGAGTGAGGACCATGTATCTTAAAGAAAGTTTTCTGCCTGGTAAAAGAACGCCCCTTCGAGACTAAACTATGAGCTCACAAGACAACCGTTCTATATAGAAGAACTGCGATTAAGAATACCATTGCTATCTACGACAAATTACCAAGTATCGTATCAACAACTGCAGGATAAAAAAGCGATTATATGGATGGATTTTTACCAAACAGACGGCATGATGGATGAACTGCGGCATAAATGTGCATAAAACTATTGAAAATGGCAGGCAAAACAACTTGACTACGACAGAGATATCAAGACCTGACCTCTCTATAACGAATGCTGCGGAGTAACGCGGGTACTGTAGTTGAAATAAAACTGTAATCGTTAGGTTGCAGTTATCGTTCTTCTTGTTGTTGTTGTTGTTGCTGTGTGATTAATCAGTCCATAGACTGCGTTTGATGCAGCTCTCCATGCCACCTTATCCTGTGCTAACCTTTTCATTGCTACGTAACTACTGCATCCTACCTCTCCTCTAATCTGCTTGTCATATTTATACCTTGGTCTACCCCTACCGTTCTTATCGTCTACACTTTCCCACTAAACTTTGAAGATCACACGGAAACAGGAAACTACTGAAAGGTGGAAGTAGCGAAATGTGTTAGAACCGGACAAACATCACTATCATCGATATGAACACTGGAAAGAGGTTTGGAGCTGAATCCAGGCTTTTAGCACGCAGTCTAGTGATTAGAAATTATACAGCACCTCTTCGGGCCGCTTCACACTAGGCGACTAGAATCGGCGACCAGCCGCCCGTGCTTGTGGAACATAGTTTTAAATGGAACTCTTCACACTGGGCGACTCAGTAGACGACCTACAGAAAGAAGCCTGGCGACTGACCTTGCAGTAGCTCAGTCCCGCTACCGGTCGCCGAGGCAGATTGCACAACCCCGGCTGGCGACAGTCTTCACACTATACTGAAATTCAAGTTAAGAGCTTAGGAAAAGTATCCTTCCGCATGTGAGCACGTCCCGTTCCCTCTTCCCGTCTCGTCATGGTTCTCCACCTCCGCCACAACCAGCTTATCATTAACGCCGTGCATCCATCTGACAAGTACAGTACTTCATTCTGAAATAGTGAAGCATCAAACGAAATCACTGCCTTTCACATAGCTGTACTTTGATCACGTACCATACCTATTTATTCCTCCATTGACCATATAAAACCTACAGATTACTGACGAATTCCGAGGCAAGAGAAGCAAGAATTATTTTTGTTTCATAATGCGATTTGTGTGAGGCACATGGAGACTTACAACATACGTATACGATTCCGCTCTCTTGCAACGACTGTCAGTGGCAGTTTCTCATAGTTAAAAAAGCTGAAAAACCCACCGGTGAGTGGGATTGCAAAATACAATGCTTCCAGGAATGTTGTAAATATTGTAGTCTCGTCATTCGGAAGGTAAAAACGAACTCATGATCCTCTCACGACAACATTTCTGTAGGTAGAGTGCGGTTGCGAATATAAAGTAAAGTACACATTATTATTATTATTATTATTATTATTATCATCGAATACGCCAAAGATCCTATTCCCATACCGTGTTAAGGCCCTTCCTGTTTTATTTACGGCGAGTGCTGAGCTGACACATCTTTCTTTCCCTGGAGACTTGGATTTTCCATTCCAAGCGAGCGGCGTAAACACTGTACACAGAAACGCCGATCAGCTGCGCGGACTTTTTCACGTCTTCCACAGTCCACAGTGGATTCTAATCTCGTAGGCTACTGTAAACGTTTAAAACAATTTGGTTTAGATTTTCTACTTTATTTTCCTCTACTTTTGTTAGCTTTAAAGTATTTCACAGGGAACTCAAGCGTCACAGCATCACACACGTCTTGCTCACAGCTGGCAGCCATTATGAATACTGAACAGTGAACACGCTGTTGCAGCCAGTATTGCCAACAGTTTTCTTGGATCCATCTTCAACGTCCCACCTATTATGCGAACTTATCAACAGTGGAATGAACTCGAACAAACTTACTAAGTACACAGTGCAATAAGATATCAATATCATATTTAATTATTATTATTTTGCTACATACAGCACTGAGAACAATAACTATTCACAGCCATCTACGTATGAAATATAAGAGTTGGTAACGAACCCGAATAACATACAACCTGTGATATATTTTCCATATTTATACAGGGCAAAAATTTTAATTCATCAAGTCAGTTCACCAGAATATCTAACCAAACTGAAGGAAGCTCCTGACTTCAGGAACAAGTAACAAACCTAGGGAACTATTTGGCGCTGCGGAAGCCTTTTCACCGACCAGAAGTCTGACTAACATCAAAGGGACCGCTAAGGTCTTAAGTTGACTCTCAGTATAGGCGACTGCGCAGCCCAGCTACTCGCCTTCTGAACACCCTTCAGTGTCATTGCGCTTTTCTCGTACGTTCTCAGTATGAGCGATCTACCTAAAAAAAAGTGGGTCAAATTTACACTGAAGACTTAATTCTACAAATTGAACAGCATCCAGCCGTCTGGAACCGAAACTGTAACAAGTACAGCAATAAAGTTGAAAAGAAAAACGCATGGTCTGAAGCATGGGCGCCCGCAAGGGGGGAGGGGTGCCCCCGCCCCTGGAATTCTAAAGATGTTGATGTTCAATTGTTTAATATAACACCAGATTATTTCATAAACTGAAATTACTGACAGTCATCTAGCATATGTTATAACTGGAAGTTTCTGTAAACAATTTAATGTTGCTGACGTTATATTGGTTTTTATATTCAAGAAAATTGTTAATGTGCCCCCCACCCCTGGAAAAGATCCTGCGGGCGCCCATGGTCTGAAGTAATCACGCAGTTCTGCAGTGACTTTGAAGAAAGAACATCCCAGGAAAGAAACGAGCTCTGTAAGTAAAAATTTTACAAACAGCCTTTACGTGACCTCGCTTTTATTAAATATTCAATATAATTGAGATATTGTCCGACTCGTTTGGCTGTATGCTCAGCACAACGTCCTTCGGTACAGAGGGGCCTGGGTTCTGGGTTCGATTCCCGGTCGAGTCGTGTTCTTTTTTTACAATGTGCTTTAGGCAGCAGCGACTCAGACAGGTCTTACGGCGACGAGGGGATAGGAAAGGGCTAGGAATTGGAAGGAAGCGGCCGTGGCCTTAATTAAGGTACAGCCCCGGCGTTTGCCTGGTGTGAAATGGGAAACCACGCAATACCATCTTCAGGACTGTCGACAGTGGGGCTCGAATCCACTATATCCCGATTATATAGACAAGGATTGAGCAATTTGTTTAAATTCGCTTCTATGTAGGAACCTTATACTAGAAAACTACTAGCATCTCAGTTCAACTTACCTCAAAGTTAAGGCTAACTTTTCTTTAGCCGGTATTCCTTTTCTCAACTTGGTATCATTCCGGTAATATTTTCTTTCACACTTTCGAAGAGTTCATCAAAAGATTTCTTTGACATTCTGAAGTAACTAAAAAGCTTTGTACCATCATCACATAAATCGTCGAACAGTTGATAGAAAAATCTTTTTTTTTTTTTTTTTCCAAACGATCTTTCAACATAGGATGTGAATGAAACCTACGACGTTTTCTTTCCTTCTTCCTTTTAGACAACAACAAGAGTAGCAATAGACACTCCTCTGCCTGGGAACTCATGATGAAAACTGGTTCTAGGCCGGGGAAGGCGGCTAAGTAGCGCTACCGGCGACCGCACGGCGACGCGGAATTCACCTGAGCTACTGAGTAGCCGATTCTAGTCGCCGATTCCAGTCGCCTAGTGTGAAGCGGCCCTTCTGGTCAACATTCTGAGGTGCCCGGCCATTGCGTACCACTTGATATCAAATTGAAATTCCATTTCCACGCAGGCGTGTGTAATGAGACTGACAGGCACACTTTAGAAATCAGAAACAAAAATAATTTACATTTGCTGAAGGAAACTTCTATAGTAGTTTAAAAATTGCCCTTTAAACTATACTTATCATTTATGTTTACGTAAATATTATCATAAGAAAGTCGAGTTTTTGAAGTATAAATCCTGAAACAATATACATCGTGTTCGGGCGGAATGTGTCTGGTGAGCACAAAGATGGAGAATATTGCCATTATTGTGAATATTTATAAACTATGCATTATTTCAGTATCAAGTAAGTAAAATAAAAAAAATCTGATGAACTGGGTTTGAAGATCACATGGAAACAGGAAACTACTGAAAGGTGGAAGTAGCGAATGACGAATACGCGGTAAGAATTAATAAGTGTGCCAATCAGATCAGTTGCGCCTGACGGAAGTAGTGGTCACACCGTGCGGAGGCTTCTGCGCCACTAGTGGACAATGGATATACAAATGAATACATTCATTAGGATATCATTTTAAATTCGCAATACTTGTCACTAGTGATGGGATAATCGATTAAAAATAACCGAGTATTCAATTATTTTTCGATTATTCTTTCGAATGAATGAGGCAATCGAATAGTGAATTTTTCCATTCGATTATTTTTTCGATTATTCACGCGGAACTACCTTCAAATGAATGAGGCAAATGAATTGTGAATGCTTTCGAAATAATCGCATGTTAAGTGATGTGTTCAAGAAAGTTAATTCACTCATTTAGTTTCAACATTTGGAGATACGTTTGGAAAAAGGCGTATTTCTATTTTTCATAAGCGTTCATCTATTCGCTTATTTCAATCGATTATCCATTCGATACACTTAAACCGAAAAATTTATTTATGAGGCATCCGAATATTCTATGCGATACACCTGAATGATATTTGAAACTCATTCGCTTATTTTATTTGATTATTTAAATAATCGGATGAAGGTTATTCCATTATAAAAAGTACTCTGTTATCCCATCGCTACTTCTCACTCTCTCCAGTGGTGCGCTATGTCCTCTCCTAAATATTTTAAAGTCATTATCTGACATTTCGCAGGTAAGCAGTCGGTCAAGTGGTACGAAATGTCCTAGAACCACGTTCTGATGGTGTGAGTGGGTATGAAGGGAAGGTCATGACCTTAGTCTCAATTAACTTCCAATGATTTGTGATAAATGTAGGGACAATGTGCAGTAGTTAGCCGCTTCCAGCGACAACCACAACTGCCCACACGGAACACCGGAAGCGGAAAGTAATTTCGTTTCTTGTGGCCGGAATAAAAGGAATACAAGTGTCTCGACAGATCACGAAACAGGGCCAAGGCTTGGCTTAGACGGGAAGTAACCGTGACTGTCGAAAATTGCTACTTTCCGGAACGAATTCATTCCGCCGAAGTTTAGACTGGTTGTCTTGTAAAGGGATGAAATGGAAAGCTGCTTCATACATACAGCCACACGACACGGAGCTCAAGTAGGTGTTATTTCGCTCTGCAAGTAGGAGAAGAGAAAGTTCTCGAACTCTTTTCGCAACTGGCGACGGCTAGATGGATAATAATTTCGTGTGCTATTTCTAGCCGGGTGCAGCCCTTGTAAGGCAGACCCTCCAATGAGGGTGGGCGGCATCTGATACGTGTAGTTTACTGCGTGTTATTGTGGTGGAGGATAGTGTTATGTGTGGTGTGTGAGTTGCAGGTATGTTCGGGACAGCACAAATACGCAGTCCCCGAGCCAAGGTAATGAACCATTTAAGGTGAAAATCTCCGACCCGGCCGGGAATCGAACCCAGGGCCCTCTGAACCGAAGAGCACCACGCTGACAATTCAGCGAAGGAGCCGAACGGCTAGATGGAGAACAAAAGCAAATGGCGAATCGAGAGAACCGAAACCGATGTAGACAAAGAACATCATGTATCCCGGCGGTCCGTCTCTGTGGTGTAGTGGTTAGCGTGTTTAGTTGTGACCCCCGGAGGCCCGGGTTCCATTTCCGGCTCTGCTATGAAATTTGAAAAGTGCTACGAGGGCTGGAATGGGGTGAACTTAGCTTCGGCAGGTCAACTGAATAGAGGTGGGTTGGATTCCCACCTCAGCCATCCTCGAAGTGGTTTTCCACTTCTCCTGCAGCCAAATGTTGGGATGGTACCTAACTTAAGGCCACGACCGCTTCATTCCCTCTTCCTTGTGTATCCCTTCCAATCCCCCACAGGACGCCTGTTCAGCATAGCGGGTGAAGCCACCTGGGCGAGGTACTGGTCCTCTTTCGCAGTTGTATCCCCCACGCAAAGTTTCACTCTCTAGGGCACTGCCCTTGAAGCGATAGAGTTGGGATCACTCGCGGAGTCCGAGGGGAAAACCAACCCTGGAGGGTAAACCGATTAATTAAGAAAGAAAGGTGCGTCCCGGCATTACTCGCTAGTGAGCGCAGCGCGCGCCTTCCTGTTTAAAGGCCATAATACGCCCATATAAAGATAGAAGTATTTTTCATCCGTCAGTTTGAGATATTTGTTTGGGAACACGAGCGATTGCAGTGACCGGGCGTGTTAAAGAGCTACGGCTTTTGCGTCAAGATCTGCATTCGGGAGATGCGTGGGTTCGAACCCCACCGTCAGCTGTCCTGAGGAGGGTTTTCCGTGGTTTCCTGTTTACACTGCCAGACAAATGCCGGGTCAGTTCCTATTCATCGGCCACAGCTGATTCCTTCTATCTCCTTACCCATTGCCATTCACCATAATTCACTTCATCTTCTTTAGCTCCTCAAGTGAGGTTGGTGACAGGAAGTGCATCCGGCCGTAAAACATGCGATACAAATTTATCTCACCTCATCCCCGACCAAGTGTCAAGAAACGGGGCTAAGGGGTACACAAACATTTTATTTAGGAACATGAATACTTAAACTAGCCGACCTCGCGGTGGGGTGAAGTCGAAAAGCTTGCTTTAAAAGGGAAGCGTCGCGGGTCATAATCACGTGGGCATGGAATTTAAATAAGTGAACGTGGCTAACCTCACTGCTTTACAGCAAGTTGCCCTTACCGACGTCGATTTTACATAAGAGAACATGCCTAACCTCACAGTCGCTATCTTGGAGGGGCCTAACCTCAGTTTTACGGCTAGATGCCCTTCCCGACGTGGACAGTCACCATCTTGCAGGGGTCTAACCTTAGTTTTACAGGCAGATGTCCTTCCCGACGTGGACAGTCGCTATCTTGGAGGGATCTAACCTGCCTCCTCCTCCTCCTCAGCAGACTGCTCTTCTCGACGTGCTGCGGAATTTTTGAAAAATTGAACGGGACATAGCCAGGGGACCTAACTTTAGAGTTTTTCTATCGACCGTTTCTAATTAGTTCAATGTAACTTGCTAGGTGCATACAAGTTTTAAAAAAGTCGAAGGAGGATTTTAACTGTATAATTGTACAGAGGAACCTCGATATCTCGAACCTACATTACTCGAAGTAACTAGTAACTTAAATTTTCCAGCCGTTTGTATTATTCATCGCGTATATTTATTTCACTGTTAGTAGAAATTCAGTTTCATGAATGTCTCGATTTCTCGAAGCTCGAAGCAAACATTTCCTCCCTTGAAGCAGCAATACACTGCAACTCGAATTTTGTGCAACAGTTAACCGTGCAGTGCGGTATTTGTGGTTTGTGACGAACAGTTAACAAGTAAAGAAAGGTTTACAGTGATGCTGGGAGCTAATGTGACGGGAACCGAAAAACTAAAACTTCTAGTGATCGGAAAATCGGCGAAGCCTCGCTGTTTCTCGGGTGTGAATTAATTATTACCGGTCACGTACGAAAGCAACCCCCCGAGTCGCGGATGACAAGCTCCATTTACGAACCTCGACTGCGTGGTATTGACGAGAAGTTTCAACGTTAAGAGAGGAAAGGTTAACAGTAACAAACAGAAGAGACTATCGGATTTTTTTTCCAAAAGTGTTAACGGAGGTATGTTTCATTATTCACATACGCATGTACTGTATCTTGTCTTCTAAAAACTTACTATAATAAGGGTTACAATTAAAGTGATGCCTTAAAGTAGAGTTTGTTTGTATATTTTTAAACGCTGTTAAAACTAATGTATTCGGTATAAACCCGTGGATACATATGATTCTATTATGTGCTATAAATGCTCAAAAACTGTATTCTCAATATCTGGAAATTTCGATAACTCGAAATAAAATTTAGCTCTCGAGATGATAAGATATCGAGGTTGCACTGAAGTGTATAATAATTTGCCACGTTTCTGTCACCAAGGGAAGTGTGAGAGACAAGGAGAGTGACACAAGCGATCAAAGGTGTGACAAAATACGATCTCCGCATTGACGTTAATGAGTTAGGTAATGACAGGAGCTGACAGGAAACTAAATTTAAAGGTGAATGGGAGTGGACTTGAAACAAGGAAATAAATTTGTAGTTTCAACGTGACTGTTAATATCGTGGCCATTCTTGCGTATCCTCCAGTTTCATGCGGGCTTCGAACCGCAAGGACGTGACAATAGATCACTTCTTCCGTTTGATTTATCTGCTCTCTCAGTGGTGGCGATTATTGTTTTAAGAGGAAGTACAACTGGGCAATAGTCCTCCATCCAGGATGTCCTTGAAAAACGTTCCAATATTCACATTCGAGACAACCCGCGACAAACGAAGGAATCAATGATCGTTCGTATGCAACAAAAGACCGAAATACTGTACTTTCCTACCTAAATATTGGTCGTGAACCTACTAGTGTATTTTGTTACGGTCTTGTCTTGATGTGGTACCGGCCCAGTTTCATTGTAGGGTTAGGCGACACCCAACACAGGTCTTCTATGAGCAATGGATTGGTTATAATAATGTCGTGCGGCTATTTCAAGCCGAGTACAGCCCTTGTAAGGCAGACCCTCCGGTGGGGGTTGGCGGCATCTGCCATGTGTAGGTATTAGCGTGTTATTGTGGTGCAGGATAGTGTTACGTGTGGTGAGTGAATTGCAGGGTTGTTGGGGACATCATAAACACTCATTAACCATTTAAGATAAAATCTCCTACGCGGCCAGGAATCGAGCCCGGGACCCTATGGACCAAAGTCCAGCACGCTAACCATTTATCCACAGAGCCGGACATGGATTGGTTGGGGAGGGTAAAAGCCTTGGCTTGCCCGTTCCCCTGACCTTAACCTTATTTATTTATTTATTTATTTATTTATTTATTTATTTATTTATTTATTACCGGGCGAGTTGGCCGTGCGCGTAGAGGCGCGCGGCCGTGAGCTTGCATCCGGGAGATAATAGGTTCGAATCCCACTATCGGTAGCCCTGAAGATGGTTTTCCGTGGTTTCCCATTTTCACACCTTAACTAAGGCCACGCCGCTTCCTTCCAACTCCTAGGCCTTTCCTATCCCATCGTCGCCATAAGACCTATCTGTGTCGGTGCGACGTAAAGCCCCCAGCAAATATATATTTTTTATTTATTTATTTATTTATTTATTTATTTATTTATTTATTTATTTATTTATTTATTTATTTATTTATTTATTTAGCGTAGGTCTAGACATCGGGGTCGGAAAAGAACAAGAGTTGACCAAATGATTGAAATTGGGGAGCCTGGCACATGTACTGTAAGTGAAATCCATTCAGCTCTCAGTTAAGAGCCCGTGGTCACCATCCTACGTTCCCAAGTTAAGAGCTTCTGAGCCTTTTTTTACGTCAGGTAAGGGTTACCGTGGATGTTATTCTACCGCCCCCACCTACAGGGGTTCTGCACTCTGAGAACAATGACGGAAATGACTTTTTCTCTTGAAACAAATTAATTATCTTATCTAATTTTTTTCGAGTGCAGAAGAACCTGCATTGCAAGAAGTGGATTTTTGGAATTAAACCATTTTGTGTGCAACCGTGACTCCCGATAGCTCACTCACTGGCGTGCCGTGAAGTGTCACGTTTAAAACCCTCAATGCAGTGAGAGTAACATAAATTCTAGGAGTTCTTATACGGTATGTCAGGGCCTCTCAGGGTGCACGCGCCGATGCACTGCACTGCACAAGGTGCAGGAAACGACTTCACTAGGTTGATTAGGCTTTGCTCGAATTCTACGAGAATTTGTCGTAGGAAAACTTTCCTAAGTTGCATCGAGATGCAGCTAAGATTATTTCTATGTTTGGTTACACATGCGTACGTGAAAGGTTATTGTCCGTTTTGAGAAACATGTATACATTCAAACATGTAGTACTTGGATGTATCTGATGGAATTTGGGGTTGACATTGGGAATTCCTCATACTCTCCTCCGTAAGTTCTCTATTGAATGGTCTGCCGTGGTGCGCCGTAGTCACCTGCAGTCTGCACATCTCCTTTGCCCCGTTCCCCATAAATGATCCGCATACACTACGAGAACGCGTGTTCAATGCCTGTGATTCCATCCGGCATGATGCGTAATACCATGCGACGTAGGGTGGAAGGCTGTATTGCAATGGATGGCGGCCACATGCAGCACATGTTGTGAAGAGTAGTTCAAAGACATGGTGGTTCCCGATGGTAGTGGTAGAGGACCATAACTCCGAAGATATTGTGTTTGGGACCAATGTTTTAGGACCCTTCTTCATTCGTTTGTTGCGTGCATTCTCCGCTGTGAATTTTGGAACCCTTTTCAAGGACACTCGGTATAACACTAATCAGAGAGAGAAATTAAAGTGATCAGACTCTTCAAAAAATTGAAGTATTTTTCAAAATAATAATAATAATAATAATAATAATAATAATAATAATAATAATAATAATAATAATAATAATAATAATAATAATAATAAAATAAATTAATGGAAAGTATTAGGTGAAAAGACAACAAAGTTTGTACAAATTGTTTTCTATAGTAAAGCTAAGGGACTCATGCTAGAAATCTCGTATGTTCATAATGTATGTGGTGGAGTAGCCCCCTATGGAACTAAGGAATACACAGTACAACATTAGACAGTCTTACTTACCACTTTATGTAATCTTTGATTTTTTAACATTTATGGTATCCACTTGAACGGAAGCAAATGTAAATGCATTATTATACTGACGAATGTCCCGGAAGTAATTTTTGGTTTTCTTTCTTTCTTTCTTTCTTTCTTTCTTTCTTTCTTTCTTTCTTTCTTTCTTTCTTTCTTTCTTTCTTTCGTTTTGGCCATCTGTGGACCACGTTAATTCGATTTCAGCTGCCTCTGGGCTTTGATCTGCGCCCAGTAATCCTTCATTTTTCCACTCTGCAACCTTCTTCTCTCCATGGTGTTTGGGTCCGCAAACTAACTTTTTCTTGGAAACTCTTTGTGTTCTTTATTTTCGACTTGTAAGTTTCCCTGTTGCTTATTTCCGATCCTTGTATTCCCATTTCTGTCAGGTTCTTCTTCACTTTCTGATGCCAGCGTACCACAGTTTTCCTGGTCTCAAAAAACCTTACTATATGGTTGGTCAGTCTTTCCGGGTCAATTCTGGAGATGTGCCCATAGAACAGGTCTCTCCTCTTCCGGATGGTGTCCGATATATTTTCTATCTTGCGGTACAGTTCTTCGTTTGCTTTCTTTCTGTATGATCCATCCTCTGCCCCTTGGGCTCCCAGTATCTTCCTCAGAATTTTTCGCTCCAGCAGTTCTAACTTTTTGACCAATCCTGCCTTTATAAGGTTCAAACATTCAGCTGCATAAAAGGGTTCTGGACGGATCACTGTCTGGTAATGTCTGAGTTTTGGATTAATTAAGATCTTCTTCTTGTCATAGGTGTTCATACTTAGCTTGTATGCCAAGTTCATTTTGTTGATTCTCGATATCAGTGCCTCTTTCTCTGACAGGTTGTTATTTATCCATTCTCCCAGAATTTGAATTTCTCTACTTTCCGAATCCTCCTTTCCTCCACTGTCATCCCTCTGGGGGCTGTTTCCATAGCAACACAGCTTTCCAACCTACTTCGCATGGTTTTACTATATTCATTTCTTAACTGACAATTACAGCATATTATAATGACCTAAAACAGGCGTTCCAGCGGCCAAAATGTGAAGTGGACAGCAATGATAGCGAGTATTTTCCTACAGCAACAGTATTTGCAAATCGCACACTTCGTACAATTTATTTAAACTCATTTTCTAAGGAAATTATCGATATTTATGAAATGTGAGTGCAATTTGTCACTGCTAATGTCTATTCTCTTTCTTTTGAATCCTCATTTGTCACGATCGGCTACTTGTGAGCGCAGCGAAAGGGATCTATACTACTGAAATAATATGTATGATTCCTTGCTTCAGGCGGCTAAAATAGGATAAAAATTAATTCTTTTCTCCCCCACCCCCCACTAATCATCGCCATAAACGTAGATAGTGAGTCTTAAATCCAGCAACATCATGATTTAAGTTCATGACAAAACTGTACTCCGATGAAGCCCACACCAGTTAACTGTTCTGAGCAGTGAAAATGTTCTCGATTTCTAAGATTATCTCGTCTAAAATGAGTGAAGAGACACGCTAGTTAGCGGGACATCTGTCACGGACTGCGAGCCGCAGATATCGTAATTACTGTTGAGCACGCTCACGTCTAGCAGCGGAACTTAACAAAACGGAATTAAAGAAGCGTTCTTGCGTGCTGGTCACGAGTTCCCGACTGCAGGTAACATAACTGTCGACTACCACGGACGCAACGTTTGTGATACGGACCCGGCTGCCAAAATAAAAATTCGGGCCCTCTCAAATAAAATGCTAAACTTATAGCTCATTCCACGTTAAGAAACCAGTACTACTCTTACAAAGAGTGAACACACCCCCTCTGAGACACCCATAATTCCTCGTGATTAAGGGATATTATACTGTAATTTGTAATGTATTATGAAAGATAGATAAAATGGATGAGGAATTTTTACCCTGAGTTAGAAAATAACTACATAACATTTTCTTTTTCATAAATACATTCGTAGGGAGGAAGCACAATGGCAGGAACAGCCATCGCTTCGTTGCCTTCGTTCATTTCCCTGCTTCTGTGTTGCTCGTGTAGTCCATTCTCTTTGGTGTAGTCCCTTACTCTGTGAACCGCCGGCAGCTCACTTCTGTAGTGAAGTCATCTACAGTATTTATTTGTTGCGTGTGCGTTCTTAGGCTTTAAATCAGCGCGTAATTTTTTTCAGTGAGAGTTATGCGATAAGCCAACATGTGTAATTTATTTCTTTAACATTAATACTGTGATCTTTTGTTGAGTCATCTACAGTATTTATTTGTTGCGTCGGTTTTGTAGCCTTTATTGCCTGGAGAAATTTATTAAATTTCTTAAATTTTCTTAAAATGGATTGACCTTTATGAATAATTTAATATAACTGTCAGGTTGGTGTACTACATGGCGTCTTAAACCTCATCCCTCCAAGTGTTCCACGATTTCGTTCACACTTGGTAAATCCCCCGTTCTACAAGAATCGACTGTAATTGTTAGCAATAAAAAACGCATCTGCCTGGTTGCAGAAAATCCAATCAAAGTTCGACTAGAGTTTGATTGGCAATCATCCTATGTGAGTTGCAGAAACAGTGTTTGATCGACGATCAATCTCCCATCAGATTTTGCTAGCAAATTCATGCTGATCAATCACTGATTCTGCAATCAGTCCTTGCAGTCTTTAAACTCAAAGATTTTATTCTTTCATTAAATAAATCTGATTAAATGGTTCAATGATAAATAAATTCAAGTTCATGTGGAAAGTGCGATTTGAGTGACGTACTATTTTGTTTTCCGTAGTCACTACTCTCACATATAAGCTCAATCCTGGATATGGAACTAGTTGATTTATATCAATCAAATCTCGAAATAAATACTTATTTCTGTCATATAAATATCCATGTAAACCCAGACATTTTAGAATTAATAAGCCAACGTGACAAAACTTCAACCTATCCGCAGCATGCTTGTTTACTCTTTTGTAATTTTGCCCCCACAGCATCCTGTTTTTTAATTTTCAATTATAGGAAAGTATCCCTCAACTATATTAAGTAAGATGGCTCTATCATTCAATGAAACATTTCGGGATATCACTTATATTGTCGAAAATTAAATCAAACGAAAGTCTCAAAACCTGCTCTTTTTTCACCTTTCCCAAACACGATCAGGATCAGTTGTTGCCTGATTCACTGCCACTTTGATTTCTTTCCTAGACACCAAAGAGGATAAAATAGACATCGTCCTTAACGAACCAACATGGCAGTGGCCACTAATTGCGCTGTTGCCAGATTTATTTTCTTCCCGGCTCTTCAATCAATAAATTGGAGGAAGATGATCGGGGTTTAGGTTTTCTGCAACTCACTCTGGAATTAAAGTTGATTGGCAATCAGCTGATATGACACTAAGGACTCATTTGATGGAATTTTCTGCAACCGGGCATTAGGAGTGCAATTTGACAGTAAATTGTTGTCTTTCTCGCACAAAAACAGGGTCACCTCACGTGCTATGACACTCCTTGGTTACTCTACAGGTTTTCTGACATGAGATGTAAATGCCCTCAGAGTATTCAACGTTTCCTGTATCTTACCGGTTGTTGAATACGCCACTTCAATCTGCTCCATTTCTGCTTCTTCAAATCTCAGCCACCTTGATCGTGTACAATCTTTTTTCTGTGCTATCGTGACAGGCAGGGTCTCTGCCTGTCGCAACTTAAGCAGTATCCAAGTGTTTGCGAAACTGAAACTCAAAACTCTTTCTGTTCGGAGGAAAGTAGCCGACCTAAAGCTACTATACAAAGTAGCGAATGGCCTATTTAGGTCTCCAGATTTAGTTTCCTTATTATCCCTCCACGTCCCTTTCCGTAGTACCAGAATGAACCCTGCATGCATGCGGATATCCGCGGATGTATGCGCGAAGTTAATGTCTTGGCGTATACAAACTATACAAACATACTATAATTATACTATGCGGATAATTTTGCTGATAATTTCTAAATAATGGCGTTTGTTGATTTTCACTCAGGTATACTCTTGTTTTTGCTTGTGGTTAGGCGACCCTTGACATTGGTATAGGTGAATAGTGATATATAAAGAGCCTTGAGACCATAAAGCCGAAAATCTGACGTAAGCCTAACTGGCTCCTTTCCTCAATTAATGGAAGTAAGGAAAACGGTCAATACGTCGGTAGTTTTCGTAAGAGGAAGTCCCTCATGAACCTGTGACTGCAGGGTTTCTGGTGCCAGGTGTCAGGCCTATTGTATTATGTTAACAGAGCTATCAGCTTCAATATTTTGGGTGTAATATACTGTATTTAAACATTTACACTTTCTGCGGATAACCGTTTTGCGGATGCGGATATTATTTTGTATATCCGCGCAGGGCTGCACCTACAGGCGGGCGCCGTTACTCACAACTCTCTACTGCACTATTTTGTGTTGTAACTTCTACATCAAGTCTCTTAAAATCAAAAATATGTTTAAATAAAATATCTGATTTATTTGATTTTACAAAAAAAAAAAAAAACTCTTCACGTTAAATCCTGTAGAAAATTGAAGAGCACTCTCTATACTGATAGTCTAAGTCCGGAGGCATGACAGGGGTCGCCTTGACGTCTAATATTTTTCTGGTTTTGTAAGTATTTTTGGCTAACTGGAGGTACAGTAGTTGACAGGGGCGTAACGTTAGCGCCCGGGATTTTAAGGGGCCTCGAAGACCCTTAGAAAAATAGTAAACATTATAGCCTAATGTCACTGTAGAAGTGGTTTTTTTTTTGACGCAGAGGAATTGCCACTTACTTGCATCTAGCAGCAGTTCCTCTGAAAAGACGAGCACCAAATTATTTAAAAATAATTACAACGAAAATTGATACCAAAATATCATATTTTAGTCAGAAAGTTTTGCTTTCTTGACGTGTAGGGCACCTGGGATCGTATTATGCACAAAGTTTGCAGAATATTTCATTTTTGTCACACGTTTATTCAACAAGAGTGTGTAAAGCCAATGAAAAATTTAACCAGTTACAGTTAAGAACGAACATCTAAGTGGTGCATGGTTGGCAGTTTAGTGGCTTAGCCATTAAACCACGGAGGCAGTTAAATAAAACCTATTAACACTATTTAATAATAATCGTACAACAACGAATACTCCCTTTGTTCATAAAACTTGTCAATACATTGCATTACTTCTATCTCATGTAATTATTTATTTATTCAGGACCAACAACAGCATAACGCCGAATTACACAGATCCGAGCTATGTACAATAGATATTAATCTAAAATGAAAGATATATAAATATTTAAAAATAACAGGGATCAGTTAAGTCACCTCAATTTCAAAATGAAGGAGAGTTCGAGAGGGTAAAGCACTCTATATCCCCGCTTTACAGTAAAATAAATTTATAGATTTTACATAAACAGAAAATAATTTACATTTTAAAAAGGTAGGTTACATACTAAAGGTTTCGAACCCTCCCCGAGAGTTAAACTGCTGAGCTAGCAAGAAAGAAGATGTTAAAAGGCCATTACCTTGTAGAAGAACTGCTGCTTGAAGAAAGAGGCGTTTCCCGCCCCCTGCTACATATCCACACACACTAAGTTAGATGTTACTGAAGTGGCACCGAGACAAGAAAATCAGCAGTTTTTATACCCTCGTGGAACATTCGAGACCTTTCAGGAATGAGCAGACACAACCTTTCGCTTTTATTGGATAGCTTAGAGCAACATATCTATGTCGAAGAAGACATACATGATTGGATGGAAATAAATTAAAGAAATTTGGGATTGGCTAAATTCAAAACAGGCGGATAGAAAGGATTAATGTTGCCAACCCAAAGATAACAGAACAAAATATAGTAAAAACAAAACTTATGAATACTAAATTTCTTCAAGAAGGTTCATTCCTTCGCACCAGAGTGCGTAATCATAGTTTTTAGTAGAGACATCTGGTAGAGGACGTCCACACTTCTTGATCAAATACAAACAAAAACAATACTCCCTTTGTTCATAAAACTTGTCAATACATTGCATTACTTCTATCTCATGTAATTATTTATTTATTCAGGACCAACAACAGCATAACGCCGAATTACACAGATCCGAGCTATGTACAATCGATATTAATCTAAAATGAAAGATATATAAATATTTAAAAATAACAGGGATCAGTTAAGTTAAGCTAAGCTAACCTCAATCTCAAATTATTTATTTATTTATTTATTGATTGATTGATTGATTGATTGATTGATTGATTGATTGATTGATTGATTGATTGATTGATTGATTGATTGATTGATTGATTGATTGATTGATTGATTGATTGATTGATTGATTGATTGATTGATTGATTGATTGATTGATTGATTGATTGATTGACCTACTATGTCACCTACGAGGGTGATTCGAAAACTATGAACGTTAGCTAAGAGTGTGACGTTAACTTAGAAGTGAAGCTCCCACGGTATGTAGAATTATTTTACTCTTCTTCCGGGTTGAACGCTGGTAAAGTACATTAAAACTACAACACGGTTCAACCCGGAAGAAGAACAAAATAAGTGCGGCGTTAACTTCACGTTAACCTCACCGGTTGCCCTTCCCGACAGCTTTTTTTACGTCCGTCTACCTTAGTTGATGTCACTTACGAGGGACATTCGAAACGTATGAACGTTGTCTATTAGTGTGGCGTTAACCTCACGTTAACCTAACCGGTTGCCCTTCCCCACAGCTCTTTTTATGCCTGGTTGTTCTTCCCTGCGTCACCTACGGCGGTCATTCGCACAGTATCTAACCTAACTTAACGCTAGCTAGGAGCAGGGGCCCAACTTCACCGACTGCCCTTCCTTACAGCAGGCTGCCCTTCTTTACACCGGGCTGCCTTTCCTTACAGCAGGCTGCTATTGAGGTGCAATCAATCGATAATCAATCAATAATGTGAGGATGAGCTTCGCTTAGCTTAACTTGGCCGATGCCTCCACCCATAGGCGGCCACCGGAGCCCAAAATTCTCACTACTATACAGTACGAGTACGCTTTAATTAAAAGAGGTTCCTATTATATATTTATTACCATATTACACAGCTACATACTCCATCAGGTTACTTGTTATTCGAACTACCAATATGAAAGCTGTCTTTGTCCCTAATTTTCTCCCAAGCTGCGAATGCAGTGCACAAAAGTGATCTCTTTCCACACCTGAAGATGATGCAGTGGCTGCCACAAACTGAGAATATACAACTCTTTCGGATTTTCCTTATTCATCGCTGAACGTTGTTATAATTAATAGTGTTAGTAGTAGTAGTGCTAGACCTATCATCGTTATTTCTTTCTTTCTTAATCCATTTACACTCCAGAGTTTGCTTTTTCCTCGGACTAAGCGAGGGATCCCACATCTACTGCCTCAAGGGCAGTGTCCTGGAGCTTGAGACTTTGGATAGGGCGGATGTAACTAGGCAGGAGGGATGGGAAGTTTGGAAAAGATAGGCAAGAAAGAGAGAACGAAGCGGCCGTGACCGTAAGTTAGGTACCATCCGGGAGTTTGCCTGGAGGAGAAGTTGGAAACCACGGAAAACCACTCCGAGGATGGCTGTGGTGGAAATCGAACCCTCCTCTACTCGGTTGACCTCTCGAGGCTGAGTGGATCCCGTTCCAGCCCTCGCACTCCTTTTGAAATTTCGTGGCAGAGCCGGGAATCGAATCCGAGCCTTCGGGTGTGGCAGTTAAACGCGCTAACCTCTACACCACGGAGGCGGATATGGGCCTAAATGATCATTATTATTATTATTATTATTATTATTATTATTATTATTATTATTATTATTATTATTATTATTATTATTATTACGGAGTTTTGTGGTTTTGCAGAGGTGAAAGAAGGTGCGGGCTGGAATAGGTCTCAACTACAGAAGCACGAAAGGTGAGTTAAAATTTTAACAAGGTTATATTTTCAAAACTTAACAATGGTAGCATAGAATTTTGAGCATACAACAAATAACAACAAGTTAAATCAGGTACACAATTTAGAGAATATTAAACCGGTTCCCACTAGGGGAAATAACAAAGACAATCAGGTATACAGCCCCTGTACCAAAAACCAGTTAAGTGATTTTTACATATATTGGGCTACGGCCCGAATTCATTAACTCTTGAGCTCTCAGCTCACAATCACAAAAGCTACAGGGCAGAAAACCCCTAAGTACAAGAAGCACTTGCTCCTAATTACAATGTTAAAGAAAAGAGCAGAACCGCTCTCAATATTACAAGCCTATCAAAGGCTACAACCTTCACTTCAGACTGCCCTCAAGGCACACTAAGAAACAGGGGTATTTGATACCCAACCTACAGGGCCTTTACATGAGGAAAACAAAACATCAGGTTAAATTACTGGCCCATAATACAAGATTGAATGGAGGCGATGACTTGCACTCCTACACAAAGTTTTTGTCTAAAAACCTATGTGGCGCTAGTCCGATCAGGCAGGGGCTAATCCCAAGCTAGGGAGGTGACTAGTATGGAAAACATTAATATATTAAGGAAGAGAAGAAACGGTTACGAAAACGTAGTCACCTCAATTTCAAAATGAAGGGGAGCTCGAGAGGGTGAAGCACTCTCTATCCCCGCTTTCAAGTTCAAGGAAAATGAAGTTTACCAGGAAAAAGGATTTACATGTTGTATGGTTTACATATTAAAGGTTTCGAACCTTCCCCGAGAGTTAAACTGCTGAGCTAGCAGGAAATAAAGATGTTAAAAGGCCATTACCTTGATGAAGAACTGTTGCCTGAAGAACGAGGCGCTTCCCGCCCCCTGCTACATATCCACACACTTAGAAAGATGTAATACGCATGGCCCGGAGACAAGAAAATCAGCAGTTTATATATCCTCGTGGAACATTCGAGACCTTTCATAAATTATTATACACACCCCTTCCGCTTTTATTAGATCGCTTAGAGCAACAAACCTATGTCGAAGAAGATGTACATGATTGGTTGAAAATAAATTAAAGAAATTTGGGATTGGCTAAATTCAAAACAGGCGGAAAGAAAGGATTGATGTTGCCAACCCAAAAATAACAGAACAAAATATAGTAAAAGCAAAACTTATGAATACTAAATTTCTTCAAGAAGGTTCATTCCTTCGCACCAGAGTGCGTAATCATAGTTTTTAGTAGAGACATCTGGTAGAGAATGTCCACACTTCTTGATACATGAAAAACAGAAACACCTCGAAATTCACATAGAGCCATCTTCGGAGAACCTGTTGAGGTAATACAGTTTGTTAAAGTTCAGGCTTTCTCCTGTAGAGGAGTTTTCAACTGGCGCAATATTTAAATTCGCGACGTGGAGGTGTACCGCCCGGTACAATTATTATTATTATTATTATTATTATTATTATTATTATTATTATTATTATTATTATTACTATTTTGATGTGTTTTTTACGATAATAGTAAAACATAATAACCTCGCTCCTTGGTTAATTTGAGACTCATTGCGAGAAACAGGTACAAACACAACCTAACACAATAAACTATGACAATTCATAATCAGAAAACATATGAAATACGAACACGGTTGCCAACACCAACCTTTTACATGTGAGGTACTCATTTGTTCGAGTTATCACAACTGATATGAAAACTGAGAATAAATGTTTTGGCCCACAAGGCCCATCCCATGTTCAGCATAGCTAGTGAGGCCGCCTGGTGGAGGTACTGGTCCTCCTCCCAGTTTTGTCCCCGACCCAATGTCTGATGCTCCAGGACACTGCCCATGAGGTGGTAGAGGTGGGATCTCTCGGTGAGTCCGAGGGAAAACCCAACCTTGGAGGGTAAACAGATTACAAAAATAAATAAATAAATAAATAAATAAATAAATAAATAAATAAATAAATGAGGCTCTTTATGGCTTTTATCTTAGTGTTTAGGAAAAAGTGACTGATTCTTCAAGGTACAGATGCTTAAAAGTAGTGACCTGTTGACCGATGTATGGTATTTCTTCTCTCATACAGCATGATTCACGTCAGTTTTCAAATTCGCAGATGAGATTACATAAATATGCAAGTCCATTGGGTTTATCTGTAGAAAACAGTAAAAAAGCATTGGAAATAAAAGACTGTAAGTTGAGATTTCATGGTGGTCAACCTTGTTTCCATATTGAATTCACCAACACAAATCTATTCTCCTTAAAGATTGTTGAAGGCTATGAACCTACGTTAAGAATGTACTCAAGATCCTTGCGAGTACAATATAATGATCATACAACACTTACGGCAAGTGGACGGTTTAGAAACATGATATCCTTTGACGAATGAAACTTTCTCTGAGACAGATCGAGTATCGCAGGAAATAATACGATGTGTTGTGCAACGATGTTTCATAATGGTCAGTCTACGTCTGGTGTGCAAGAATCGAAATATAGAATGTACCTATTACATGAAACCAGTACAGAGTACGATGTACAGATGTGAATGGACTTGGTTTTACTGAACAGAAAATAGAGAGAAAACTCAGGACGGTACGATGAAATACAGTTGATAGAGAAGCTGTGAATGAATCAAAGAAGGTACAGGTGAACAAATCAGGCGTTGCGAATACGAAGAGCGACCTCAAGATGTGGATATTTCGAACAAAACATAGTATTATATTTATTTATTAAGTTTACCCTCCAGGATTGGTTTTTCCGTCGGACACAGCGAGGGATCCCACCGCTATTTCCTCAAGGGCAGTGTTCTGGAACGTGAAACATTTGATCGGGGAAACAACTGGGGAGGATGACCAGTATCTCTCCCGGACGGCCTCATCTGCTATGCTGAACAGAGGCTTTGTGGAGGGATGCTTTACGTCACACCAACACAGATAGGAAAAGTCTAGGACTGGAAAGTAAGCGGCGGGGGCCTTAATTAAGGTACAACCCCAGCATTTTCCTGGTGTGAAAATGGGTAACCACAGAAAACCATCTTCAGGGCTGCCGGCAGCGGGGTTCGAACCCACTATTTTCTGGATGCAAGCTCGCAGCTGCGCGCCCCTAACCGCACGGCTAACTCGCCCGGTGGAAAATACAAATATGCAACTTCTTCCCTAACATTTGTGTACTCAGCTTTTGAATTGTTATAAATATTCTTACCTAGAATATACGCATAATGAACATAAGAACGGGTAGAAAGGAAAAGGAAAGACTGCACTCAGTGGGACTTGAACCTGCAATGCCCTTATTGCAAAACTCAGGTGCTACCTCCTGAGACTCGTGCTCGCTTGCTACTTCGTCAATGTTTAGTAGATATCAGCCACTTGAAATTGTGCCATAAAGTAGTAAAGTACCACTACAACCGGTGGTACCTGTGGGCCGCCAAGTTCACCAGGTGGAGCACAAAATTATAGGCGGAAATCGACCTAAAATACACTCTTAAAAGGAAGTATATTTCGTATAAGTACCTAGGGTTGCCACTTTTTGGTATAAGAAATACGGTTCTTTTCTCAAAAATAAACGACAGTTCATAGATACTTGAAAATCGAACGTTAGGTACCAATTTCGTCCGCCTCTGTGGTGTAGTGGTTAGTGTAATAAGCTGCCACCCACGGAGGTCCGGGTTCGATTCCCGGCTCTGCCAATAAATTGAAAAGTGGTACGAGGGCTGGAACGCGGTCCACTCAGTCTCGGGAGGTCAACTGTGTAGAGGGGGGTTCGATTCCCTCCTCAGCCATCCTCAAAGTGGTTTTCCGTAGTTTCCCACTTCTCCTCCAGGCAAATACCGGGATGGTACCTAACTTAAGGCCACGGCCGCTTCCTTCTCTCTTCCCTTCCAATCTTCCCATCCCTTGACAAGGCCCCTCGTCATCAAAGAAGGTGAGGCCGCCTGGGCGAGGTACTGGTCATGCTCCCCAGTTGTATCCCCGGCCCAAATCCCCTGTGGGTGAGGGCGGTAGAATAACACCCATCCCCTGCCTGTCGTAAGAGGCGACTGAAAGGGGCCCAGGGGCTCTGAAATTTGGAGCGTGAGTTGGCGACCACCGGGCCCTCGGCTGAGTCCTGGCATTGCTTCCACATACTTGTGCCAGGCTCCTCACTTTCATCTATCCTATCCGACCTCCCTTGGTCAACTCTTGTTCTTTTCCGACCCCGACAGTACCAGGTACCGAGGCCTAAGGTGTCTTTCATTTTCACGCCCTTCGTGGCCGTTGTCTTCCTTTGGCCGATACCTTCATTTTTCGAAGTGTCGGGCCCCTTCCATTTTTTCTCTGTGATTAGTGTTATATAGCGAATGGTGTCCCAGTTGTACTTCCTCTTAAAACAATAATCACCACCACCACCACCCCGACGCAAAGTCTCACACTCCAGGATACTGCTGAGTCCGAGGCAAAAACCAACGCTGTAGGGTAAACAGATTTAAAAAAGGAGAAAGCAAGGTAGCTTCATTAACAGAATAGAATCGAAACAAAACAGAAACGAACTCACACCCTCTTAACAGTGCATGCAGTAGGTATGGCAAAACATGCAGGAAAAAAAACATTATTAGAACTACCTTATATTCTCCACCTGTACTTCACATTTGAGTTAGCTGACTTTAAAACTGCACTAACTGTATCAATCAGGGTGCGAAGTCGCGGGGGGGGGGGAAGGGAGGGATTTCCCCCCCACCGACGATTTTATCTCAAAGGTTCCCCCCACTAAAATTGCCCGGAAGGGATTCTTTCATTATAAGATAATGAGGAAAATGTAGAACACATATAATTTACTACTGAAATTAATGATTTTACTGTCATATTTTCATAAAAACGTCAGCAATAATTCAAATGACTGCCAGATCTTGAGCAATGAAACAACGCAACAGTGGCAATCCGGACCTGCAGCCTATTGCTCATGTTTCACTCTGACAAGTCCATATGAAACTCGGGCAAAAGTATAAATTACTTGAAGCTCTACTCCCTAGTCATTGCTCTAAGTAGCTCGAGCTTACACCACTTCTGTGTGTTTCCGATGGGTAGCCAATAGGACAATATTCACTTAAGCAGTGTACAAACCGACAAATTTGTTCAGTCAACACATAGCCCTGGTAGAGGAAGGTTCCACTAAGAAAGCAATAAAACAGGACAAATCGCGCCTCGTCTGGCCATTCTTAAGAAAGCGACAGTCTCTCATAAACTTCTCAGCTGATTGGAATAACGTTCTAATAATTATCATTTCCGTTATAACAACAAAAATCAAACAGAACGACGTAACATTTAGATTTTTCTGGGGGAGGAGGTAATAAAATTACAGGGACATTTTATAACCCCCCCCCCCCGCCGGATACTGCCTGAAATGAACACTAGTAGCTAAGCCCAATGTTCGTTCTCCCCCCCCCCCCCCCCCACTTCTTTCTGATTTCGCACCCTGTGTATCATGCCATGGAATTCTCTACAAAATATGATCATGTTTACAGTAATTAGTAGTTCACTTTTAATCAGATGTACTGAACACCAGTTTTGTACTGTCTGACCACTTGTTAGACATTAAGGAGAAAATACGTTCAACAAATGCATTTGACCCAGGAACATTCCTTAAAAAAGAAACACGTTTTTTTTAGTTCTATCAGTTTCTGTTGCTGTCCGACTCATTGGCTGAATGGTCAGCGTTGAGGCTTTTGGTTCAGAGGTTCCTGGGTTCGATTCCTGGCTGGGTCGGGGAATTTAATCGCTTCTGATTTATTATACTGGCACTGGGACTGAGTGTTTGTGTTGTCCCAACGCTTTCCTCTTCATATTCACACAACACACCACACTACCAATCACCACAGAAGCACGCAATAGTGATTACATCCCTCCATATAAGATTGACGTCAGGAAGGGCATCCGGGCGTAAAACAAGGCCAAATCCTCACGTGCGCCACAGTTCGCACCCTCGACCCCGCAGGTGTGGTAAAAGCGGCAGAGAAAGAAGAAGAATTAGTCTGTGTTGTTGTCTACGACTAGTAAACACTGACAACCACTTGTTTGATGTATCTTCTGTACTCTCCAAAATACTGGCAGGAAGGTTCCGAGCAAGACAACCCCCTCCTCCATATCAATTATTTCAGTTAATTGGAGGGATTGATAACTTCACTCTTTATGTAAATTTAGTCTCAAACAGCATGAACAATCACGTTGAAAACTGGAATAGAAGACTAGGGAAGTACTCGGCGGAACACCCGGTAAATAACCCAGAATGCTCACCCTTACCATCAAATGGCGAGACATCGGCAGATTTCCTCCTGAGGCTCAAAAAAAAAAAAAAAAAAATAATAATAATGGAGCTACTTTGAACTTCAATAGCATTCAAATCAAATACGGATTTAAAAATATTTAGAGACAAAACATGACAAATGCTCGCTTTTACGGGGCAATAGTTCATAATACGTGACGAAAAATTTTCACCTCAAAATACGGGCTGTCGCGTACAATACGAGACAGGTGGCAACTGTATAGGTACCACAACAAAAAAGAAGCGAGAAACATTACGCTTACAGCACATAAGAGGAATCTTCTACTACCAAGCGGATTGGTAGCATCGTTCAGCTTTTTGCTTGTATTCGGGAGATGGTAAGTTGGAATTCCACCGTTGGAAGATCCAAAGGTTTTTCCGTGGTTTCCCATTTTCACGCCTTTATTATCACCACGGTCGTTACCTTCCCAAACCCAGTATCGGCGATTGGAAGTTACGAGTGGGAAGGGTGGCAAAGAAATGCATAGAGAACGAAAAGTACCGGGGTTTTGGGAGGATATAATGGGTGGGAGGGGGGGAGTAGACAGCATTATATGGTATGTTTTTTATACTCTGAGCGAATTTCGACAGAGAAGTAAATGTTGAGAGTTTACCAATTTAAATGTGGTAATAATAGTTTTTTTAATATTTTTATCCAATTTCCTGGTGGGACCTAGCGTTTACAGTGCACTATGTCTCCTGGTAGGCTGCCTGGCCGAGGCGGTAAAGGCGTGCTCGGTTCGCCCGGAAGGACGTGGGTTCGAATCCCCGTCAGGAAGTCGTAAAATTTAAGAAATGAGATTTCCACTTCCGGAGGTGCATATGGCTCTGAGGTTCACTCAGCCTACACCAAAAATGAGTACCAGGGTAATTCCTGGGGGCAAAGGCGGCCGGGCGTAGAGCTAACCCCTCTACCCCATCAAGTGCCGAGGTTACGGATAGTGGAAGCCTTTACCTTCCACCCCTCCAAGGGCCTTCATGGCCTGTAGGGAGATGACTTTGCTTTGCTTTGCTATGTCTCCTGGTATAAACTACAGCAACTTATTATTTTCATTAATCTGTCTCAGTCTTATCGGAATGAAAGTGACTATTATTATTATTATTATTATTATTTATTTTCCACTAATTGTAGTTACAATTTAGGGATGGTGAATGGAGAAAGGGCATAGCCCCATATACACAAAAGTGCCTCCATCACCACTTAAAATTATAATATACAAATATACAATTACATTCTACATGATGTACTGAGGTATGAGCGAAGCTAGTAATGCCATTCTTTATACAGCAAGTCCCTCTTATGAATGGTGTGAAAATGTTGCCCAGAGGTTCCGTTGACGCATGCATTTCAGCAGGATTGGCAGACTGAATATGTGATTGCAATTTCTGGCTCAGGGTGAGGAAAGCAACGGGAAACTACCTCACTTCTCTTTTTCCCTGGTACACTTTTTCAGTGATGCCTAGGTCATCTATGACAGGTAATGGTGGTGCTGTAGATGATCCTTCGAGCTCTGGACATAGATATAATAAACTTTCATCAAAGGAACAATTAGACATGTATTACAATTAAATAGAAGTACGGCGGATTATACAATAAAAAGTCATTTAGTTTTTGACTATACACTAACGAAGTAACAGACACATTGAATGAGTGAGACTGCCAGGCTGAGGAATACGTGCGGCAAGCGGTTGAATCATACCTCAGTGTCCATGACGTTGGAAAAATATACCCCTGATTCCTATCCTCACAGCATATGCTAGATCTGATGGTACGAACCTGCGCGAAACCCCGAGCTTTCAGGGTAAAGTCGGGGAAGGAAGGTATTGGAGGGGTAAACTACTGCTGAGGAACTGGGAGCTCGTCAGGTGCCGATGTGAACACTTCCGTAGCAACCAGAGAAATGGATGTTCCTCCAATCAATGCTGCAGCACGCGGAATTGTCCGCATGCTAACTCATTTAGTGGGCACCTAAGATTCTGTTTAAGGCCACGGCTGCTTCCTTCCAACTCCTAGGCCTTTCCGATCCCATCGTTGTCATAAGACGTATCTGTGTCGGTGCGACGTAAAGCCACTAGCAATAAAAAAAGGTTCTTTGCCATCACATACTAATCGCCCTTCTGTACGCTACTGCGCGAGTGTTCACCACTTGTGGCGCTGTACCAATCGCTTATCTGTGTCAAATGATATTTTGTGCGAATTTCCGCTAAGTAATTTTTTTAATATGTAAATAAAATGCAACAGGTTTTGTATACATTGATTTTAAAAAATATAATTCCTAGTTTTAGATGGTTAAAATGGAATAAACTTGATTCTTTTCTCTCCACAAAGTGCCCTCCTCACCCCCGCAATCGCCGCCACTGACCAAACCTAGCCCTTCCTCATCCTTGTGTCACGGGAGACCTTGGATGTGTTAGACCACTATCGAAAGAAGGAAACTTAATATTGAACTGGGTCACAAACATGTTGATTATGTGTTCTCAAACCCTGTGGTGCCACAGAGGTGAATTTCTTGCAACAGAACCAATTCGACATTGCATTCACTGAAACTTGATTTCTTTGACCTTAAACTCACAGACATACTAATCATCATTGTTCGCCACAACAATTTCACACCATTAAACATTTATGACCGCATGATATTATCATTGAATGTTCCTCTATTTCTCAATGTATTTCCTGTCCCAGAATTTAGGAAAAATAATTACATCATAAGTATATTTCCACGTTCCGGTACTTTCGGCTGTCACAATACTTTGACATTAAAACTGAACTACGACTCATATACAGGTTAGAAATTCGTTATCCAACTAACTATAGTACTATAACTATGCCAAAAAAACATCTTGTTCATAATTCCTAACAAAACTCAGACTATAATATTTGGTACCAAAAGAAACCTTAACCTTTTTTAAAAAAGTATAAATTATTATGTTAAATAATACTGTCGTGCCCTATTGTACATAATTAATAAACTTAGGAGTTATAATGACTGAGACGCTAAATTGGACCGAACAAGTGACAAGTATATGCCGTAAAGTTCAGAAATCCCTTTTTCCTCTCAAACGCTACTCTACTATATTTCCAAAACATATTAAAGTGCAAAAGGAGCCTCCGTGGCTCAGACGGCAGCGCGTCGGCCTCTCACCGCTGGATACCGTTGTTCAAATTCCGGTCGTTCCATGTGAGATTTGTGCTGGACAAAGCGGAGGCGGGACAGGTTTTTCTCCGGGTACTCCGGGTTTCCCTGTCATCTTTCATTCCAGCAACACTCTCCATTCTCATTTCATAGCATCTATCAGTCATTAATAAATCACTTAGGGAGTGGCGACCCCATCGTACTAATAGCCTATATCTGCTTCACTCATTCCATCCCTGACCCGGTCAATGACTGGAAAACAGGTTGTAGGTTTTCTTTTTTCATTAAAATGCAAGTGATAAAATGCCTAATATTACCTGTTCTAGACTACGGCGACATTGTACTTTCGGACATATCTCAAGACGGCAATAAAATGCTCGAACGGAGTTTAAACACCTGTATTCGACTTATATTTAAGCTGCGATATTTTTCTCACATTTCATCTTATTATAGGGAGCTGTCATGGCTTCATGTGCACGAGAGTCGCAAGTCTCCACATCTTATCCCTTCTGCATGGAGTTGTGAACTCAGGTGTACCGAATTACCTTTCATCCAACTTTAATTACCCCTCCACCCATCACAACCACGATACACGATCTGCCTCCTCTTTAACTATATCTCTCAGACACTCCATAACTTACAACCGCACCCATCGAGCTCGATAGCTGCAGTCGCTTAAGTGCGACCAGTATCCAGTATTCGGGAGATAGTGGGTTCGAACTCCACTGTCATCAGCCCTGAAGATGGTTTTCCGTGGTTTCCCATTTTCACACCACGCAAATGCTGGAGCTGTACCTTAATTAAGGCCACGGTCGATTCCTTCCCAGTCCTACCCCTTTCCTGTCCCATCGTCGCCATGAGACATATCTGTGTCGATGCGACGTAAAACCAATAGCAAAGAAAACCGCTCCCATGTAGTCACTGCAACTAGGCTGTGGAATACTCTCCCAGCTACCATTAGGGATTTGCGTTCTCGTAGGAGATTTAAGATGGATTGCCGAAATCACTTGCTGAATACTTATAGCTGACTTGTTCGACGGGTGAAGTGTGAATGAGTGCGTGAATGAGCATATTTTCAAAAACATTAGAAATTTATTTGCTAGCTATAGGTTTTTACTGGGTTTCCTTCTTTTATTATTATTGTTAGTTGTATGATTATTATCATCTTCATTTATATTGTCATGTTGTATATTCTATGATTATTACTATCTCCATATTTGCTGTTAGTACTACTATATATTTTTAAATGATATGTTGTATTTTTTAAATTACATTGCTGTTAAATAATTTCTTAAATGACATTATGATAAATATTTCGGGAATTAGGTCGTGTAATAATAAATAAATACTAGCTGACGCGTTTCAATCCTGCGACCAGGATCGTCTTCAGAGCAACAACAAAACAAAATGGCTACGGTCTCTCCATAGTAAACAGACTCAAGACAGAGAGACCCTGTTAGAAATGTAGTTCATTCCAGGGCCTCCAGAGTCACAGAGAAAGATGTTGACGAGTTAACTATGGAGGGTAGCCATGATCTACTCAGTATATAGCCGTCACCTTTGTTAAAATTATTCGGGCGTTTAGCAATTTCTATCGCCTCACGAATGATTCTGGGAATAAAATGTTTCTCTTTACAAATGACAGAAGTTGCATCAAAAATTATTTGATGGTCATTATGTATGGCATGTTCTGCCACAGCAGACTTCTCTGGCTGGCAAAGACGTAAGTGCCTGCGATGTTCTTTAACCCTTGTTGCTACTTTCCTACATGTTTGGCCGACATAAACCGATCCACAGGAGCAAGGAATCATATATATTCCAGCGCAGTTTAAACCAATAGGATCTTTGACAGATCGCAAACAATTGCCTATGTAGGCTTAAAAATGGCCTTGATATTGTGCTTTCTGAGAATATTGCTAATCCTATCCGTGACAGATTGCACGTATGGCAAGAAGGCCAGACTCAAAGGACGAGAATCACGTGACAATTTGCCTTTTGGCTTAGGATGTAGCACTTCGTCAATCTGTTTCCCTGAATAGCCATTGCTCAGAAATGTTCTGGATAGGAACTCAAGTTCACCGTTTAATTTATCCTCCTCACAAACTTCCTTTGCTCGGCTGATAAGAGTGTTAAGCATAGCACGCTTTTGGCAAGGATGGTGGTGAGAGGACCCATGAAGGTATCTATTAGTATGGGTAGGTTTACGGTAAACCGAATGACCTAAAGTTCCATCTGATTTCTTAGAAACCAAAACATCCAAGAACGGCAAACATCCTCCACGTTCAGTCTCCATGGTAAATTTAATGTTTGGATGTATGCTGTTCAAGTGATCCAAAAATATAGATAATTCGTGTTCAGCATGGGGCCAGATAACAAATGTGTCATCAACATATCTCAACCAGATGGACGGTTTGAGCGTGCAAGATTGAAGACAATGCTCTTCAAAATCTTGCATATAGAAATTAGCGATGACTGGTGCCAATGGCGATCCATGGCAACACCATCTATTTGTTCGTATATTGTACCATGAAAACTGAAATATGTGGTAGTGAGGACAAGGTGAAACAGATTAACAATGTCACCAGGAAAGATTTTATCCAACAGAGACAATGTGTCTATGATTGGAACCCTAGTGAACAGAGACACAACATCAAAACTGACTAGAATATCACCAGGAGAAACACGCAGATTGGATAAAATGCCAATAAAATGCGATGAATTCCTGATGGATGCCTCATTACCTATGTACGGCTTGAGAAGTTCTCCAAGGTATTTGGCCAGGTTGTATGTAGGGGAACCTATACTGTTAACAATAGGTCTAAGGGGAACTCCATCTTTATGGATCTTAGGAAGACCATAAAGTCGGGGAATTGTGGAAGCCTGCTGTCACAAACCACGAGAAACATCATTCGGAATCGAGCTAGCTTTAAGAAGAGACGCTGTTTTCCTATCAATGGCGTTGGTAGGATCATTTTTTAGCACCTTATAGGTGGGATCACTGAGAAGTTCCTCAATCTTGTTATTGTAGTCAACGGTGTTCATAACCACAGTAGCATTGCCTTTGTCAGCCTTCAACACCACCAAGTCCTTGTTCAATTTTAGTTGCTTAAGAGCATACCTCTCTTTGGAAGTAAGGTTAGGACAAGGGGGTTTGAAATGTCTGATAATGGTGGTGGTTTCAAGACGAATCTCCTCAGCAATATGATCCGGTAAGGGTTTTAGAGAAGCCTGTAACTTCCGGCGTCCCTCTTACTTCGATCTTCTACGATTACAGGTAAAGTTAGGATTGCTTCACGTGTTCCTACACTTCTTCTGAAGCCAAATTGAACCTCTCCCAACACACTGAGCGGAATTGTTCCTGCCTTTGGCATATAGTAGTAGCAGGGTAAGAAGTGCCTTAAACCAGAATATTCAATATTTTAAAGCACTTTGTAAAGATAGGCATAAAATGAGCTAATACCTCTTAATAAAACCGAAATAATATTGTTTGTATAATCAGGCCGTAGGCTGCACTCAATAACGCACTTCCCCTTATCCTGCTCTAACCTCATTTCTTCATACCTACTGCAACTTGTACACTCGAAATCCCTAGTATCTCGTAGCCAGAAATAATCATTTCAGACAACAAATCAATACAACCTTCAGAACCACCCAGAACCTGCTTACACTCTCTCTCTCTCTATCTCTCTCACTGGCCACATCCATCAGACATGTTAACACATGCACACATCTGAAGAGTGAGGGGAGGTGGAGAAATCGGAAGTACAAGGAGATCTAGCATGAACGAAACACGCGCGGAGGGGATGGTAATTGCTTCCCCGCCTGCCCATACGTTCTACGGGCTCGACAATGACGAGAGAGGGGAATAAAGGAAAGAACCACACGACTCCTTCAAGGTAACAGACGTAATGTGTATGTCAACTCACTGAGGGTCAAATTCTCCAGTTTCTTTGTAATTGTTGTGTGCGAAGTCTGGCTGAAATCTTAGCGTAAACAATGAACGACAAACTAACTGTGAGACTGAACACACTCAGCCAGGTACATTGCTGTGGCTTTGCTTGCGCCTTGACTCCGCATATCGCCATCTAGTGTTTACAGTACGAACTATTAGAAGTCAGCTGCTCTCGGATCTTCCCGCGCTCAAGGATCAGGACCCCTCTCATTGCCCAAAATGCGATGGATATATACAAAGACGAACAGCATGCAGTTAGCTATGCAAAAGCAACAGTAATACAAAAAAAAGCAAACAGGTGGAAATAAAGAATTATCAACACAAAATTATGGTTCGTTGCATGGTAGATCAATACTATGTATTGCCAAGTCGGGCCCTGAGGTGTATAAATATGAAAAGTAACACTCAGCAGTCAGCACCAAAGAATCCAACTTCTTGACATAAATACTTCTTATGGCTGGGTATCATCAAATTTTATGCAACGTGACGCAACAATATGTATGACGGACGTGTTACCTAGCAACCGTGCAGGCTATGTCTTATGGCTGGTTGTCATCTCAGCTGTTGACGAGTGACCATGACCGGGAGACATGTTTACGATCATTTGATTTTCGCAAAGGGGCACATTATCCCATTCTTGGATAGCAGCTTCACTCAGTTTCTGAATCATAGCAGAAGGACTGAGAAGATGGCCAATTTGCTCTCTTCAATTCACACCATGCATATTCAACAAAGTTCATGTTCGGAGAGTGTGCCGGCCACACCATTCACTGTATTTCATGCGTCATGCGTCTTAAGAAACTGATTAACCTTTCTGGCGCCCGGTTCCATGGCTAACTGGTTAGCGTGCTGGCCTTTGGTCACAGGTGTCCCGGGTTCGATTCCCGGCAGGGTCGTGAATTTTAACCATCATTGGTTAATTTTGCTGGCACAGGGGCTGGGTGTATCTGTCGCCATCATCATCATTTCATCCTCATCACGACGCGCAGGTCGCCTACGGGGGTCAAATCAAAAGACCTGCACCTGGCGAGCCGAACATGTCCTCGGACACTCCCGGCACTAAAAGTCATACGCCATTTCATTTTTACCTCTTTGGCTCGTTGGACACGAACATTATCAGCCACTAATCACCACACAGTAGGAGGAAATTCTGTAACTACAGATAGGAGGATGTTTTCTCTGTATACCAGAGCAGATATGTTACTGTGGATAGGAGTTCGAGGTGTTAATCTAGGCAGACGTAGGAATCGAACCGCTACTACTCAGTTGACCTCCTGAGGCTCAGTCGACCCCGTTCCAGTCCTCATACCACTGTTTAAGTTTCGTGGCAGTGCCGGGAATCGAACTCAGCCCTAATAATAATAATAATAATAATAATAATAATAATAATAATAATAATAATAATAATAATAATAAATAGGTGAAACCCGTCAAGACACGACAGTCTATGGGTAAATATTTAATGAAGGATTTATGTATATAATTTAAGATATTCTTTATACAATTCCTTTTTGGCAGACCGGACGCGTTGGCCGTGCGATTGGGCCCGCGCAGCTGTGAGCTTGCATCCGGGAGACAGTGGGTTCGAACCCCACTGTCGGCGGCCCTGAAGATGGTTTTTCGTAGTCTCCCATTTTCACACCAGGCAAATGCTGGGGTTGTACCTTAATTAAAGCAATTGCCGCTTCCTTTCTACTCCTAGGCCTTTTGCTATTTATTATCCCATCGTCGCCATAAGACATATCTGTGTCGGTGAGAAGTAAAGCCAATTGTAAAAATAAAAAATTTAAAAAATGGCAGTTACTTATTGCAACTTTTAGGACGTCAAATATTCGCACTCTTTACATTGCAGCATATGCCATGCCTCAAACCTGCACATTCCAGTGTTTCCGCTTGAGCTTTACTGATCGTGATACCAAAGGCCAAGAGAATTGCAAACTGGTGCCACACGAAAGAAAATGTTTTATCTGATGGAGTTAAATAATCAAGGGATTATAGATCTCTGCCAATTTATAATGTACAGTGCACTGATCGATCATTGGGAAGCAAAATAGTGGCTATTCCTGTCTCCACGCTTCTAATAAGACACGTCTGCGCATGCGTGCTTGCCCCCCCCCCCCCTTCGCATCGTACGCCTCAGCGGGGAAGTTACCAAACGCCTTTTTTATGTGAAGACTGGGTTAGGATATTTTCATTGTAATGGTAGACCCTCTTGCCTACAGTCAGTCACAATCAAGTTGGGGAATTTTCATTATTATGGCAGAGTTTCACTCTCCACGTGCCTTTTTACATCCTCAGAAAGACTGCCTTAGTGGTTTTCCGAACTGAAATCAACACATCTCATTATAGTGACGCCAGTAGGAACGTCGCGATTAAAAGCAATGCTATCAATGAAATACTCGATCAAATAAAAATACCACACATTTTCTCACTTTTAACGTACAGTAGTACGCTGCCGATCTAACAATCGGAAGTTTCAGAGCTGGAATACCCAGGCCGCAGACAGCCGTGAGCCGTGAACACTCTTTTATTTTCGTGGTGGGGGGGGGCGAGAGGGGGACGAAGATTGGAGAGTCCCAGGGTAAAAATATGCCCTTTTACTTTCTGTTTCCTACGAGTACCCGATGAGTAGGAAAATCTCAATTCACTACACTGGCGGGGGAAAATATATCTGACTTAGAGGAAAATTTTTCCTCCAAGCCAGGGGAGAAATCCCCTCTTGACTGATAATGTTGAATTAAATTAATGTAGAATTTAATAAAAGTTGAAGAACCTTTTCATAAGAAACGGCTCATTTCAGGGTTGAATTTTGAGTTATTTTGTGAATTGTAGTGATATAATTTGAAATAGGTCGAAATTGTAATTCTAGACCAGGCCATAAGTGAGCCTCTGCCATTCTTCCCTTAATTGTGCACACTCATCAATCCAATCAGCGCATCAGAGTAGAGATTGAATGACGAATACTATGATGAACCAGCGTGTTACGTACCAGCAGTATCAGAAAATGTATGAACCAGAGGAATTGTATGCTATAGAAGGAAGTTGCCTAACTCCCTTGCTGTTAATATGTAAACATAATAATAATAATAATAATAATAATAATAATAATAATAATAATAATAATAATAATAATAATAATAATAATTGTACCCCGAGGGTACACCCACCCCGTGCATTCAAATCAAGCGCTTTGTAAACTGACATCTTACTCCTAAAACTTGAAACAACAAGTGCAAGAAGTTTGGACTTTGGTCCTAAACTGAGTTGATTTCTTTTCTTTTTTGTGTGTGTGTATCACAGTTTTCAACACTCCCATCTCTTTCCGCCAACTTCAGAATTAACCAATTGGAAATTTCCTGTATTTAATTTTCAACCAATCAAAGCTTTCTTCTACATATTTAATTATCCAATAATAGGCCTAATCTGGGGAGGGATGGGGGTGTCGTGCATTAGTCCACATCTCTCTCGAACCCCACTGTCGGCAGCCCTGAAGATGGTTTTCCGTGGTTTCTCATTGTCACACCAGGCAAATGCTGGGACTGTACCTTAATTAAGACCACGGCTGCCTCCTTCCCAGTCTTAGCTCTTTCCTGTCCCATCGTCGCCGTAAGACCTATCTGTGTCGGTGTGACGTAAAGCCAATAGCAAGAAAAGAAATCTCTCTCGAACCTTCCTCTCGGGTATACAAGCTGTCAATTATTCGAGCTACCATGTCTTTTTGATCGTCGAGTGTACCGAGTGTGTGCTAATAGTGGAGGCGGGGGCGTTTCGCCCTTCATCGAGCAGTCCAGCGCAATAAGGTAATGGCAGCAATGTACTAACTAGGTGATAGCTTCTGAAAGCTAACCCGAGGGGAAGGTTCCCTGCCTTTAAGAATGTAACTTTAATTTCTCATCTTCAATAACGTAAACTTCTTCTCCAAATGTAAATCTCAAACTAGCATAATAATTTAGCCGTTATTCGGGAATAGAGAGTGCGACATCCCCTCGACTTCCCTATCAACTTGTATTTGAGGTGACTATGTTTTTGAAACCGTTTCCTCTGTAGCCTTGTAACTTAAATTTTCTCCCTTTAGTCACCTCAGTAGTATGGGATTAGCCTCTGTAACGCCGGTCAGTAAGCCCAACTAGAGTTGTAAAATTTTAAGTGTCAGTTTCACGGAGTTTAAGTGTCTGCCTCCGCATCATCTTGGTGTTTGGGCCAGTAAGTTTAACCTGTGTTTTTCTTTCTTCCATCCAAGGCCAGGTAGAATGACTATTCGATACTCCTGTTATTTCAGTTAAGTGGTTAAACTGTTGATTGTTGAAGACAGTGCAATCTGTTTGAACTATTAATTGTAGGTTGTGCCTCGAGAGGCCTGTAAATTTTCGGTGAGCAAAATATACTCTGGTTTTAATGGTATTAGGTTCGAAGCACAGTCTCCTAAACAATTTATAGAGCATAGATGCTCTTTCTATCATTGTAGATATTCTCTTTAAAGGAAATTGGGTGACCTGTCTCCTTAACTTTTGGGTGTATGGAGCAATAGTGCTCAAATAACACTTGTAAAATTATATTCAACTACTGTACCTGAAATCATGTACTGTCACTGAGCGACTGGTTTTGTTAATATCTTTCATTTTTTTTAAAGGGGAAAAGGTCCAAAAGAAATATAACCTTGATTTTAAAGCTTTTAATTAATCTTTTGATTGTAGTAGATAGACCCATTCATGCCCGCACCTTCCTTTCACCTCTGCCAACCACGGAAAGTACGTAATAATAATAATAATAATAATAATAATAATAATAATAATAATAATAATAATAATAATCAGGCAGGCTGATACACTCGGTAAGCAGCAGTATTCTCGTCTATTGGAGATGAGTGGCAGCATAAGAGACAGAAAACATCACAACAAACAATGGTCAACGTAAAGTTATTATTGACCAATTGTATGAGCTTTAGTTATTGTAGACCTTCATATTTAGGTTTCTTCGGATCTCAAATACTACTCTTATCGTAGTCGGTACGGTAAAACTGTACAAAACGTAAATGATCGGAAATTGTATTCTCTATAAATTCTGTTATGTAGCCTAGTACTTTTCGATAGGACCAATACCATAGGTATTTAAGAATTAAATTTTAGGCGCCTTCTCCTAAACTATTTCATCCAGGGTGAATAAAAGTTGTATAGCTTAGATTTTAGTTTCTTATTCCCCGACTCTATGTACCGATTTTCATTAAATTCTGTTTACCCATTTGCTCGTGGCTCGGCGTTGATATGGATTTAGCAACAAAGTTACAAATTCATGAATGTCTCTGTTATCATAGCCGATACGGTAAAACGAATAAGACATAAATGATCGGAAATTCAATTCTGCATAACTTTGGTTATGCAGTATTTACCGATAGGACCACTAATGACAAATATTTGAGAATTATATTTTAGGCCTTCCCCTAAACTACCATTTCGCTCAGCGTGAATAAAATGATTTACAACCTAGATTGTAGTGGTTCATTTCCCGACATTACATACCGATTTTCATTAAATTCTCTTCCGTCGTTTTCTCGTGATGCGAGTACATGCATACATACATACATACATACATACATACATACATACAGGTAGACAGACAGACAGACAGACAGACAGACAGACAGAAATTACGTAAAATTAAAAAAGTGCATTTCCTTCCTACTGTGGACACGACCGATATAAAAATACCATTCTTTTTAAATTCTGAACAATGTACAGACAAAACTCGTATATATATATACATATGGGTCTAGACAGCAGTAATGAAGCAAGAAGGCCCTTGGAGGGGTGGAAGGTAAATGCCCCCATTATCCGTAGCCTCGGCACTTGGTAGCCTTTGCTCCAAGGAATTAACCTGGCTCTCATTTTTGGTAAAAGCTGAGTGAAACTCAGGGCATGTGCACCTCCTAAAGTGGACATCTAGATTTTTAATTTTTGTCGACTTCCTGACGGGGAATCGAACCCAAGTCCTTCTGGAGCAACCGAGCACGCCTTTACCACCTCGGCCAGGGAGACCCTAATAATAATAATAATAATAATAATAATAATAATAATAATAATAATAATAATAATAATAATAATAATAATAATAATTGTACCGCGAGGTACACCCGCCCCGTTCATTCAGATGAAGCGCCTTGAAGAATGCCATCTTCAATATAAACTTGCAACAACTTGTGCAAAATCTTTGTACTTTACAGATGTCTCTACCAAGAAAAACTTATATTATGCCCTCTAGTGTGAAGAGGAATTATTAAAATCCTAAAGTATTTTGTTTAGGTTTCTACACTGAATTTATTGTTCTTTTTTTGTGTGTGTATTGAAGTTGTCAACACTTCGATCTCTTGCCGCCAACTTCAAAATTGACCAATAGAAATGTTTGTATGTGTAGCCTATTTTTCCACCAATAATTTTCATCATCTACCTATTTGATTATCCAATAAAAATTGGGGGTTTGTTGGGCCTTAGCCCAGAGTTCTCTAGAACCTTCCTCTCGGGTATAAAAGCTGGTACCTTTTCGAGCCACCTTGTTTCATTGATCGTCCTGTTAACTGAGTGTATGCTAATAGGGGAGGCGGGGGCGTCTCGTCGTTCATCGAGCTTTACTGCAGATTAAGGTAATGGCAGCTATATAATATCTATGTGATAGCCTCTGAAAGCTAGCTCGAGGGGAAGGTTTAAAGTACCAATCTTCTAACATGTAAATTTCAAACAAGTCCAAAATCACTTAGCTTAAATTCGGGAATAGAGAGTGTGACACCCTCTCGAGTTCCCTATCAATTTGACTTCGAGGTGACTATGATTTTGTAACCGTTTTGTCTCCATCTAGTCACCACACTAGTATAGGATTAGCCTCTGTAACGTGTAAGTTTCAAGGAGTGCAAGTTTCCGCCTCCGCATCATTTTGATTTTTGGGTCAGTAACTTTAACCTGTGTTTTTTTTCTTCCCACAAAGGCCCGGTAGAATGAGTATTCGATACTCCTGTTTCTATGTTAAGTGGTTAGACTGTTAAGTGTTTTGAATTCTGTTTGAATTATACATGTAGGTTGTGCTTGAGAGGTCTGGAAAGTGTAAATTTTAGTGAGCAAACATGCTCGGGTTGTAAATGTTCAAGGTTGTCGTGAGAGGGCAGTAAGGCATAAGGTTCGGAGCGCAATCTCCTAGATAAATTCATAGATCATAGATGCTCTTTATATTTTTTGTAGAGGTGTTCATATACTCTGTGAATGAAACTGGGAGACCTGTCTCCTTGACTATTGAGTGGATGGAGCCATAGTGCCTAAGTAAAGTTTGTAATATTGGGAGCTTTAAGCTCGTATTGATAATTGGCAATTTTGTTGATTTTCTAATTTTTCCTACTTTGTTTTGTACCTGAAATTTTGTTCCGTCGCTGAGCGACTTGTTTTGTTCAAATTTATTCATGACCGCACCTTCTTTCACCTCTGTGATCCACAAAACATGGTAATAATAATAATAATAATAATAATAATAATAATAATAATAATAATAATAATAATAATAATAATAATTGTACCGGTCGGTACACCTCTACGACGCAAGTTCATATCTTGCGCCAATTGAAACTTCTCTACTGTAGAAACCCGGAACTTTAACAACTGAAATAACTCTACTGGTTATCAGAAGATGTCACTGTGTGTTTTTGATTTGCTTTTGTTTTTCATTGATCAAGAAGTGTGGACATTCTCTAACAGATGTCTCTACCAAAAACTATGGTAAATTACTCTGGTGTAAAGGAATGAACCTCCTTGGAGAAATGTTGTATTCATAAGTTTTGTCTTTACTAAATTTTGTTCTGTGGTTTGTGGGTTGGCAATATTAATTATTTCCTTCTGCCTGTTTTGAATTAATCCAATCAGCAATTTCTGTAATTAATTTTCCTCCAATCATTGCTTTCTTCTTCGAATTTCCATGTGTAACTTTTAGTCAACCAATAAAAATTGAGTGGGCGTGTCTACTCATTCCTGAAAGGTCTCGAATTTTCCATTAGGGTATAAAAACTGCTGATTTTCTTGTCTCCGGGCCACTTCAGTAACATCTAGCTTAGTGTGTGGATATGTAGCAGGGGGCGGGAAGCGCCCCGTTCACCAGGCAGCAGCTCTTCATCAAGGTAATGGCCTCTTAACATCTTTATTTCTTGCTAGCTTAGCAGTTTAACTCCCGGGGAAGGTTCGAATCCTTTAATATGTAAACTATTAAACATGTAAACCCTTTTCCTGGTAAACTTCAGTTTTCTTGAATTTTAATTCGTGACCGTTTCTTCTCTTCCTTAATGTATTAAAGTTTCTCATACGAGTCACCTCCCTAGCTTGGGATTAGCCCCTGTATTATCGGCCTAGCGCCACATAGGTTTTAAAAAACTTTAGTGTAGGAGTGCAAGTACTCGCCTCCATTCAATTTTGTATTTTGGGCCATTTATTTAACACGTTTTGTTTTCCTTCCTGAGAAGGCCCAGTAGATTGGGTACGATGTACCCCTGTGCCATTATAAATGTGCCTTGAGGGCAGTTAGTGTAAAGTCAGGTTATGGCCTCTTAAATAGGCTTAAAAACTCGAGAGCGGGTCAGCTATTTTTGGTATTTTGAAAGGTGCCTCGGGGAGGCGTGGCATTTTTGATTGCTGGGAGCTAATTCTCCATGTAATTAGGGGTTTTCTGCCCTTTGGTAATTTGTGGTTATGAGCTGAGAGCTCAGACTTTGGGGCTCGTAGCCCAGATTTGTAAAATTACATTGTACCTGATATTCTTGTTATTTCACCTTGTGAAAAATTGTTAAACTTTGTTGTCTGTTGAAAATATAACCTTTATTTACATTTTAAATTCATCTTTCGGACTTGTAGTTAGACCCATTCCAGCCCGCACCTTCTTTCACCTCTGACTTCCACGGATAACTCCGTAACAATAATAATAATAATAATAATAATAATAATAATAATAATAATAATAATAATAATAATAATAATAATAATAATATTCTACTTCTTAGTTCCAATCCTTGACACTTGATCGGAGATGAGGTGAGATAAATTTATTTGGCATGGTTTTACGAGACCATTTCCTTCCTCAGTTGAAGGGTTTTAAAGATGAAATGAATGACGGTGAATGAAATTGTGTAAGGAGTTGGAAGGAATCGGCTGTGACCTATGAAAAGGAACTGTCCCGGTATTTGCCTGGAGGAGAAGTGGGAAACTACAAGAAACCACTTCGAGGATGGCTGAGGTGGGGATCGAACCCGGCCCTCCGGGGGTGGCCGGTAATCACACTAACCACTACAACACATAGAGGGAAATAGTAATAATAATAATAATAATAATAATAATAATAATAATAATAATAATAATAATAATAATAATAATAATAATAATAATACGCCGTAGATACCACTAGGATTCAAATCGAACTGTTGGAGGTAATCGCCGAACAAACTGGGCTACAGATTTCGTTTGTAAAAACATGACTAACATCAAAGACTACGGACGAAATGGGGGGACATCAGCCGAGCTACAAAAGGTTAAGTACCTGGGTGAGATCATCGTGAAAAATGAACTGGACAAGGAAATAAGTGAATACGCAAACTTGAAATAGCTTCTCAACAGTCACAAAAATACCTTCACAAAAACACTAATATACGTTACTATGAAACGGTTCTGAAGCCAGCAGGTATGTATGCAGCTGAAACCCATATTTCTAAATGCCAATGAATGACTCCTCGAAGAACTGGAGAAAAAGAAGCGCAGAATCATTAGGTGAATCATGGAATCCAATTACAAGAATGACCTGCACCAAACAAATCCAGCAAGGAAGTCTATAGCAAATTAGAGACAATTACAGACACAATCTGCAAAAGACGGGCACATTTTTTACGGATGGGATCAGATTAACCAAAATCATGTCTCACTTTTTTATTCAAAACACAAAACCACGAAGTCTATTTTTACAAACATCAAACAAAAGTTCTAAATGCTACAAATCACATCCGACAGTACGACTTAACGACTCAACGACAAACATTACGAAGTTATGGACCTCTCCTTTGCTGAAACCGGATCAAAGGATATCCATCATCAATCAGGATATATGGCCAACATTCACATACCCTCATCAGTGTGCTCCACTGACTAAAAACAAAAATAGCTTTCTGGAATATGTTAATAAGCTGTTAAAAGGCACAGTGAAGGAAATTATTGGTCTCCCACATAACTACCCAGATGTAATGAAATGATCCAAAGCATTTCCGAGGTTTATGTCTTACCTGAGCCAAGTAGGGAGCTCTTATACAAAACTTCAATATCTGCAGCCGTCTTCTTCGTGTTGGAGACGCTATCGGAGACTTACGGGCAGAAAAGAAATCAGTATTGGAGGAGTTAAATAGTGAGATACTAATAATACACTGACTGGTCACCGAATTCGCAAATTATTACGAGAACAAAGCTTCCACACTTTGATACCGTACGTTCTTTAAGAGGGAGAGGCGTTGTTTATGGTGACCATCCTGAAGCAAACTTTTAGATAACTAGCCGGAAAGGACTATCAAACTCAAAAAGGGCAAACGCTCTCAAAATGTCGTGAAACATATCTGGGGTTCGAGCAGTCCCTGATGAATGTCCTGGCACAATCGTCATCCAGACTGCGGCGGGAATGAAACTCGTGGTCATGTGTTACGATACTGGCTCAAAGGAGAATTGCTCATGAACAATCGTCATTACAGAATGAAAACAAACTTAGCCTCTGTGCTGAGAGGTTTGAAGTGGAAAATTTTATGAGGAACTACATTGTATCTCTTCCACAAGGTCCAACAGAAGAGCAGATATTGTTGCCATCCACCGACAATCTCGAACAGCTGTTATTCTTGATCCACCCATCCGTTTCGAAAGAGACTTATCTCTGACCAAGGAAGGTGACCAGGAAAAGAGCATTTATGAGCAATGAATCCGATATCTGAGTAAGAGACATAATTTCTCCGTGATGGTCTGATATTTGGAAGCAGATGCAGTGCACCTGAGCATACGTGGGAAATATTGGAAAAGCTTGGAATTCAACACATAACTTTGGAAAACATTATAGTGGACCTTTTAAAAGTGCCAGTGAGTATTTTGAATCATCAGCTACCAACGTTTAAATTGTAGAAATCCAGGATCCTTGTCGTCATTCACGGGTCGTCAACTGACGTGTTTTGAAAACACACAGAGATCTATTCCGAAAAAAATATTGGCGAATAGGCTAAACCGAGGCTAAGAATCGAAAAAAGGCACGATGTCCCTTGGACAGAGCGTCGGCACTCATAAAGAATGAGGTAATTCCGGGTTCAAACGACAGCAAAGTTCACGGTTCTAGGAAATTTCGTACCACCGTACATTTCGTGAGTACCTGCGAAGTGTCAGCTAATGACTAAAATATTTAGGAGAGGACATTCCGTACCACTTAAAAGAGTGGGAAGAATTGCGAATTAAAAACGATATCCTAATGAATGTATTCATTTGAACAACCTGTGACAATAAAGTTCGGTGAATAATCCTGTACTATCAACATAGATGAACAATGCACGACAGTGACCTTACTGTCCTTAGGAATAGTCCCCTCCCATAACTATGCACTGCTGAGATCGGCGATACATGTCCTTGAAACTTTGCAAGATTGGCTTCCTTTGGGATGGTTCCAGGGTCGCACCTGAGACACTAGGTTTCATCGTCAATGACAATACAGTTCAAGAAATTTGGTGTCGCATCCGCCGTTTCGACAAAATCCTGTGAAGCCTCTAAACGTGCCTACTTCTGATCGCCAGTCAAGTGATGTGGCACAAGACGAGAACACGTTTTCGCCTTCCCTAACTTCTGCGTAAGGATTTGTCGCACGGATTCACGGTTAATCTGCAGTTCATCCACTATCATGCTCACAGTTAATCGCCGATCGTTCGTGATTACTGTCCTCACCTTCTCAATGTTTTCGTCACTGACGGCGGTCGCCGGCCTTCCACTACGGGGGTTGTCAGAAACACTTTCCCAGCCTCTTCGAGAATGGGCGAGCCACTCGTACGCACACTCCAAGGACAGTCAAAGATGTTCATAAACACGCACCAGGATCGCATACGTTTCTTTCGGTGTCTTGCCAAGCCTAAAACAAAACTGTACATTGATCTTTTAGTCGTTCATGTTCCTGTTCGCATTTCAGAACCAACGCCCTAAACACGCACTGTGTCAAACAGGTGTTACACGGCACACACACGATGCTCAATTGAACAACGTTGGGAGCAGGTGGTCAAAACCTGCTGTTACGCATGTGCAGCGTTGTGTGTCGCCAGTGTTCCCGGATCGACCGTTCTGACTTCATTCACCGAACTTTATTGTCACAGGTTGTATAGTATATTGTGTTGTTTCAGGATTTATACTTCGAAAATCGACTTCTTATGATAGTATTTACGTAAACATAAGGGATAAGTATAGTTCAAAGGGCAATTATTAAAATAATATAGAAGTTTTCTTCAGCCAATGTTGTAAATTATTTTTGTTTCTGATTTCTAAAGTGTGTCTGTCAGGCTCATTACACCCGCCGGCGTGGAAATAGAATTCCAATTTAACATCAAGTGGTGCGGATTGTTCTGGCGTAAATATGTCTGGATTACGCGAAAACCGTTCGTGGGTAGATAACGATGTAGGTGGTACGGAATATCCCCGGTACGAAATATCCAGACACCAAGTTCGCCGCCAAATGTAACAAGACTTGACGTCATCCTCAATGGCCCCGGCGAACAAATAACAAAAATTAGAAGAATAAGAGGAATACAGTAAAGTCACCTTAACCGTCGTCCATGAGAGAGGGGAGAAGGAAAGAATCGCATCCTGTTGACAACGAGAGCTAGGTATATGGACAGAGGAAATTACTGGGAAGTCTGATTTGATGTGGTGTCAGTGGGTTCAAGTACAGTACAGTCAGAAGAATGAGTAACTTGCGTATGCGGGCCAGCTGAAGGAAGTCATGTTTCCGTCAAGAAGGCATTGCCTTTGCACGTTTACAGAATAATATTAATTAGTACTACTAACTTCGATAATGTCTAGTAACCTGTATTGTGATGACAAGCCTGATGAAATACAGAGAAGGAAATGTTATCTGCAAATTTTACAAATATCACGGTGTTGTAATAAGAAGTGAAGGAAGCAAGCAGGTTGTAGTTCCACGAGGCTCTTGATACGCTTGTCATAACGAGGTATATGTTAAGATGAAATCGAAGCACAAGAACATGAATTTTTATTCTGATTTCAAAAAGCACGTATACATTAGCAGTGTCCAGGTTTTTAAGAAGCCAGGAGGGATTGCAGTACGTGCTGGGAGTTACACAAAGCAGTGTTATTGGACCTTTATGTCTTCTTATATATTAAAAAATGTGAGTAAATAAATGGAGTCACAAAATAAGTCGTTCTGCACACAATGGCATACTGTAGGGCATGCCAAATGTTTCGAATTATAGAAGCCAACTCTCAAACCTAGGAACGAGGAAATTTTTCTAGTACTCTCATCGTTAACATACTAGCGTCTTGCCTTCTGAAAAGTGAAACATGGTAGTATTAGCAATAGGTACTGTGATTTTTTTTTTTTTTTTTTTTACACTACAGCAGATTATCACAAAATTTAAAGACAGCAGGATACTGAACTAAATAAGACATGTCACTACGTATACACATTTATGAAACTAGCCAATTGCTGCATACTTATATTTTGCTGGCCGGCTCCATGACGAAATGGTTAGCGTGCTGGCCTTTGGTCACAAGGCTCCCGGGTTCGATTCCCGGCAGGGTTGGGAATGTTAACCACCATTGGTTAATTTCGCTGGCACGGGGGTTCGGTGTATGTGTCGTCTTCATCGTCATTTTATCCTCATCACGACGCGCAGGTCGCCTACGGCTGTCAAATCAAAAGATCTGCACCTGGCGAGCCGAACATGTCCTGGGACACTCCCGGCAACTAAAAGCCATACGCCATTTCATTTATATTTTGATACTGGTCTAAGAAACTTGCGAATTCTAAAATGTAAATTGCAAAGTGAATATGAACCTCCAGAAGTGGAAATCCCGTTTCTTAAATTTTTCTACTTCCTGACGGGGAATCGAACTCTCATTTTTCTGGATGAACCGAGCATGCCTTTACCGCCTCCGCCAGGCAATCCCTATGTAAAGGTTTAATAACTTAAAGCTTAAATACTACTTATCTAGATATCTAAAAGAATATTTGTCCGCCTCTGTGGTGTAGTGGTTAGTGTGATTAGCTGCCACCGCCGGAGGCCCTGGTTCGATTCCCGGCTCTGCCACGAAATTTGAAAAGTGGTACGAGGACTGGAACGGGGTCCACTCAGCCTCGGGAGGTCAACTGAGTAGAGGTGGGTTCGCTTCCCACCTCAGCCATCCTGGAAGTGGTTTTACGTGGTTTCCCACTTCTCCCCAAGGCAAATGTCGGGATGGTACCTAACTTAAGGCCACGGTCGCTTCCTTCCCTCTTCCTTGTCTATCCCTATAGACACTATAGGGCGGGTGCTCGACTGTCTCACAGTTGTGTTGGCGTAATGGATGAAGCTGACCTCCCAGATCGACCGGCGTCTTGTGTCGGAACACGACCCGCACGGAACTAGGTGCACCATTCGGCAACGGTAGTTTTCGACAGACATACTGCTCCATACACAGTCTTCATTCTCCGATGGATATCGACCAGTGTTTGTCCTTCGGCAGCCAAGAAGGGGATATCAGCACGTTGGTCCTGTTTGGACGTCGCCACAGTTCACGTGGCACGCCATGACTGCTTAGATACCCGCATCGCAGTCGCGTTACGTTGCATGTCCGCAGCTACGTCCTTAAACGCAAACTTTTTTGATCACGCCTTATAATACCTACACGAGTGCTTCCAGGCAGACGTCAGGTTGGATCGTGTGTAGACAATGCAACGAGTTTGAAACCGTTTTGCATGTTCTGGGATCTTCTCATCATGGAGAACTTCTGAGGAACGCCTTCGCTCAGTCAAGAAGATTATAACAAATGGTTTAAAGAAGTCTCTTTTGGATGAACATGTGGAAGTTCAACGTCGTACTGCAGGAGGTTGTGTGGTCGACTGGACATTACTGCAATTTATGTAACTTTAAAGCTTTTCAGTGTATCGAAAACACTAGTTATAACAAATACCTGTAAACTATTACACATTAGTAAACAAAGAATGACATGTTTCGTTCCACAAGAACATCCTCAGGCTCTATCAAATCACTTTAAATCATGAGTAAGTATGTAGAATATATTTTACGTTGCGTAAACGTGTCAGTGATTATGTATTGGTGATGTTATGAACAACTAGAATGATAGAAGTAGTCCTCCATTGTCAGGATACATTTTTTCAGCAAGTTTTCCGTATTTAGCCTAAGCTGCTGATCATTTGTTACCTACAGCGATTTCATCTTCTTCTTCTTCTTCTTCTTCTTCCGCTTTTTTAACACACCTGTGGGGTCGCGGGTGCGAACTGTGCAGCAAATGTGGATTTGGTCTTGTTTCCCCCTGTGAGTGGGGGTGAAAGAATAACACCCATGGTATGCTCTGCCTGCCGTGATAGGCGACTAAAGGGGCCCCCAAGGGCTCTCAATTTGGGAGCGCGGGTTGGCGACCATGGGGCCCTTAACTCAGTCCTGGCGTTGCTTCAACTTACTTGTGGTAGGCTCCTCACTTTCGACCTCCCTGGGTCAACTCTTGTTTTTTTCTGACCCCGACGGTATTAGAGCACTCGAGGCCATTTTCACGCTCTTCTTGGCCCGTGTCTTACTTTGGCCGACACCTTCATTTTTTGAAGTGTCGGATTCCTTCCATATTTGCTCTCTGATTAGTGTTATATGGAGGATGGTTGCCTAGTTGTACTTTCTCTTAAAACAATAATTACCAACACCACCTCCTCCTTTGGCCTTGTTTTACGGCCGGATGCCCTTCCTGACGTCAACCTCAGTTGAGGAGCTATGAAGATGAAGTGAATGATGGTGAATGTAAGGAGGTTGGAGGAAACGGCTGTGGTTTATGAATAGGAACTGTCCCAGCATTCGCCTGGAAGTGAAAATAGGAAAAGACAGAAAACAATTCTCAGGATAACCGACGGTGGTGTTCTAACCCGCTCGCTTCCAGATGCAGAACTCGGTTCCATAACCGTGACGCGTTAATATGGCTGGCGATTCTGCTCGGTGAAATAAAAAGAAACCACTTTTTCCTTTGAGAAAATCAAACTGCCCGGTCATGGCCATCCATTAACTGCTGCTAATTCTGGACGACAACCTGCCACAAAACACAGCCTGCACTGTTGCTATGGTTACACTTACGTCACACATTTTGTCGCGTCACGTTAAGCAAATTTTCGGATGACCCCCACTGATAAGACATAATTATGTCAATTAATAAAAAAGTTGTCCGCCTCCATGGTGTAGTGGTTAGCGTGATTAGCTGCCACTCCCGGACGCCCGGGTTCGATTCCCGGCTCTGCACGAAATTTGAAAAGTGGTACGAGGGCTGGAACGGGGTCCACTCAGCCTCTGGAGGTCAACTGAGTAGAGGTGCGTTGAATTCCTACCTCTGCCATCCTAGAAGAAGTTTTCCGTGGTTTCCCACTTCTCCTCCAGGCAAATGCCGGGATGATACCTAACTTAAGGCCACGGCCCCTCCTTCCCTCTTCCTTGTCTATCCCTTCCAAACTTCCCATCCCTCCACAAGGCGCCTGTTCAGCATAGCAGCTGAGGCTGCCTGAACGAGGCACTGGTCCTTCTCCTCAGATGTATCCCTCGACCCAAAGTCTCACGCTTCAGGACACTGTCCTTGAGGCGGTACAGGTGGGATCTCTCGCTGAGTCCGAGGGAGAAATCGACACTGGTGGGTAAACACATTAAGAAGAAGAAGAAGAAGAAATAAATCAATTAAAAAACAAAGTGTTTCCATAGCCGTAAGCGAAATGTTTTGTCATTAAATAGTACACCAGATCACCCAATCCACATCACTGGAATGAAATGGCGTATGGCTTTTAGTGCCGGGAGTGTCCGAGGACATGTTCGGCTCGCCAGGTGTAGCTCTTTCAATTTGAGACCCGTAGGTGACCTGCGCGTCGTAATGAGGATGAAATGATGATGAAGACGACACATACATCCAACCCCCCTAGCAGAGAAATTAACCAATGATCGAACTCGTGACCCCTGTGACCCCTGTGACCAAAGGCCAGCACACTAACCCTTTAGCCATGAAGCCAGACAATGATATCCTGTAGTTAAATAACAACTTACCATCTTACATCTTTTTTGAAGGTTCTGTACATGAAGCAGAATCACTGTCGATTAGAATTGCTAAATATATTTACCAAGGTTCTAAGTGGAGACAATTGAGACTAGACGTTTCCTTATTTACTGCACAATGAGACAGAATTAATGACTTCCAAATGATTGTGAAACAAACGATAGATCGGAAGCCGTCAATGAATATTGCTATTGACATAAACAACTTTGTTTCAGTTCAGTGATTAGGAAAGTGATGAATTTGCTAAATTTACGGGTTTAAACGTTGCTCTACCTGTGCATGTCTGACACGGTAGTTGAATGATCAGGGTACAATCGCGGCTGAGTCATGGAATAATAAATTCCTCTAGTCGTGAACTGTGTGTCTGTGTTTGTTCCAGAACACAAACATATCCCATTCAACAAATACGGAAAACTACAACAGTGAATACACCCCTTCACATGAAGTTACGCCAGAAAGGCCATCCTGCCATAAAACAGGGCTTAATCAACTTTTGCGGTATAATTCGCACCCGCCACCCCACGAGGATGTGGATAAGAAGAGAAGAAGGACTTAACATTTTGAATATGACTTCATCAGGTTACATTTAGTCCGTAACAGTGACGCACACTGTTGCCTCCGTGGCTCAGGCGGTAGCGTACCGGTTTCTCACTGCTGGGTTCCGTGGTTCAAATACCGATCCCTCCATTTGAGATTTGTGCTGGACAAAGCGCAGGCGGGACAGGTTTTCCCTGTCATCTTTTATTCCAGCAACACTCTCCAATATAATGTTATTTCATCTGTCAGTCATTAATCATTGCTCCAGAGGAGTGCGACAGGCTTCGGCAGCCGGCACAATTCATATCCTCGCCGCTAGATGGGGGCGTCATTACATCCTTGACCCGGTCACTGACTGGAAAACAGGTTGTAGGTTTTCATTTTCAATAATGGACACAAATTATTGGCAACACTGCCATTGAGAGGAGATCCGAGTAACCGTTCAAATGTCAATATCATTTTGAAGAGAAAAATATTATCAAAATGAGACAAATTTTAATTTCAAAACCTTTCTCGAAACTAACAAAAATCACATTTTAATTTTTAATTTGAAAACTAATTATGAATTTTGTTTTAAGTGTAAAGTATAATCCCAGCACACAGACGTGTTCATGTTGTAAGGCTGTGGAAGAAACAATCTAACTTGAATTTTAAAGTCCAAAGTTCGTTTGCATGATTTTTAACGCACTATTTCAAATTGTTGACTGGGGTGTTCTTCAGTTTATTTTCTCTGAAGACATATATCTTTAAAAGCAACGTATACATATTATCGGCACACTTTATGTTGGTGCATTTGTGTACGGGGGTGAGGAGTAAGGAGGGAGCTTTCCCGGTTCCGATATTGCTGCCAGCTGAATGAAAATGAAATCTGAACTGAATCGAGAATATGATCGATCGATGTGAAGTTTCTAAACCGTTATTATCTTAAGCCAACAACTATGTCACATACACATTATATGACATTTATCGATGCGAATCTTGTTCCTAACATGAATTCTATACTTTGGCTTTGCTGTGTAAACAACAACAGTACTAGTACGTAAAGTGTACGCCAGATGTCGCACAACGATGCTTAAGCGATTCATAGTTTGTGTTTCAAAGGTTGCCAGTACGAATCTCGAAGATTGCCGAGGTCGACCGATTCAGCACTAGGGTGTAAATGCAATCAGTTGTGCCGATAATACATATCCCACGTCGTTCCATCTTAAGCGATGGGTCAGCGAACGAGGCTTCTCCATCACCTGCGGTCTCTGAACTCTCCTTCTTTGATGCTTTCCAAAGTATGTCCTCGCTGTTGAATGTCAACCTTCACCATGTCCTTGTACCTGAGTCTTTGTCTTTTGTCTTCAAGTTTTAGATCATACATTTGTTTCGGTAATCTGTTATCTCCCATGCGTCGCATTATGTCCATACCATCTCAGTCGCTGCGCTGTTATTCTGTCGTGCAGCCTCACAACTTGAGCCTGCTTGCGAATTTCCTCATTACGGACTCTGTCCGTCCGTGCTTTGCCGATCATGCTACGAACAAATCTCATTTCTGCTGCCTGGATTCTACTAACATCTTTATTTCTCATGGTCCATGTTTCGCAACCATAGGTCAGGACTGGTACGTAATATGTTTCATATATTATGACTCTCTTACATTTTGTTGGTATTTTCTTGTTTCATATTATGTCTTAGACTATTTTGTAAAAGTTGCTACCTGCCTGAATTCTGAATTTCCTTGTGTATAGGAGCAGTATCAGAGCAACGTATCCAGAAATAATCAGTGATGGGAAAAGTAGAAAATAAAAGTAATTGGATTCGATTGCAGTTTCCTGAAGAAAATGTTTACTCAAATACAAATACGGATTACTTTTTCATCAAGTTGATCTCGGATATTACTGTCCAGTTCAGTTCCAGGAAATGAAGATCTGTGAAGCCAAGAATGCCTGAGGTGGATCTCGAACCGGGATCTGCTGTTTATTATGTAACTCCAGTAGTGCAGTTTTTTTTCTTCGCGCGAGTAACGGAGGTAAGTATAGCGGGCCGCCACAGCGGGAAGTGACCGGCCTCTGCGCTCAGGGCGCCGTGAAAACCGGAAAAACAGTTTCTTCAGTTGATCTGAGAGGACGAGCCGGGTGACCGCAACATTAGCCGCGGGCCAGTGCGTCCCACCGGGTGAGAACCGTCAATAAGGAGCCAATAGGACCTTCCCAGCCATGCTACTTCCTTAAGGACAGTTGGATGTGCATCCCGCATGATCTAAGGGCCTTTTTAAAAACCCATTTCTAACAAATTATTTGTTCAACGACTACCAACTTCGCTCCACTATAAGTGCACTCCACGAGATTATATTTGTCATGTTAAATTGAAAATTTTTAAAGGTCATTTTCTTAGAAACTAACTGGCGTAGGAACCTGCTATTTTGAGTAATATTCTTTAGTTGTTACTGCATATTTTAACACGGGAATTATTTGATAAACGCTGTTTTAGAAAAAAATACATTTTTAATGGAACTCAAGAATTTAAGTTGAATATTTTTCTTTCTTAATCTGCTTACCCTCCAGGGTTGGTTTATCCCTCGAACTCAGCGAGGGATCCCACCTCTACCGCCTCAAGGGCAGTGTCCTGGAGCTTGAGATTTTGGGTCGGGGATACAGCTGGGGAGAATGACCAGTACCTCTCCCTGGTGGCCTCACCTGCTATGCTGAACAGGGGCCTTGGTGGGGCATGAGAGGATTGGAAGGGATAGACAAGGAAGAGGGAAAGAAGCGGCCGTGGCCTTAAGTTAGGTATCATCCCAGCATTTGCCTGGAGGAGAAGTGGGCAACCACGGGAAAACACTTCCAGGATGGCTGAGGTGGGAATCGAACCCACCTCTACTCAGTTGACCTCCCGAGGCTGAGTGGACCCCGTTCCAACCCTCCTACCACTTTTCAAATTTCGTGGCAGAGCGGGGAATCGAACCCGGGCCTCCGGGGACTGCAGCAAATTGCACTAACCACTACACCACAGAGGGAGACGAGTTAAATATTTTGCGTAATAATTTTTAAAAAACGTTGATTTATAAATCCAGCATTAAAAAGTAATAAAATTAATGTAGAATTAATGAATTAGAATTAATGTAGACAACGATTTGTGACTGTACATTTAGGTACTGACAAGGGGAATCCAATAAAAGAAAAGGAACACTAACTGTAACAGTTAATGCGTACCAATTAGACCAAAATGGTCAGAACTGTAGATAGTGAATTGATTATTTATTTATGTTTTTCTTTCTTTCTCTTTCTTGCTTTAACTTTTTATTTCTTTCTTTCTTCTTCTTAATCTGCTTACCATCCAGGGTCGGTTTTTCCCTCAGACTCAGCGAGGGATCCCACCTCCACCGCTTCAAGGGCAGTGTCCTGGGGCTTCAGACTCTGGGTCGGGGGATACAACTGGGGAGAATGACCAGTAACTCGCCCAGGCGGCCTCACCTGCTAATCTGAACAGGGGCCTTGGTGGGGGATGGGAAGATTGGAAGGGATAGACAAGGAAGAAGGAAGGAAGGAAGTGCCCGTGGCCTTAAGTTAGGTACCATCCCGGCATTTGCCTGGAGGAGAAGTGGTAAACCACTGGAAACCAACTTCAGGATGGCTGAGGTGGGAATCGAACCCACATCTACTCAGTTGACCTCCCGAGGCTGAGTAGACCCCGTTCCAGCCCTCATACCACTTTTCAAATTTCGTGACAGAGCCGAGAATTGAACCCGGGCCTCTGGGGGTGGCGGCTAATCACACTAACCACTAAACCACAGAGGTGGACTCTTTCTTTCTTTATGTATTTATTTAATCGTTTTCCCTCCAGGGTTGGTTTCTGCCCCGGACTCAACCAGGGATCACACCTCCACCGACTGAAAAGTGAGAATTTGGTCAGATATACAACTGGGGATTAGGACCAGTAACTCGCCCAGATAACGTCACCTCCTATGCTGAATAGGGACCTTAAGAGGCATGTCAAGATTGGAAGGGATAGACAAGGAAGAGGGAAGGAAGCGTTTGTGGCCGAAGGTTACGTGCCATTCCGGCATTTGCCTGGAGGAGATGTGAGAAGGCACGGAAAACCACTTCGAAGATGACTGAGGTGGGAATTGAACCCCCCTCTACTCAGTTGACCTCCTGAGACTGAGTGGACCCCGTATATCAAATTTCGTGGCAAAGCCGGGAATCGAACCCAGGCCTTCTGGAGTGGTAGGTAATCGTACAAACCACTATACAAAGGGGCACAACAATTGTATTTATTTATTTATTTATTTATTTATTTATTTATTTATTTATTTATTTATTTATTTATTTATTCTGTGATAGTGTACGAGGATTCTTCCTCTAGTACGGAGATAACAGATATAGGCCCTACCATTAAGGGTTCTTGTTACATTACCTGAGCGTTCTTTTAGTTCTTCCGTGAAAGTACATAGTATTTACCCGCCCCTTACGACTACGTGGATCGCCGAGCTGGTTCTGAGAGGATATACATTATTTATATTATACTTGGTTATGCAACACGCTCAGTATTTTGATTTCTCCGGCTGCCACGCCTGTAAGAAACAAGTGCTTACAAAACACAATGACGGTTATGTAAAGTGTATTTCGGGCTGCTTGGCTCACATGGTGCGACCACAAACTGCCGGAAATGCTTGTCCAGCAGCAGGCATGTGCCGTATTTCCGTGTAGCGACGTCATCGCAGCTTCCACGGAAAGAGAAGGCTACCTCTTCTCGCGAACTAAATTAGTGACCGGATCTTCATCATCGGCTAGGATCGCTGAGCAGTGTGGGCGCTCCCTGCATTTTCTGCAGACCTAAAACGGTGTCAGGTGAGGGAACTTGATGTTCTTTACATGGTCGTTAATTTCGTAACTACAGAATAATGCCTCGAGATCTACAGTTTCAATTAAAATACGAACCACAGGTATACTACCTGCCATATATGCACTAAGGGTACAACCTTACTCTTTCTCCCCTGAAGGTAGACAGCCGGTCTGAGTGGCTCAGACGGTTGAGGCGCTGGCCTTCTGACTCAACTTGGCAGATTCGATCCTGGCTCAGTCCGGTGATATTTGAAGGTGCTCAAATACGTCAGCTTCGTGTCGGTAAATTTACCTGCACGGAAAAGAACTCCTGCGGGACTAAATGCCGCCACCTCGGCGTCTCCGAAAATCAATACTGAAGGTAGTGATTCATAGTTACTTTTTAACTGTTGGGTTCGATTCAGTGTCGCTAACCATACAGTTTAGGGACCCTACTTGCCCGCACGGTACAGTCGCGGTTTTTCTCGTGACTTGCGACATTTACGAATTACCACTGTCGTATTGTGAAAATCACCAGTGTTACTTTTGCGGGTATAAGTAAAGTATATTTGCTTTATCTGTAGGATTATAAACCTGTTTGGGCAATACCAATTAAGTCGAAGTATGGCATGTAATGTATTGGTGTTAAATGACGAACGCAGCATTTAATAATACGGCCTTACATCATCCAATTCGTATGTATTAGGATATGTAAACAGCAAGAAATATTTGCAAGAATTACTCCGAAAAGGAAAGGAAGATTACCCCCTCTATAAATATCAGTTCAGTTGAAATGGAAGGAAATTTCGTTATCAATTTAACTTGACCTAACTTTGTCTTGACAAGACTTTGGTGCGGTTTTCAGACTTTTCTACAAGTTGTTTTACCTCGCACCGACACAGACAGGTCTTATGGCGACGATGGGAGAGGAAAGCGCTAAGCGTGGGAAGGAAGAGGCCGTGGCCTTAATTAAGGTACAGACCCAGCATTTCACTTGTGTAAAAATGGGAAACCACAGAAAACCGTCTTCAGGGCTGGCGACAGTCGGTTTCGAACCCGCTATATCTGGGATGCAAACTCACAACTGCGCGCCTCGAACCTCACGGCCACCTCGCCCGATGGGTTTGAAGACTTAGCCTTTTTGTATTCTTATTGAATTACGACATATGTACATATATTAGCTTATATGTATTATTATAGTGTGGTTTCACGTAAGTCCGACAAGTCTTCTTTCTTCTTCTTACTTAATCTGTTTGCCATCCAGGGTTGGTTTTTCCCCCGGACTCAGCCTTCTGGTGGATGGGAAGATCGGAAGGATAGACAAGGAAGAGGGAAGGAAGCGGTCGTGGCCTTAAGTTAGGTACTATCCCGGCATTTTCCTGGAGGAAAAGTGGGAAACCACGGAAAACCACTTCGAGGATGGCTGAGGCGGGAATCGAACCCCTACTCTACTCAGTTGACCTCCCGAGGCTTAGTGTACCCCGTTTAATCCCTCGTAGCACTTTTCAAACTTCGTGGCAGAGCCGGGAATCGAACCCTGGCCTCCGGGGGTGGCAGCTAGTCACATTAACCACTACGCCACAGAGGTGGACATTATTATTATTATTATTATTATTATTATTATTATTATTATTATTATTATTATTATTATTATTGTTGTTGTTGTTACGGAGTTATCCGTGGTAGTTAGAGGTGAAAGAAGGTGCGGCCTGGAATGGGTCTAACTACAAGTTTGAAAGATGAATTAAAATTTCAACAAAGGTTATATTTTCAAAACTTAACAATGGTGACATAGAATTTTGAGCGTACAACAAATAACAACCAGCTAAATCAGGTACACAATCTAGAAGTCCGATTTTTTTTTTTTTTTTACCAGTTTCCACTAGGGAAATAACAAAATCAGGTACCAGAGTAGCTTTACAAGCAAAGCCCGATTTTCGGGTTCTTACCAGTTCTGGGATTCGTGCCCCAAGTTACAATTCCTGAGCACTCAGCTCACAACCACACGTACCCAACGGGCAGAAAACCCTTAATTACATGGAGCTCTTGCTCCCACTTTACATCTCAAGCCTTTCTAAGGCCCTTTCATCACAACACCATAAAGAGCTGATCCGCTCTCAATTTTACAAGCCTATCAAAGGCCACAACAAACTTCACTCCTAACTGCCCTCAAGGCACACATACAGTGAAACAGGGGTATCTAACACCCAACCTACAGGGCCTTTGCATGAAGAAAACAAAACATCAGGATGAGTTACTGGCCCAAAGTACAGAAAGAACTGGAGGCGTGAACATGCACTCCTAAATACACTTTTTAAAACTTAAGTGGCTCTAGGCCGATACACAGGGGCTAATCCCAAGCTAGGGAGGTGACCGGTATGAGAAAACTTTAATACATTAAGGAAGAGAAGAAACGGTTATGAAAACGTAGTCACTTCAATTTCAAAATGAAGGGGAGTTCGAGAGGGTAAAGCACTCTCTATCCCCGCTTTACAGTGAAAGAGATTTGTAGTTTTTTTACATAGACAGAAGAGTAATTTACATTTTAAAGTGGTGGGTTACATATTAAAGGTTTCGAACCCTCCCCGAGAGTTAAACTGCTCAGCAAGCAAGAACTAAAGATGTTGAAAGGCCATTACCTTGTTGAAGAGCTACTGCTTGAAGAAAGAGGCGCTTCCCGCCCCCTGGTACATATCCACACACTGAGCTAGATGTTACTGAAGTGGCCCGGAGACAAGAAAATCAGCAGTTTTTATACCCTCGTGGAAAATTCGAGACCTTTCAAGAATGAGTAGACACACCCCCTCAACTTTATTGGTTAGCTTAGAGCTACATATCCATATCGAAGAAGACATACATGATTGGCTGAGAATTAATTAAAGAAATTCGGGATTTGCTAAGTTCAAACCTGGCGGAAGGAAAGATTAATATTGCCAACCCAAAAATAAAAGAACAAAAATTTAGTAAAGACAACTTTTGAATACGAAATTTCTTCAAGAAGGTTCATTCCTTTGCACCAGAGTGCATGATCATAGTTTTTTTTGTAGAGACATCTGGTAGAGAACGTCCACACTTCTTGATCAATTACAAACAAAAACACATCAAAATTCACACAGAGCCATCTTCGGAGAAACTGTTCAGTTAATACAGTTTTTTAAAGTTCAGGCTTTCTCCTGTAGAGGAGTTCCAATTGGCGCAATATTTGAACTAGCGGCGTGGAGGTGTACCGCCCGGTACAATTATTATTATTATTATTATTATTATTATTATTATTATTATTATTATTATTATTATTATTATTATTATTATTATTATTATTATTATTACCGTGGTTTGGTGGGTTAGCAGAGGTGAAAGAAGGTGCTGGGATGAACAGGTCTCAATCTACGAAATTAAAGTTAATTTAAAATTTAACAAGGTTATATTTTTCTTTTCAAGATCAAGAAATAACAAATATAACAGGTACACAGTAGCCTAACAACAAATCGAGAATGTACAATTACAGTGTTACAAGATTTGGGCTCCGAGAGCCAGACACACAATTCTTGAGCAGTAAGCCCACCGTTACCCGTATGCAAGATTCAACCAAGGGGCAGAAGACCCCAATCATGCTCAAGAGCACTTGCTCCCAATTACATAGTAAAAGCCTCCTCGAGGCACACCGAAACGAAATATTTTTTGGGAAGAGCAATCCGCTCTCAAAGTTCCAGCCTATCAAAGGCCATACCAAACTCAACATTCAAGCTGACCTCCAAACACATGGAAACAGGGGTAACAACACCCAACCTACTGAGGCCTATTCATTAAAGAAACAGGAAAATTACATGGCCTCCAAAATACCAACTTGAGAGGAGGCAAAACTGCACTCCTAATATACACTGATTGACAGAGCAAATGCAACACCAAGAAGGAGTGGTCAGAACTTTATGCCAATTGCAGGGTAGACTGACGTCACTGAGGTATGCTCATGATGTGAAATGCGCCGCTGTGCTGCGCACGTAGCGAACGATAAATGGGACACGGCGTTGGCGAATGGCCCACTTCGTACCGTGATTTCTCAGCCGACAGTCATTGTAGAACGTGTTGTCGTGTGCCACAGGACACGTGTATAGGTAAGAATGCCAGGCCGTCGTCAACGGAGGCATTTCCAGCAGACAGACGACTTTACGAGGGGTATGGTGATCGGGCTGAGAAGGGCAGGTTGGTCGCTTCGTCAAATCGCAGCCGATACCCATAGGGATGTGTCCAGGGTGCAGCGCCTGTGGCGAAGATGGTTGGCGCAGGGACATGTGGCACGTGCGAGGGGACCCCTGGACCAGGCGCAGCCCGAGTGACGTCAGCACTCGAGGATCGGCGCATCCGCCGCCAAGCGGTGGCAGCCCCGCACGCCACGTCAACCGCCATTCTTCAGCATGTGCAAGACACTCTGGCTGTTCCAATATCGACCAGAACAATTTCCCGTCGATTGGTTGAAGGAGGCCTGCACTCCCGGCGTCCGCTCAGAAGATTACCATTGACTCCACAGCATAGACGTGCACGCCTGGCATGGTGCCGGGCTAGAGCGACTTGGATGTTGGATGAGGGAATGGCGGAACGTCGTGTTCTCCGATGAGTCACGCTTCTGTTCTGTCAGTGATAGTCACCGCAGACGAGTGTGGCGTCGGCTTGGAGAAAGGTCAAATCCGGCAGTAACTGTGGAGCGCCCTACCGCTAGACAACGCGGCATCATGGTTTGGGGCGCTATTGCGTATGATTCCACGTCACCTCTAGTGCGTATTCAAGGCACGTTAAATGCCCACCGCTACGTGCAGCATGTGCTGCGGCCGGTGGCACTCCCGTACCTTCAGGGGCTGCCCAATGCTCTGTTTCAGCAGGATAATGCCCGCCCACACACTGCTCGGATCTCCCAACAGGCTCTACGAGGTGTACAGATGCTTCCGTGGCCAGCGTACTCTCCGGATCTCTCACCAATCGAACACGTGTGGGATCTCATTGGACGCCGTTTGCAAACTCTGTCCCAGCCTCGTACGGACGACCAACTGTGGCAAATGGTTGACAGAGAATGGAGAACCATCCCTCAGGACACCATCCGCACTCTTATTGACTCTGTACCTCGACGTGTTTCTGCGTGCATCGCCGCTCGCGGTGGTCCTACATCCTACTGAGTCGATGCCGTGCGCATTGTGTAACCTACATATCGGTTTGAAATAAACATCAGTTATTCGTCCGTGCCGTCTCTGTTTTTTTCCCCAACTTTCATCCCTTTCGAACCACTCCTTCTTGGTGTTGCATTTGCTCTGTCAGTCAGTGTACTTTACTAAAACCTGCCTGGCACTAGGCCGCTAATGCAAGGGCTAATCCCATACTAAAGAGGTGACTTATATAAGAAAACGATTTACATTACACTAGAAGGGAAGAAACGGTTGTGAAAATAAGTTCACCTCAAAGCAATATGAGTGGGAGCTCGAGAGGGTTAAGCACTCTCTATCCCAATTTGTAGTTTAAAAAGATAGAATTGATACCAAGTGTCTTTACATTTTAGAGGAAAGTTACATGGTAAAAGGCTTCGGACCTGCCCCGAGAGTTAAACTGCTGAGCTAGCAGGAAAATAAGTTATTAAAAGGCCATTACCTGGAGGTTGAACTACTGCCCGAAGAAAGAGGCGCTTCCCGCCCCCTGCTACATAATTTACACAAAGATAGATGTTACTGAAGTGGCGCAGAGACCCGAAAATCAGCAGTTTATATACCCTCGCGGAACATTCCAGACCTTTCATGAATGAGAACACCCGCCCACAAGCCTTTTATTGGATAATGGCAAAAACTACTACACTAGACGAAGAAGAAACCCCTTATTGGTGGAAAATTAATTACAGAAATTCCTTATTGGTCAAATTCCAAACTGGTGGAAAGAAAGGGTTAATATTGCCAACTTAAACAATGACTGAAAGAAATTTAACAAAGAACAAACTTATGAACCCAAAATTTCTCCAAAAACACAGTTCGTTCACTTCGCACTAGGGTGCATAATTGTAGTCCTTCAGTAGTGCCATCTAGAAGAGAATGTCCACACTTCTTACTACAAGCAAAACAAAAATACATCGAAAACGACACAGTTCAGAAAACATCAAAATTTACAACTAGGGACATCTTCTGAGAAACTTGAGAATTAACACTGTAGTTAAAGTTCAGGCTTCCTCCAGTAGAGGAGTTTCAACTGGCGCAATGTTTTGAATTAGTGGAGCGGAGGTGTACCGCCCGGTACAGATCTCCCCCACCCCCGAAAGTCCCTCCAAGGGGTAACACAGAAGAACATAAATTTTTGTTTTAAAATAAGGTCCAAGTTATGATGTTAATTGCAGAAGTGTTTACCACCAAATTTTCTTAAATGATTGGTTCCAGTTTCAAAATTCTTTGTAGTTGTTGTTGATGTAATGTCTTTATGCTTGTAGAAGTTGAATTCAGAAGGAAAAACTTTTAATACTTGAAAGTGAAGAAAAATTTTCTAAGTCCACCAAATATTGCAGTTGAATTCAAAAATGTAGTAATAATTGATATTAAATGTCCATGTGGCTGATTGAGTACATTCAATGTTGATTAAGCTTGACGGCCAGACCAGCCGCCGCTGCTTGTGTCCAGAGGAGGCCGCTCGGACCCCTCGAGTACCCTGAGATACCGCTCGCCCGCACTATGAGAGGAGCCGTGGAGTTGAAGCACGCCGCGCCCGCAGCGAACAAACAGGTCGCGGGCAAGTTGCAGGTTGTGCGCCGCACATCAGCCTTGGCCGGGAGGAGGGCTCCGGCTCGCCGTACAGTGGTAGGCCTCACTGAAGAGGGGCGGGCCCATACCCCACCTCAGTCGAGGTACGGCGCCGCGCTGCCGCGGGGGGCACTGAAACATTAAGATCTCGGCGGCAGAATTTGTTGGACCATAATTCTTTTAGGGCACAGGCTTTGTGGTGAGGTTAAGGGGCCAGCGGCGTGGAGATCTTTATTTCATTCCAATAAGCCACAGTTTTATGTTAGCAGGAGACGGGAGCATGGTAATGGCCATGGCAAGGACAGGATGGCAGTTTAACTGGTCGGGGAAGGTTTATAATAAATGCTTACACACAAGGGACCTAACTCCAAGAGCAGAAGGCCTCAAAATGCAACCCAAAAAAATAAATATATAACCTTCAGAATTCTTTCAAAAATGTTAAAGCAAATATAAAATCAGCTACGTTAGCGCGGAAGCTACGCAGGTTTCACCTGCGACAGGTGAACCCTAAATATCCTCTCGGTGGCTGGATTACTTAGCAATAAGGTAACGGGTGTAATGAAATCGAGAATAGTACACGGCCCATGAAATCTGGGGGCAAGCTTGCATGCGGGAACAACATTTTTGACCATCACCTGGTCACCTACCTTCAAATTGGTGGGTCTCCGTCCACGATCATATCTTTCCCTAACCTTTCCATGAGACACTTTAAGATTGGCTTTAGCCTTCTTTCAAAGATCTTTAATATTATCTGGATCTATTGTCTCGGGTAGAATGTCACTCAGAGACCAGAGTTTAGAGAGCGGCGAGTTGGGAACAAACTTGAACATCAACGAAGCTGGAGTAAACTTATTGAGATTCATGAACCGCCGAATTCAAAGCAAAAGCTAACCAATGCAGGGACGTGTCCCACCTAGAATGATCTTCATGATGATAGGCAATCAACGCGGACCTCAGATTACGATTAACCCGTTCAGCCAGAGATGGTTGAGGATAATAAGCAGAAGTAGTCACATGAGATATGGACAGATCAAAACAGAATTTACGAAATAGATTAGATGTGAAAGCCTTGGCATTGTCAGACACAATATATTGACACGGACCAAAAGAAGCAAAGATTGAATTTAAACAAGTAATGGTGGACTGAGCGGTAGCCAGCTTAGTCGGAAATAACCAGGAAAATCTAGTAAAACCATCTACACATACAAAGATGAACTTGTTGGCATTTCCCTTTGACTGGGGGAAGGGTCCTACATAGTCAATATACAGGCGTTCCATTGGACGCGACGCTTGATGAGAAGACAAAAGGCCTACTTTGGTAGACATGGTGGGTTTACTAAGCAGGAAGGATTTACAAGCCTTTACTAGTTCACGAATTTCACTGTCCATACCCTTCCAGATAAACATTTCCCGGATCTTTTCACGGGTTTTGAAGATGCCTAAATGCCCCCCTAATGGGGTCTCATGATAGTACTTGAAGATCATTGGTACAAGAACAGCTGGAACTACAACTTTCATCATCTTATCACGCCTCGCAGGGCAACATAAAACACCATTCCTCAGTACATAAGGGACAACATGTTCCACAGAAGAAAGGGTTTCCATGATCGGAGCCAGCGTCGGATCTTCACGTTGATATTTCTCAAGGTCCCTAAAGAGCATTGGAGCATCTGTTAAGATGGCATTAACCTCAGATTGTATGGACTCGGGGGGGTGATGAACTATCGACCGGTTCATGGATCTCGACGTCGTTGGAAAACATAAGGCTGTCAGTACCTCTGATATGTCTAACGTCAAATTGGAATGCCGAAATTCGGATAGCCCACCGGGCTATACGACCAGTACGACGCGGCCTACCTAAGACCCAGCTTAGGGCTTGATTATCCGTCTCCAAGTCGAATTTGACATGTTCCAGATAGAGACGGAACTTTTCTAAGGCAAATAAGACTGCCAAACCCTCGAGCTCGTAGATGGAATACTTGGCTTCTTGAGCCGATAAAGTCCTAGAGGCATAGGCGATGGGTCGCCTCCCTAGTTCATTATCTTGAAGAAGGACTGCAGCTACCGCCGACGACGAGGCGTCAGTTTGGACGATTAATTTTTTGGAGAAATCGGGCATAGCCAGAACAGGGGCATTACACAGAGCTAATTTAAGATCTTCTAAAGCGGCTTGTTGAGAAGGTCCCCACTCAAATTTGATGCCTTTCCTACGAAGAAGGTTCAAGGGCGCCGCTCTATTAGCGAAGTTAGGAATAAACTTCCTGAAGAAATTCACCATACCAATGAACCTGGCGATACCTTTGATGTCCTTGGGAGGTTTAAAATCACGGATGGCCTGTGTTCTAGAATGATCGACTGCAACACCATCAGGCGACACAATATGCCCTAGGAATGAGATGGAGGGCTTAGCGAAGGCAACCTTGGACAACTTGACAGTTAACCCAGCCTTACGAAAGCGATTGAGAACTTCTCGCAGATGATCTAGATTTTCTTCGAAAGTCTCCGAAAATACGACATCATCAAGATAGTGGTACAAGTACTCAAATTTGATGTCGGAGAAGACCCTATCTAGTAGCCTCGTAAGCACAGCTGCTCCGGTGGGGAGCCCGAAAGGCACGCGGTTGTATTCATACAGATTCCAATCCGTGGCAAACGCTGTAAGATGTTTAGACTCTTCAGCCAGGGGAATTTGATTATAGGCCAGATTCAAATCCAAGATGGTGAAGAACTTAGCTTTACGAAACCATGAAAAACAAGAATGAAGGTCAGGAAGGGGCACAGATTGTAACACCACCTTCCGATTGAGAGCTTCGGGTCTAGAAAAATAGGTGAAGAATACGCCGACTTAGAGGGCCGAATAATACCATCCTTTAACATTTGATCAATGATTTCTTTCAGAGCCTTCATTTTAGGTGGAGATAGCCTATAAGGTGGAAAACGGACAGGAATCGAATCCGTGACCTCAATTTTGTATTCGATCAGGTCAGTAACACCAAGAGTATCAGAGAACACCTCTGGAAACGACTGACACAGCTTACGAATACTATCAGCCTGGTCCTCAGGTAGATGTCTAAGGTCTAACAACATCTCATCCTGGGTAGGCGAAATAGATGAACATGATGCAGAATTACATTTCAATAAGGGGATTTTACAATTAGACGCAAATTTGAAAGTGCACGACCTACTCTGAAGATTGAGCACAAGACCAGTGTGAGAAATGAAGTCAGCTCCCAATATAATGGGGCAAGACAAATGCTTAGCCACAAACAATTTAACTTTCGAAGTAAATTTAGAAATACGAATTTTGACATTTAAAGAGCCTAAAATTTCTAATGGAGATGAATTAGCCGAAACATATTGAACCGAAGACGAACAATAGTCAGGAAGCTTACAAACAGATTTCAATTTTGAATACCATTCAGCCGAAATAATAGAACAAACACTGCCTGAATCTAATAGAGCTGTTATAGGTTCATTATTTAATTCAATCTTAAGAAATGGAACAGGTGCGGGGGTATCCGCCGCAATCCTAAGACATTCTCTGGGGCATTCAAAGGATAAATTTGAAGATGGAGTTTTCCCTGAAATTTCGACATGTTTACAAGGGGCTGAGCCTCGGGAAGATGAAGTAGTCGACTCAGCCGAAGCCACTAGTCACTTATTATTATTGGAATTGTTGGAAGTTGCACCAGCAGTAGAGCAGGAGGGGGTGCTATTCAAATTTGGGCAATACTTGGCGATATGTGAGAAAGCGCCACATTTAAAACAGCCTCGAGATGACCCTGCTCCATTCCTTGTCCCACTAGACTTGATTGATGGGCACTTGTTCCGAAGATGGTCAGGCGACCCACAAGCGTAACATTTACGGAGTGTGGTGGGTCGGCGAGGTGGAGGCCGAAAACTACTAGAGGATGGAGGGGGTTCTTTCGCGACACGCAAGGTATCGGCGTATCTAACTCCTTCTCTGAGACGGCCATAGCCTCGAGCTCGGCGAAGGTTTGCGGACGTGACGCAAAACACAAGTATGATCTGTAAGGTGGTGAAATACCTTCTACAATAGCCTGAACAATTTGATCTTCAGGAAAATGAAGAGCAAACACCCTGGTATAGAACTTAATATCTTGGATGAAATCTGCCAAGTTTTCATCCAACCGCTGTACACGATAATAGTACTTCTCAATAAGTGAGCACCTTGCCCTAGCGGGAATGAAGTTAGCTAGTAAGTGGGCGTGGAAGTCTTCGATAGATGATTGTTCGGCAATGGCTCTTACTATTTTGTCTGAGAGAACACCAATTGTATAGGGATAGATGATTTGCAAAATCTGACAAGCAGAAAGAGAAAAACCGAGGGCATGATCCTGAAACTCAACTAAAAACCTTAAGAACGAAATTATGTCACTTGTAGAGTTAACCGAAAACTTAGAAATACCTCTAAGCAACATAGCTAATGGATGGGGTAAACTGCTGAAACCAGGGGACGTAGTAGGAAGGGGCCTAAGTGGCGGAGAAGCAGATTCATAAGGAGCATTATTTAACACGAAGGGTGGAATGGACTTGCGACGATCTGACACTGATTCTGATTGAGCAGATGTTCGTTGTGTGGTCGCCTCAGTATCCCTTCCTTCCTCTTTGGAGGAATCCTCCACATTTACTATATTTACGATCATAGGCTGGTCGATTTTGGAAGTCGCAGATCCAGATAACAACTGACTAACCGTACTAGACATTTTGGACAAGTTTTCAGCAAGGGCACTAGCTTCCTTACCCTGAAGGTCATTTAACTTCAGAGACAATAGATCACACACCCTATTATAAAAATGGTACAACCTAACCTGTACTCTTTTGAGTTGATTAGGTGATGGATCATTTTCTTCAAAAAAACTAACTACAGATGCTAGCTCAGTAGTATTATCATTGATCGTGGAGAGAGCGTCGTCAATCTCTTTCTCTCCCAAAGTCGGGATGGTAATAGGCAAATCAAGGGAATCTTTTAGCTTATTGGAGTCGACTGCAACCGTGCCTAAAGATTGAACATTTCTAAGAGATAGTTCGTAAATTAATTCCTCTTTACGCAAACAGAAAGGATGAAGAACCTCGCGAGGGCCGGACATGCTGACAAAAAATTAAACAATTTTGAAAAACGAAAAGGGAAAGTCCAGCAACAGAGAAAATTGTTAGAGTTCGAGAGCAAGGTAATGTTTAGCCGTCAAAAGGGGCTAATTTGAGACCCATTCAACCACGCTCTGCTACCACTTGTTACCGTGGTTTGGTGGGTTAGCAGAGGTGAAAGAAGGTGCTGGGATGAACAGGTCTCAATCTACGAAATTAAAGTTAATTTAAAATTTAACAAGGTTATATTTTTCTTTTCAAGATCAAGAAATAACAAATATAACAGGTACACAGTAGCCTAACAACAAATCGAGAATGTACAATTACAGTGTTACAAGATTTGGGCTCCGAGAGCCAGACACACAATTCTTGAGCAGTAAGCCCACCGTTACCCGTATGCAAGATTCAACCAAGGGGCAGAAGACCCCAATCATGCTCAAGAGCATTTGCTCCCAATTACATAGTAAAAGCCTCCTCGAGGCACACCGAAACGAAATATTTTTTGGGAAGAGCAATCCGCTCTCAAAGTTCCAGCCTATCAAAGGCCATACCAAACTCAACATTCAAGCTGACCTCCAAACACATGGAAACAGGGGTAACAACACCCAACCTACTGAGGCCTATTCATTAAAGAAACAGGAAAATTACATGGCCTCCAAAATACCAACTTGAGAGGAGGCAAAACTGCACTCCTAATATACTTTACTAAAACCTGCCTGGCACTAGGCCGCTAATGCAAGGGCTAATCCCATACTAAAGAGGTGACTTATATAAGAAAACGATTTACATTACACTAGAAGGGAAGAAACGGTTGTGAAAATAAGTTCACCTCAAAGCAATATGAGTGGGAGCTCGAGAGGGTTAAGCACTCTCTATCCCAATTTGTAGTTTAAAAAGATAGAATTGATACCAAGTGTCTTTACATTTTAGAGGAAAGTTACATGGTAAAAGGCTTCGGACCTGCCCCGAGAGTTAAACTGCTGAGCTAGCAAGAAAAGAAGTTATTAAAAGGCCATTACCTGGAGGTTGAACTACTGCCCGAAGAAAGAGGCGCTTCCCGCCCCCTGCTACATAATTTACACAAAGATAGATGTTACTGAAGTGGCGCAGAGACCCGAAAATCAGCAGTTTATATACCCTCGCGGAACATTCCAGACCTTTCATGAATGAGAACACCCGCCCACAAGCCTTTTATTGGATAATGGCAAAAACTACTACACTAGACGAAGAAGAAACCCCTTATTGGTGGAAAATTCAAAATTTACAAGTAGGGACATCTTCTGAGAAACTTGAGAATTAACACTGTAGTTAAAGTTCAGGCTTCCTCCAGTAGAGGAGTTTCAACTGGCGCAATGTTTTGAATTAGTGGAGCGGAGGTGTACCGCCAGGTACAATTATTATTATTATTATTATTATTATTATTATTATTATTATTATTATTATTATTATTATTATTATTTGGAGTATGACCCATGTGGTACCTACAGTATAGATATTTCGGAGCATACGAGAATGACAGGATGAAAAAAGTATTCGCAGACAAACTTAAAAGTAGGCTTACAGCATTACATAATTTCGAAATAAATGTATTGTTATGTTTACAAACCGAAGTATTAGGGCATTTACATCAAGAAAATATAATTTATGCAATGTTTTTGCATTTTATTCTTAAAGAAACATTCATTTCAAAATATTTTTGGTATTGGTCCGTAGGACGTTCGGGCTCTTCAGATCTTATTATATGAATCTTTGATACTACTGCTTGCTTACCTCCACGTCTCAGAACATTACTTAACTTTATATCGGTGAGCCTACTTCTCTGCCTAGATTTACAAATACCGAGCTCGATAGCTGCAGTCGCTTAAGTGCGGCCAGTATCCAGTATTCGGGAGATAGTAGGTTCGAACCCCACTGTCGGCAGCCCTGAAAATGGTTTTCCGTGGTTTCCCATTTTCACACCAGGCAAATGCTGGGGCTGTACCTTAATTAAGGCCACGGCCGCTTTCTTCCCACTCCTAGCCCTTTCCTGTCCCATCGTCGCCGTAAGACCTATCTGTGTCGGTGCGACGTAAAACAACTAGCAAAAAAAATTACAAATGAATGGGTGAGATTAAAAAGCAAAAGATTCCACTTGTTGGTCAAATTAATCTGAGATAGCCATTATGTAGCTTTTACGCAGTGGCATCAGAAAGTGGAAAGAAGAAAAAAAAATGAATTTCTATGGCGCTATTGGAGGTTGAAGTTCAGAGTGAGTTTTAAAACGAAGACATTGCAGGAATGTTTTTGTAATGCTTGGAGAATATATTAAAATTATCATAGAGGAATGAGAGATAGGTCCTTCATTTTGTGTTCACGCAGTACTAAAAGAAGAAATTAAGGACTACAAAAAAATGTGGCCTACTCATTTTAAGAAGATGTCTAAGAGTTTACTCAAGGCTCGAAAGAATCATTCAAAATAAGTAAGTGCACACATCTGACTTTCGAAATAGAGGAAGGTGTTCATTGACGGTCTGGTCTGCTTACTGAAAGCTTAACACTTTACACTTTATACATACGGCGGAAAAGTTCCCATTAAGGAAAAACTAGATAACGTCGCGGATGTTATGCGGTATATAACTGATTAGCACAAGAGTTTTATGAGAACATTTTAACTTGTCTACCAACAAGTACTCCGGCCAATGGTGAAAGTGACTAGTATTACAAAAGACTATAGACATTCTTTGTATGAAATAAACAGTATAGCCTAGTTTTGCGTTAAGAATAATTTACAAAATGTTTATGGGTGTAAAAGTTATGATTAAAAAGGTAAATTTCTCAATTAGATTAACCCTAGGACTGCTTCAGGTTTCTCTCTCAAATGCTGTAGTAATTTTCCACAAAGCGCAGAATGAAATAAAGTTTCTGAAAGCGTACCGTAATCATAACTTAACCTTATTATACATCAATATAAAGCTGAAAGGTCCGCCTCTGTGGTGTAGTGATAAGCTGCCAGCCCCGGAGGCCCGGGTTCGATTCCCGACTCTGCCATGAAATTTGAAAAGTGGTACGAGGGCTGGAGCGGGGTCCATTCAGCCTCGGGAGGTCAAGGGAGTAGAGGTGGGTTCGATTCCCACCTCAGCCATCCTCGAAGTGGTTTTCCGTGGTACGTGGAATGCCACTTCACCAGGCGAATGTCGGGATGGTACCAAACTTAAGGCCACTTCCATTTTTTTTCCACCTTCCTTGTCTGTCCCTTCAAATCTTCCTATCCCTCCACAAGGTCCCTGTTCATCATAGCAGGTGAGGCCACCTGGACGAGGTACTGGTCCTCCTCACCAGTTGTATCCCCGAACCAAAGTCTCGCGCTCAGGACACTGCTCATGAGGTGGAAGAGGTAGGATACCTCGCTGAGTCCGAGGGAGAAACCAACCCTGGACAGTAAGCGGATTGAACAAGAATTAATTAATTAAATATTTAATGACGTCCGCCTCTGTGCTGTAGTGGTTAGTGTGATTAGCTGCCACCCCCGGAGGCCCGGATTCGATTCCCGACTCTGCCATGAAATTTGAAAAGTGGTACGAGGGCTGGAGCGGGGTCCATTCAGCCTCGGGAGGTCAAGGGAGTAGAGGTGGGTTCGATTCCCACCTCAGCCATCCTGGAAGTGGTACTCCGTGCTTTCCCAATTCTCCTTCAGGCAAATGCCGGGATTGTGCCTACCTTAAGGCCACGGCCACTTCCTTCCCTCTTCCTTGCCTATCCCTTCCAATCTTCCCATCCCCCCGCAAGGCCCCTCTTCAGCATAGCAGGTGAGACCACCTGGGCGGGGTAATGGTCATCCTCCCCAGTTTTATGCCCCGACCCAGAGTCTGAAGCTCCAGGACACTGCCCTTGGGGTGGTAGAGGTGGGATCCCTCGCTGACTCCGAGGGAAAAATCGACCGTGGAGGGTAAAGAGATTGAGAAGAAGAAGAAGAAGAAGAAGAAGAAGAAGAAGAAGAAGAAGTTTATCATCAAGAAATAGACACAGATGTTGCGTAAATGCAAGAAAAGTGTATAAAACTAAGTTTCTTTTTCATAATGCATTGTGATAGTACATATATCACACCCCCGAATTATATGTAGAAGGTAGAGATATTATTGTCAGTATTTGATTTATTATTATTATTATTATTATTATTATTATTATTATTATTATTAGTATTAGTATTTCATTTGTATATTTTGACATTTATATTGGTAAGCTGGAAGATATCCACATATGTAGGTATGAGTAATTTGTTTTGCACGAGTGGGAAAACATTGCTTTAGTAACTCTGGTAATTTGAATGAGTCATCTGGTTACCCCAGTGTGTGTTGTGATGTACTTGTGTCAGGGAATTCCATTTTGTCATGTATATATCCCAGCCTGATGAGATGAGCTTGTTGTTGTACCAGGAAAGTTTGGTGATTCATGAAAACTCCCCAGAGTTTGTTATTGTCTTGGGAGGAAGAAGTAGTTCAGGGCTTGGTCTTAATTTGAGATCACTCATGATTGGCTGGCAAGCACCAATCCAGACGTATCATCTGAGAGGAGGGGGATGTTGATGTCTATAAAGGTTGATCATACGGCAGCAACCAAGACATTGTGAGGATGATTGTATGAGACATTGTATGGAACATTGTAAGGGTGATTGTAGAGGTGATTGTATAGGAACGAGAAGGAAGATAACTACAACTACAACTACAACTGACACACTGTACGGGAAGGAAGTGGTGCTGATACACGGTACTGGAGTGACACGGCAGCAATGGACTGGACTTCAAACGTTCGTGGAGCGTAGTCGTGTTATGTTTGTGGAGAGTGCTTGCGCATTAAGTATTGTAGCACTTGTGGCGGCCTAGTATTATATGTTGGTGAAAGCTATCTCAGACTTTCCATAAATTTATATGTTGAGGATCGACAGACGTGTGTATATATCTTTACAAGTGTTAAAATATGTGAACACAGTAGTACAAGGTACAGTATCTGTGTGAAGTGATAACTGCCGATTATGAGAATCGGTAAGTCGAATTGATATAGACTGTGAAGGGTATTTATCTTCATACATGTACATTGTTCATCGGACCATCTACAAATGGTAGCTTAGTTCTCGCTTTCGTTTTCCCACGGTTTTCATTATTGTTGTGTTGTAAATATGGAGTCTTCCAGCAATATTTTATGTGTGTATTATATGTATAATGTTGTATGGTGATGAGGTGCTCATGCACGGAATTTGTTCAGAATATAGTTAGCTATTTTAGAATCAGTGTTATTGATGAACCTAGGTGCAGTTCCTACCTAATTAGTCGTTTTCAGGAGGTTAGTTAAGGCCTGCAGCAGATGTACCAGTACGCAGCATTATGTACACGCCCTGGGATATAAAGTTTATCATGCTCTTATCTAAATTCGAGGGATCCATTCTGGTGAACTCTGGCGCCCATACTACGGACATTTCGGTTAATTATGCTTATTAATTTTATTAAGTTTTTGAGTAATTTTATTTATATTTTTATTCATGAATTTATTTATATTTATCAGTAGTCATCAACTTATTACAATTGGCGCCCAACGTGGGGCTGAATGATTGGTACATCTGTTAGGCTTATAAGCGTAGGTGCACTTGTCAGGTGTGGTTGGAATTCTGCGAACTATGTCAGTGAAGTGTTTTATATGTACGTGATATGTATGTTGGAGTATGAAGAAATGTTGTAGCGAGTCGAGTATTATAAGACTGAGAAGTAGAGAGGTTGTTAAAGTTGTTGGTACTATGAATCAGGATAAGAGAAATCAAAAGAATTCCACCACATTGAGTTTATCTAATTTAAGTGAGAATAGCGAAATGGCTGATAGTAGGAAAGATCAATCGGCAACGATAGGTGAGGAACCGAGTAACCCGTCTCAAACTCAGAATGTAGGGGATCAAGGGGCGACCTTAACTCTTAGTATGCTTCAATCACTATTTAATCAGTTCAGTAAAGAGTTGAAGGGTGAATTTAACAGTAAGAGTGACGTATTGTCCAGTAAAATCGATAATAATAATGTTGAATTGTCCAGTAAAATCGATAATAATAATGTTGAATTGTCCAGTAAAATCGATAATAATAATGTTGAATTGTCCAGTAAAATCGATAATAATAATGTTGAACTGTCCAGTAAAATCGATAATAATAATATTGAATTGTCCAGTAAGATTGATAGTCAGAGTAAAGAGTTGAAGAGTGAACTGAGTTTTTTAAGTAATGAAATATACAGTATTAATAGTGAATTAAATTCAGTTAGTACGGAATTGTCCAGTAAGATTGAGAATCAAAGTAAGGAGTTAAATTTAGTGAGTGTTGAATTGTCTAGTAAAATTGATAGTTTAAGTAGTGCTGTGAATGGTAGAATAGATGAATTGAACCAGAAGTTTGACCATCAAAGCAGAGAAATTCAGGAAGTCAATAATAAGGTTGAATCTCAATGCTTGGAATTGACTGAGAAAATTGAATGCCGATTTAATGTAGTTAGGAAAGAATTTGTTGAAAACAGCAAGGAATGTGATAAGAGAATAAAAATAGTGGAAGATAAAGTCGAGGAAATAGATAGAATTAAATCCAATCAGAACGTTTTAGCGAAGCGTATAGATGAGAAGGATGAGAAATTGGAGAAAGACCTGAAGTCGGTAAAAGATGACCTCAAGTCAGTAGAAGGAAATGCCAGAATGGTAGTTGAAGAAGGAATTAAAGCATGTCATGTAAAGTTAAGGCAGGAGATCAGTCAAATCCAAGTAGGTAGCAGCATATGTAATAGGTACGTATCTTGTACGAAGGACTCTGAATTACCCAAATTTAATGGTCGGCAGTTTAATCCGATGGAATTCTTGAAAATGGTGGAGAAACGGTTTTCTAAGAATCTTGACGATGGTTTGATTGAGTGGAGTATGGTTGATGAGCTGTTGGATGTTGCATTTGTTGGAGAAGCGAGATCTTGGTTTCAAGTTTATAGACAGGGTATTTCGAGTTTGGAGGAATTTAGGGTGAAATTTAGTTCTAAATTTTGGAGTGATGCTATTCAGGGAAGGGAAAGAGATCGCGTGCTATTTGGCAAGTATAAACCTCAGGAAGGTGTATCTATGACGGAGTATTTCTTGGCGCATGTTCTGATCAGCCAGAATATTGAAGGTCTAGCATCGGAGAGAGATACAGTCCGCCAGATGTTGAGGCATTTTCCTGAGAAGGTCGGATTAGCTGCATGTATGCAGAATATTGTTACGATCAAGGAATTAGAGCAGCTGTTAGAGAGGTTTGATGCTTTGGAAGGGCAGGGGAGGACTAGGCAAAGTGAAGGTAGGAATTACGGGGATAATGGGAGACAAGGTAATCAGCTAGGAGGAGATAGGAATAATCAGAATTTCAGTCATTCTAGGCAAGGGAATCAGGGTGGTAATTCCGGAAGGGGAAACAGACAGTCTAATCAAGGAGGTAATCACCAGGAATATTATGGCAGAAGACCTAATCAAGGGGAATCAGAAAGTAGGGGGCGTACGGATCAAAGACCTCCAGATCAAGTGCAGAGACATGATAATAGTGAACAGTCCATGTCAAGTAATTTAAACCGGAATCGGACTTCTTAGTTGGGTCAGATAGGCAGTCCGATACCGAAATTCCTATTCACGCGATGAAACAGGTAAGTTACGAGGTAGACGTGAAAAAGGAATTATTGCATGACCATGTGTTTTGTGTTCAGGGAGATTTTGAGTATAGGGGGCGTGATGAAGGTAAGAAAGCTGTGTCGGATGTCTTACTTTGTGCTAGTGGTGATGGTAATAGCGGTGTTGCGATCGATAATCTTGTGGAAGTTTCTGAAATTGAAAGTGAAGTTTTTTGTGAAGTTGATGAAGGTTGTTTTGTGAGTGAAGTGTGTTCACGGAGTATACATCATGAGGATGTTTTTGTTGATTTAAGTGTACGTAAGGAGAGTAAAGTTAGGTCCATTATGTGTGAAAATGGTGACTTTAAGAGTAATGAAACTTCTGATAAGAGAGTCGAAAGTAGCAGTGTTGTTGGCATGAAAGTGGTGCAAGTAGGAGCTGATATGGAAGGTGGTGAAGATGGATTAATTGTTGGGTCATTAAGTAGTAATGACAGCAATTTCAAAGTGTATTATGGTAAGAATTTCAGTAATAGAGTGAGCGTGTGTGAGAATGGAAGTGTGCGTGAGATGAAGGAAAGTCTATCCAAGCGAGTGTGTAATGTTTTATTTAATGCTGAGAGTTATGTGAATGATTTGAATGACGTGCTGATTGATATCGATGTGGAATGTGTGAAAAAGTATGTGATCTGTTTGCTTGCATTAATTATGGTTTTGTGGAAGAGTAAACATAGTAAGATTCCCGAATATTTCAGAAAGAGGGATTTCTTGGTTATGAATGTCCTGAATGAAAGTTTGCATGATTCTTGTGTGACTGGATGGTATGAATGTCTGTGTGTGAGATAGAGTGTATTCTAGAAGTAGTTAGTTTTATTGCGGTACGCATTCCTCGCTTATCGATGCCAATGTTAAGTTTATGTATAGTTTTTTCATTTCTATCAGGGTCCGTATACTGTGGACAGTAGTATAGGCAAGTGTGCTTGGCAGTTTCTAACCTCTGATAACAAGGTCTTTGTAGATATAAGAGATAGGATCTGCACCTTGGATGTATATATATTATCAATTTTAATGTATGTGTACAGTAGCAAGAAGGGATTGTGTTCAATGGTATATGAAACAATCAGAGTTGTGTATATATGGCCCTATTATTATTATTATTGTTTGGACAAATTGTATTTCGTGTGTGCGAATACAATGCAGTAGACGCAATGTATATATCATTATTACAGTAAATTATGTGTTCAGTTATGCCATTATAAGGTTATGTATGAAGTTCTGTTTTATGGTGAATCATAATATATGATATCATCGATTCACCAAGGGGGCGTTATGTGATAGTACATATATCACACCCCCGAATTATATGTAGAAGGTAGAGATATTATTGTCAGTATTTGATTTATTATTATTATTATTATTATTATTATTATTATTATTATTATTAGTATTAGTATTTCATTTGTATATTTTGACATTTATATTGGTAAGCTGGAAGATATCCACATATGTAGGTATGAGTAATTTGTTTTGCACGAGTGGGAAAACATTGCTTTAGTAACTCTGGTAATTTGAATGAGTCATCTGGTTACCCCAGTGTGTGTTGTGATGTACTTGTGTCAGGGAATTCCATTTTGTCATGTATATATCCCAGCCTGATGAGATGAGCTTGTTGTTGTACCAGGAAAGTTTGGTGATTCATGAAAACTCCCCAGAGTTTGTTATTGTCTTGGGAGGAAGAAGTAGTTCAGGGCTTGGTCTTAATTTGAGATCACTCATGATTGGCTGGCAAGCACCAATCCAGACGTATCATCTGAGAGGAGGGGGATGTTGATGTCTATAAAGGTTGATCATACGGCAGCAACCAAGACATTGTGAGGATGATTGTATGAGACATTGTATGGAACATTGTAAGGGTGATTGTAGAGGTGATTGTATAGGAACGAGAAGGAAGATAACTACAACTACAACTACAACTGACACACTGTACGGGAAGGAAGTGGTGCTGATACACGGTACTGGAGTGACACGGCAGCAATGGACTGGACTTCAAACGTTCGTGGAGCGTAGTCGTGTTATGTTTGTGGAGAGTGCTTGCGCATTAAGTATTGTAGCACTTGTGGCGGCCTAGTATTATATGTTGGTGAAAGCTATCTCAGACTTTCCATAAATTTATATGTTGAGGATCGACAGACGTGTGTATATATCTTTACAAGTGTTAAAATATGTGAACACAGTAGTACAAGGTACAGTATCTGTGTGAAGTGATAACTGCCGATTATGAGAATCGGTAAGTCGAATTGATATAGACTGTGAAGGGTATTTATCTTCATACATGTACATTGTTCATCGGACCATCTACAAATGGTAGCTTAGTTCTCGCTTTCGTTTTCCCACGGTTTTCATTATTGTTGTGTTGTAAATATGGAGTCTTCCAGCAATATTTTATGTGTGTATTATATGTATAATGTTGTATGGTGATGAGGTGCTCATGCACGGAATTTGTTCAGAATATAGTTAGCTATTTTAGAATCAGTGTTATTGATGAACCTAGGTGCAGTTCCTACCTAATTAGTCGTTTTCAGGAGGTTAGTTAAGGCCTGCAGCAGATGTACCAGTACGCAGCATTATGTACACGCCCTGGGATATAAAGTTTATCATGCTCTTATCTAAATTCGAGGGATCCATTCTGGTGAACTCTGGCGCCCATACTACGGACATTTCGGTTAATTATGCTTATTAATTTTATTAAGTTTTTGAGTAATTTTATTTATATTTTTATTCATGAATTTATTTATATTTATCAGTAGTCATCAACTTATTACAGCATATTGAACTGTGTTGTAATCAATTGACACCTTTCTTTATAAAGTGGTAGTAAAACTCGGTTTTCAGATAGCTGAATTTATTTTGAACTAATAACTACTAATTATTGTAGCCTCCGTGGCTCAGGCGGCAACTCGCCGGCCTCTCACCGCTGGGTTCCGTGGTTCAAATCTCTGTCAATCCATGTACGATTTGTGCTGGACAAAGTGGAGGCGGGACGGGATTTTCGCCGGGTAGGCCTACTTCGATTTTCCCCGTCATCTTTCATTGCAGCAACACTCTCCAATATAATTTTATTTGATCTGTCAGTGATTATCATTGCCCCAGAGGAGTGCGACAGGCTACGGCTGCCGGAGTACTGTAATTCATATCCTCGCCACTAGATGGGGGCTTCATTTCATTCCTGACCCGATTGAATGACTGGAAACAGGCTGAGGATTTTCAACCATTAATTATTGAAAGTGATTATTGTATTACACAGGTAATAGCGTCTCTCTCAGCGCTACTCGTAGCTCAAATCTTTCATTCCTTTGTATCAGATCCATCTAAAGTCCGATTTCAGAATCAAACCCCGCCACATCGAAATTTCTCAAATATTTCGGAAAAACCTTTTCCATAAAACAAGTCTTTCGTTCCTGCTAGTATGGCGCACCGCCGCAGTGCGTTAAGACGCTCGGCCATACCGCTCAGTAAAAAGAACACAATAACGCATATATGAGGCGCCGACTCTCAAAAGCCGCCAAATCCATGTTTTGCTACAATGGAGTTACACATCGCTACTGACAATTTTTACCCCGAGGAATTCAATGCAACCATGATTTTGGATCAAAACCCGACATATTCCATTAAAATTTCTTGTCGAAGTGTCAATATCCGCCAATCCGTGATATTTGTAGTGTCGTAATCAGCCAATCATCTCTTTCCGTGAGTTCTACAGGTCACACTGTTGAAGCTTTTTCCTCCGTCTGAATGACGTGTCAAAATTACTATCAAAACATTTTGGACCACAGTGGAGGAATTCTACTTTAGAACAACAGGATGATCTAGGATTTCAGACTGAAGAAGACGTGGTTGTTTACGCGGAACAAGTAGACCGAGATACAGTGTAAATGCAAGAAAAGTGTAAAAAAAAAACCTGAGTGTCTTTTCAACAATGCTTCTTGAACTGTATCGTAATCAATTGACACCTTCCTTTACAAGGTGGTAGTAAAAGTAATAATGAATTTCCGCCTCTGTGGTGTAGTGGTTAGTGCGATTAGCTGCCACTCCCGGAGGTCCGGCTTCGATTCCCGGCTCTGTCATGAAATTTGAAACGTCGTACGAAGCCTCGAACGGGGTCCACTCAGCCTCGGGTGGTCAACTGAGAAGAGGGGGTTCGATTCCCACCTCAGGCATCCTCGAAGTGGTTTTCCGTGGTATGCCACTTCACCAGGCGAATGTCGGGATGGTACCAAACTTAGGCCACGGCCGTTTTCTTCCACCTTCCTGGTCTGTCCCTTCCAATCTTCCTATTCCCCCACAAGGCCCCTGTTCAGCATAGCAGGCGAGGCCGCCTGGGCGAGGTACTGGTCATTCTCCCCAGTAGTATCCCGCGGCCCAATGTCTCAGGCTCCAGGACACTGCCCTTGAGTCGGTAGAGGTGGGATCCCTCGCTGAGTCCGAGGAAAAACCAACCCTGGAGGGTAAGCAGGTTAAGAAGAAGAAGAAAAAGGGGCTGTACCTTAATTAAGGCCACGGCCGCTTCCTTCCCACTCCTAGCCCTTCCCTGTCCCATCGTTGCCATAAGACCTATCTGTGTCGGTGCGACGTAAAGCAACTAGCAAAAAAAAAAAAAAAAAAAAAAAGTAAGGAAGCAAGAAACACTTCAGTGCATGTTTCTTTCAAGTAAAATGTCACTTCTTCAAGTGTCAAATACACTTAAGGTTGTTATACAGTCACTGATTCCCTTTCTTGTATCTTTTTTTTGTTGTTTTTTTTACGTCGCACCGACACAGACATGTCTTATGGCGACGATGGGATGGGAATGGCCTAGGTATGGGAAGGAAGCGGCCGTGGCCTTAATTAAGGTACAGCCCCAGCATTTGCCTGGTGCGAAAATGGGAAACCACGGAAAACCATCTTCAGGGCTGCCGACAGTGGGGTTCGAACACACTATCTCCCGATTACTGGATACTGGCCGCACTTAAGCGACTACAGCTATCGAGCTCGGTCTTGTATCTTCTAATTTTGAGGCCAGCGCAAATATAAATTTATCATGTGTCCTCTGTCAAATGGTCTGAAGCCATGGACACCGCTAATTTCTGGTGTAAAGTGATGAAATTCTGCGATGCAAATAACACCAATCTGTTTCAGGAGGTCGTACCATTTGTACTGCCGTGCCTGGTGTTGCCAAGGTCAAACGAGGAATTGACGATAATATTCAGTCATTATTGAAACTGCCCGGCTCCATGGTAAATGGTTGTCGTGATGGGCTTTGGTTCCAGGGGCCCCGGGTTCGAATCGTGGTAGGGCCGGAAATTTTAACCATCATTGGTTAATTTCGCTGGCACGAGGGCTGGGTGTATGTGTTGTCTTCATCATCATTTCATCCTCATCACGACGCGTAGGTCGCCTATGGGTATCAAAGCAAAAGTCCTGCATCTGGCGAGACGAACTTGTCCTCGGACACTCCCGGCCCGAACAGCCATACGCCGTTTCATATTATTATTGAAATCAAAGTAAATAAAAATAAGGCCCGAAAAATCGATTTGGACAGGACGGACAAGAAATAAACAATGCTGCCTTATAAGCTACCAAATTAGGGACTGTGAAAACATACCAGATATCTTCTTCCACTGTGCTTTCTGTCGAAGTGTTAAGAAAAGACCATGAGGAGTTCACCTTCAAATATTTTTCGAATACTTTAACCTTTAAGTTAAAAGGATATACTTAATTTTATTTTTGATGTAGTATTTTCGTTCCTGAACAAAGCTTAACGAGGGGAAGTTGGAGGTAGAGTGAGGGAGGGTGGAGGAGAAGAGATGTTAGTGGTTTCTGGTGGTTTTAAGCAGCCATTTAGTGGCTAATCCCATTCCACTGTTGGCAACACTGCTCCCACCCCTCCCAAGCATTGAGCAGATTGGCTTTTGCATATGGCGTATGAGTTGCAGGAATTTTGATTTAGTGTCGAAATCGGTTATAACGACCCCGAACGGCCCGCCAATCAAATGCGTTATAGCCGATAGTCGCATAAAACCGGGATTTCTTTTTTTCTAAAATTGTCATATCTCTAAGTTTTAGTCTCCACACTTACATGGTTAATTAAAAGAATTAAGTTAAAACTTCAAAAACGTAACTGAAATAAGTACTGTATTTAGAGTACAGTACCGTATTTATTGAGCAGGACTACGAGAAATTTCATTGTCTTTCGCTTGAAGAATACTGTAGGTCCATTGATCGGAACATTATTTATTCTTTGCTCCTTAAACTATCTCAGTAAATATTCTTCAATATCTTCGTGCTCAGATGTTCTCGCTCACTTGATTCTTTAAGATTATTCTTCGAAAAGAGAGTTATTTTCCCTCTGTCCTTCCAAATTGTAGAAATCACCCCAATTCATTCCGATGTTGACATTGGTTTTCCCCATTTGCTAATTGCCACTTTCATTTTCCTTTTCTTTTGTGTCATCTTCACAGCGATGCTTGCCTCCACTATTTAACATACTTATTTGAAATCGACAATAATAAGTGTTACATTGTTGTCAGCAACCCCCAAATACTTAACACCAAATTCAACACTGGACATCATAGCGATACATTTCTCCGAAAACGTGATCAAAATACATCGCTTTATACGATATGTCGTTATAAGCGATGTCGCTATAAACGGTTTCGACCTATCTTAATATTTGTGAACAGTTTGCTTTACGTCGCCAGGACACAGATGGCGAGGCTGGGACAGGAAAGGGCTAGGAGTGGGAAAGAAGCGGCCGCGGCCTTAATTAAGGCACAACCCCAGCATTTGCATGATATGAAAATGACAAACCACAGAAACCGATCTTCAGGGCTTCTGACAGTGGGGTTCGAACCTAGTATCTCCCGAACGCAATCTCACAGCTGCGCGACCCTAACCGCACGGCCAACTCGCTTGGTCAGGAACGTTAAGGACAATTAAAATTCCTCAACACAGCCAGGAATCGAATCCGAGGTCCCAAATTGTAGAAACCATCATCTACAAGAAGGTCCAGAGCCATGTGCAGTCCATCAGGCGGAAGAGTTGTTGCTGTCGAGTTAACTCTAAAGAACCGGTTCCTAAGTTCCTCATTAAAGAGCGCTGTGCTTGCGTCATAATTACCGCGCCTGAGCCTGCACCAACAGCCTTCCAGGTGACTTTTGTATAATACTAACTACATGATGCAATGTTGACAGGGAAATAACCTTTACAGCAGGTCTGCCACTCACCGAACAGATGACATACTGATAAATAATCTGGCATACTTACCTCATACAGCACACTTTGATTATTTCTCTTACAGTTTAACTGTTTTTCCCGTTTCAATTGGACAGTAACCAGTTCTAAAACGTCCACGAGTTTTTATTAAATCAGCTGCATAGTATCAAAAGCAGTAGAGTAGCCAGGATGGACGGATGGGGGCTTCTACCCCAGAGGCTAACGCCTAAGATGGCGGCCGTGCGCAACTAACTAGTGCCCCCGAGGCACGATGGCCGCTATACATTGGTTATATGAGCCTACTTATAAGGAGCTGAGGCACAAGCTAATGGTGATACACTGTTCTTATAGGTCTAACTTTGGAGAACTGTCTCAGGGGTTCACAACTTTTAACTTATGACCTACTACTCTAATCGGCTTAACTTTCGGGAAATGAGGCAAGGACTGCTGGACAAGATGACTGCTATACTCTATTTGTATAGACCTAACTAGATAGCTACCTCAGGGGCTCACAACCTGTTATAATTTACAAGATGATTATAGAACATAACGAAGGTACATGTTCGTGTATGCTTGTGTGTCATTATAAGGACAGTGATACAAATGGATGATGTTTATATTCAGATTGCAGTACACTACAAAATTGTACATCAAAATACAGAACAAGAACAATATGATAAAGGTCAACAGCTTTACAGGGAATGGTATGTTCAGATTACAATCTAAAACCCAACTTCCCATGCTTCTTAGAAAATAGATTCAATCAATCTGTTGGATAATTATGCCTCTGAGTGTTCAAAAAAGCCAACACATTGAATCGACTTTCACTGGTTTAATGTCAGTTTCCGTTTAGTTTAGTTTGTAAAAATTCAATAGGGGGGGTCTAACCCCTGTAACCCCTCCCCCCTCCCTCCTTGGTTACGCCCCTGATCAAAAGATGGCAAATCCATTAACATGAAATTTCGGCAAATTGAAGAAAACTGTCCAAAATAACTCATTATCCAGAGTAACATACTGTATATATAATGTTAATATTGTAAATATATAGATATATATATTTATAATGTCCGCCTCTATGGTGTAGTGGTTCGTGTGATCAGCTGCCACCCCCAGAGCACCAGTTTCCATTCCCGGCTCTGCCACGTAATTTGAAAACGTGGTTCGAGGGCTGGAACAGGATACACTCAGCCTCGAGAGGTCAGCTGAGTATAGGGGAGTTCGATTCCCACCTCGGCCATCCTCGAAGTGGTTTTCCGTGGTTTCGCACTTCTCCCCCACCTGGCAATTGCCGGGATGGTACCTAACGTAAGGCCACGGCCGCGTCCTTTCCTCTTCCTTGTCTATACCTGCCAATCTTCCCATCCTCCTCACAAGGTCCCCGTTCAGCATAGCAGGTGAGGCCGCCTGGACGAGGTACTGGACTCAATGTCTCACGCTCCACGAAACTGCACTTGAGGCGGTAGAGTGGGATCCATCGCTGAGTACGAGGGAAAAACCAACCCTGGAAGGTAAACGTATCAAGAAAGAAAGAAAGAAAGAAAGAAAGAAAGAAAGAAAGAAAGAAAGAAAGATTAACATAGTAAAACTTCCTTAATTTAGAGATTGCCTAAAAAAACAAAGTATACTTAATACCAACTAACATTGTGTAATGGAGAAATAAATTAAAGTCTATTGAATGATAAAGAAAATCACTGAAGATGGTTTATTAAATTACTTACTGACGATTTCGGCAGATTGAATGTCTTGCAGAACTCACGGAATTTTCGAGGTATCGTCCCCCTACTCCTGATTAGCAAGCCTATGACTTGGATCCTTTTTAGATTGTATGCATCCTTGCAAAAGAGAATACTGGGCTTATATGCTACGAGAGTCGAGTCATAAGTCATGGCAACTATTTTTTTCTTCTCGCGAACAGGAGACAACACGGAAAATCTAAGATATGCATTTGGAAATATAGGGCATGTACGTATGCATAGTGCCTGAAGGTAAATTCTGACTTCAGGAGATTCTCGTAGGAAAGTGACAGAACACAGGCCATTGGTAAACATTGTTTTATTATGGTGTAGACAGCAAATACACAAGACTACGTACAAAGGGCAGGTCTCCGCTGGTTACAGACCTTCGAAATAATCACTCAAGATTTCCACTGTGCGTTGCCAGCGGTGGGGCAGGCACTGAATACCATTCGCTGTATGTGTATCGCTAACGTGTGACACCTCTCTCCGAAATGCTGTTACGATGTCCTCTTTGTTAGCAAACCATTGTCCACGTAATGGCTTCTTGACTTTGGAGATTATATCATAGTCACATGGGCTCAGATCAGGCGAATAAGGCGGGTATGGAAGAACCTCCCATCCCCACCGTTGTAAGCAACGCTGAACGGTGGCTACTGTGTGAGCTGTCGCGTTATCGTGTAGGATTATGGCGTTGTGCTAAAGATCCAGTCGTTTTGTTCGCACTGCACAGCGCAATTGGTACAACAAAAAGGAATTGTAATAAACTGCATTGACAGTGTGCCTCTCACGCACTGGATGACACACGAGAACACATTGAACATCGTATGCCAGGATTACCATAACCACCTGGCCACTGTTCTACAGCACATGGCATGCACACGTAATGCTTCCCGCAGCTCTGCATGGCATTGGCGTGCATTTCTGCCGCGGAGAACTGCTACTTTAATATACGATCGTTACTCCTGCTTGTTGACTTCTAATTTGTGACGCTCTCACTCACACACTGAACTTGGGGGCATGCTTAGACCCACACTGTTGTTTACATACACCATCTAGTGGCATCATACGCAAGTACATACCGTACGTTTCCAAATGCATATCTTAGATTTTCCGTGTTGTCTCCTGTTCGGGAGGAAAAAAAATAGTTGCCATGACTTATGACTCGACATACGTACCTTCCTGTCACGATCAACATCGCCAAGTTGACTGGCGGAGGATTCCAAGTGGACGGTTGGATCAGTTATATATCCTACGTTATATAAATCCTGCTTCCATTCTCCGCCAAACCGTGGATCACTTCTGAGGACTTGGGCGATCGTGGTTCTTATTTGTTGATGCCTAGCGATACGCCATACTGGCGGGAACGAAGGACGTGTCTAATGGAATATGTTTTTCTGAAATATTTGAGAAAGGAAGTTGAAATTTGGATGTGGCAGGCTTTGACTCTGAAATCGGACTTTAGATGGATCTGATACAAAGGAATGAAAGATTTGAAGCTACGAGTATCGCTGAGAAAGACGATATCACCTTTGTAATACAATAATCACTTTTAATAATTAATGGTTGAAAATCCTCAGCCTGTTTCCACTCATTCGACCGGGTCAGGAAGAAGCCCCCGTGTAGCGGCGAGGATAGGAATTACAGTACTCCGGCTGCCGAAGCCTGTCACACTCCTCTGGGGCAATAATTAATGACTAACAGATCAAATAAAATTATATTGGAGTGTGTTGCTGGAATGAAAGATGACGGGGAAAATCGAAGTACTCGGCGAAAATCCTGTCCCGCCTCCTCTTTGTCCAGCACAAACCTTACATGGAGTGACAGGGATTTGAACCACGGAACCCAGCCGTGAAAGGCCGGAGTGCTCCCGCCTGAGCGACGGAGGCTACAATAATTAGTAGTCATTAGTTCAAAATGAATTCAGCTATCTGAAAACCGAGTTTTACTACCACTTCATAAAGGAAGGTGTCAATTGATTACAACACAGTTCAATATGCGCTATGAAAAACAAACTTAGCTTTTTACACTTTTCTTGCATTTACGCAACATCTGTGTCTATTTCTTCCTCATAAACAACTACGTCTTTTTCATTATCTTCTTCTTCTTCGTCTTCTTCTTCCTCTTAATCTCCTTACCCTCCAGGGTCGGTTTTTCCCTCGGACTCAGCGAGGGATCCCACCTCTACCAACTCAAGGGCAGTGTCCTGTAGCTTCAGACTCTGCATCGGGAGATACACTGGGGAGGATGACCAGTACCCCGCCCAGGCGGCCTCATCTGCTATGCTGAACAGGGGCCTTGCGGGGGAATGGGAATGTAATGTAATGTAATGTCGTGTGGCTTTTAGTGCCGGGATATCCCAGGACGGGTTCAGCTCGCCAAGTGCAGGTCTTTCTATTTGACTCCCGTAGGCGACCTGCGCGTGGTGATGAGGATGAAATGATGATGAAGACAACACATACACCCAGCCCCCGTGCCGTAGAAATTAACCAATTAACGTTAAAATCCCCGACCCAGCCGGGAATCGAACCCGGGACCCTCTGAACCAAAGGCCAGTACGCTGACCGTTCAGGCAACGAGTCAGACGGGGGGAATGGGAAGATTGGAAGGGATAGACAAGGAAGATGGAAGGAAGTGGCCGTGGCCTTAAGTTAGGTACCATCCCGGCATTTGCCTGGAGAAGTAGGAAAGCACGGAAAACCTCTTGCAGGATGGCTGAGGTGGGAATCGAACCCACCTCCACTCAGTTGACCTCCCGAGGCTAAGTGGACCCAGTCCCAACCCTCGTACCACTTTTCAAATTTCGTGGCAGAGTTGGGAATCGACCCCGGGCCTCCGGGGATGGCAGCTAATCACACTAACCACTACACCACAGAGGCGGGCGTCATTAAATATTTAATTAATTAATTCTTTTTAAATCCGCTTACTGTCCAGGGTTGGTTTCCCCCTCGGACTCAGCGAGGTATCCCACCTCTTCCAGCTCATGAGCAAGGTCCTTGAGCGTGAGACTTTGGGTCGGGGATACAACTGGTGAGGAGGACCAGTACCTCGACCAGGTGGCCTCACGTGCTATGCTGATCAGTAGCCTTGTGAGGAGATGGGAAGATTGGAAGGGTCAGACCAGGAAGATGGAAATAAAACGGCCGGTCGTTGTGTAGACCATATGTCAGCTTGTAATATGTAGGCCTTCGTGCTAAACAATCGTCGTTTGGTATATTGCGGTCCATCAGAGCTGCTGCGACATGAGGTTTAGTTTGATCTGTTTCTCCGAAGGTTACAAGGAACAGTGGCCCCGGGTTCGATTCCCGATCAGATCGGGGATTGGTTTAATTATTTATCATTGCTTGGGGGCTGTGTTAGTGTGCCATCTTCAGCATTATATTTTGTCATAGGTAGAGCCCCATTCTCAGAGGCACGCACGTCGCCTATAGGTGCCAACTCGAAACACCTGCACCAAACCTATGCGGAATGATCTTCATTAAGGAAGGTTACATTACCGAATTTGTGAATGAAGTTTACAGCTCTCTTCGTATAGTTATGATGGTATTTAGAGGTTGCACTAACGATGTAAAGAAGAGGGCGTATCATGACCCTAACTAAGAATATAGTTCCAGTGTACAGGACACACACAAGGACTGCTTGACTCGAGAACTGAAAAAGATCCGAAGCAAACCAGCACGATTTGTTCTGGGCAAATGCCGAGATGGTACCTAACTTAATACCACGGCCGCTTCCTTCCCTCTTCCTTAGCTATCGCTTCCAATCTTCCCATCCCCTACAAGGCCTCTGGTGGTGGTAATTATTGTTTTAAGAGAAAGTACAACTTTGTTTTTACAAGTTGCTTTACGTCGCACCGACACAGATAGGTCTTATGGCGACGATGGGACAGCAAAGGGCTAAGAGTGGAAAGGAAGCAGCCGTGGCCTTAATTAAGGAACAGCTCCAGCGTTTGCCTGGTGTGAAAATGGGGAGCCACGGAAAACCATCTTCAGGGCTGCCGACAGTTGGGTTCGAACCCACTATCTCCCGAATACTGGATACTGGCAGCACTTAAGCGACTGCAGCTATCGAGCTCGGTAGGGAAGTACAAATAGGCAACCATCCTCTATACAGTATAACACTAATCAGAGAGAAAAATGGAAGGAATCCGACACTTCAAAAATGAAGGCATCGGCCAAAGAAAGACAAGGGCCACGAACGGTGTGAAAATGAAGGACTCCCTAGCCCTCGGAGACCTAATAGCGTCGGGGTCGGAGAAAAGCAAGAGTTGACCATGGAAGGTCAGAAAGGATAGATGAAATTGAGGAGCCTAGCAAGGGAATTGGAAGCAATGTCAGGACTCAGCTAATGGCCCCATGGTCGCCAGCCCACGCTCCAAAGTTCAAAGCCCCTGGGCCCCTTTTAGTCGCCTATTACGACAGCCAGGGGTACCGTGGGTGTTATTCTACCACCCCCACCCACAGGGGGTACAAGGCCTCTGGTCAACATAGCAGGTGAGGCGCCTGGACGAGGTACTGGGCCTCCTCCCCAGTTGTATCCCCTCACGCTCCAGGACACTGCCCTTAGGGCGCTAGTTGTGGGATCCCTCGCTGAGTCCGGGGGGAGGGGACCAACCCTGGAGGGCAAACAGATTAAGAACAAGAATAAGAAGGATTATGAAGATAAAGTTGGAATTCAAGAGGACAAATTGAGGGAAATATTCGTTTAAAGGAAAAGAAATTGGGGACTGGAATGATTTACCAAGGGAGATATTCGATTCGATAAACTTCCAGATTCTTTGAAATTATCTAAGAACATATTAAGGAAATAACTGATAAGGAGCCGGCAGAGACGACGAAATGTCATCCATGTGGTTCTCAGAAGCCAGTTTGGCCGGCTGAGTGGAACACAATATTGAAATGCGAAGCACACATCCTTCCCGCAAAGACAATGTAAAATACGAAATTTGGACAAGATGATTTATATTCATAAATATATAATTAGTGAGTGAACAACCTGGCCACTCCTACTTATGTAAGGTCGAGCTACAGTGTCGCAATCGAGTTCCCGGAACGAGCCTTCACACTCTCCGCCGGTACCTGCCCGTGCTGTGTGAGGATGATCAAGGTGAACCTGTGTCTGAATTTCCGAGAGATCTTCCTCTCCACTTCCAGAGTCTTTAGTCACAGTACGTCTTCAACAAATATAGACCTTTGGTTACAGAAATATAATATCATCAGCTCCATTTAGTGCGTAACAGGAGAAGTGCCGTCCGATTTTAGATAGAATGATGTTATACCTATTCGCAGGAAATCAAATCAGAGTCCTGTTGCATAAAACTAACTAATAACATTTATATACTGTATATAAAATCCCTATTCTGTCTGTCATTCACAGCGATTATGAAACGACGAAACTATTCCAACAGCTGAAATTCGCACCATATATATGCTATTGCCTTTCCTTTAGAAGAAAAATACAAAGAAATTCTCAAACCAGGAATTCGGTACTTCGTAAAGGAAATTACGTGTCGGAAGCTTCGCTGTAGATAATTGCCAACGAGCACAGAATAAGATATGGTAGAGCACCTGACCAATTGGCCGGCCCCGTAGTATAGGGGTAGCGTGCCTGCCTCTCACCCGGAGGCCCCGGGTTCGATTCCCGGCCAGGTCAGGGATTCTTCTCTCGCCCTGAGGGCTAGTTCGAGGTTCACTCAGCCTACGTGATTAGAATTGAGGAGCTATCTGACGGTGAGATAGCGGTCCCGGTCTCGAAAGCCCAGAATAACGACCGAGAGGATGTGTCGTGCTGACCATACGGCCCCTCGTAATCTGCAGGCCTTCGGGATGAGCAGCAGTCGCTGGGCAGGCCAAAGCCCTTTCAAAGGTGTAAGTGCCGTGGAAAAAGAACCTGACCAGTGTGCATCCAGAATTGAAGCCAACGGACACGCGCGACCGCCATATTGTTTGGGCTACAATATCATAGACCGGTTGTTGTCTGTTAATGATCACGTTACTATACTAAAGTAAATACAAGGATTCAGTATTATTATTTGAGTTTATTGGGATGTTGAAAGGAGCTGCAACATAAATTAAGGTACGGACTTAGGGAAGAAATCACAAATCTACTTATAAATGGCGGGATGAGTGTGACTATGGTAAAGCTAGGCAAAAATATTGTTCATGCAGAAATTCTGATGGACTCTGATGGGCTCAAAATATATTTCGAAATTTTGACATATCATTGATTCTTAAGCGGAGACAATAGCCTCCTCTGTATCAGTCAACACGGCACAAGGACAAACTTTACATAGACTTGGGATTAATCTCTCCACTCCAGTGTTTACGCATGGATAACTATAGGCCCATGGAGCTTCTTAAGTCTTCGCAAATCCATAAACGTCAAAGTACAACTCCAACTACAGCTACACTCAATATGGTTCGTGACGAAATTTTATACCTGATAGCATTTGATACAGTTGACATGTCTGCCACTTCCTTCCCTCTTCCTTGTCTATCCCTTCCAATCTTGCTATAGCAGGTGAGGCCGCCTGGGTGAGGTACTGGTATTCCTCCCCAGATGTATACCCGACCCAAAGTCTCCAGCTCCAGGACACTGCCCTTGAGGCGGTAGAGACGGGATCCCTCGCTGAGTCCGAGGGAGAAACCAACCCTGCAAGGTAAACAGATTAAGAAGTTAAAATGTTCTTTATTGTTAATACAGCATAATGAAATGATACATTTTTTCTTTTCATTGAATCATTTTAATTCATAAATAACAGCAGAAAATATCCACAACTTGAAAAAGGCAAAAATGCATGAAATTTTCAAATAGGCTGAAAAGACAAAATAATAACTCGTCCTATCCTTCCCAAACGTACACCCAGATTAGAAAAGCATTTTACCTGCCTCTACATAATGTCATACGTCTCTGACAGCCTTTTAAATGCTAATATTTATCTACAATCCCGTTCTGTTCTCCAAAAATATAACACAAAGCAAGGATGGCGGTGAATGGGTTAAAGGCATATTATTACCTAATCACTGTAGAAAAGCACTTGTTTGGAGGAGCCGCGCCTGCAGTCAGCTTCCTGTTTGGCAAGCAGCCTTCACTGTACTCGACCTGTGTCAACTCATCTGGTAATGACGTACCTGGGTAACATACGCTCTATCCAATGTAAGATACCTTATATGCGTAAAGGTAAATACAACGCATGTGAGTTAAGCAGAGTTGGATCGCAAAAAAAATGATCATTTTTACATTTTCTAGACTTCCACCGTCCGCCTCTGTGGTGTAGTGATTGGGTTGGTTAGCTGCCACCCCCAAAAACGCACGGATTCGATTCCTGGCTCTGCCACAAACTTGAAATGTGGTACGAGGTCTGGAACGGGGTTTCCAATTTCTTCCCCAAGCAAATCGCGGGATGGTACGTAACTTAAGGCCATGACCGCTTCCCAACACAACAGAAGGCTCCTGTTCAGCATAGCAGAGGAAACCGCCTGGGAGAGGTACTAATCCTCCGCCCAGTTGTATCCCCGAACAAATGTCTCACGCGCCAGTACACTGTCCTTGAGGCGGTAGATGTGGGATCCCTAGCTGAATGAGGGGGCAAACACAACCCTGGAGGATAGAGTGTCTAAATAAGGAAGTAAGGAAAAGTAGATCCGACCTCTACACTTCGGATTGTTATTTGGCAAATAAATTTATTGTAAACTTTTACTCTAAAATTAGAATTTATCTAAGTTAAAAATCTTTTCCAACAGAATTTTTATTATTAACTATTACATTATATTCTTCTTTATATTCTACTTGCATTCGAAAATAAGAACGGAGGCTCGAACTTCATAAACTCATGAGAAAAAAATTCAAGACAAAACGTTATAACTTATGATATCGATGATCCTTGGCAGTCCGAATTAGTTGAAATGGATTCTGGAAATTTAAGGTAAGGTAGGGGTTATTCTGCCCGAAGGCAGGTCCGAACCTCCACAGAGGTGTTCCTGAGCCGGAGTTTACGTGCGGTAGGGTGGCCAGTTCCTTTCCGCTCCTCCATTCCCTTACCCCCCCACCAACAGCGCGTGGCAACCCATCCAACTCCTGACCACGCCCAATGTTGCTTAACTTCGGAGATCTCACGGGATCCGGTGTTTCAACACGGCTACGGCCGTCCGCCTGGAAATTTAAAAGGCATGTCTAAAATTAATAAAGGATATAAATATTTATTGACAGTTATACAGTAGATGTTTTTTCAAATTATTCTTGGGGCATTCCTGTTGAAGATAAAACTGGTTAAAGCTTTTAAAACTATTTTTAAAGATGTAATTCCAAAAAATCTGCAAACTGATAGCCTAATGGTAAAGAATTTTTTAATAATTAATTCACAAATTTAATGAGGGAACGTAATATTAATCATTATTCAACTTATTCAGAATTAAAAGCTAGTGTTGTAGAAAGATTTAATAGAACTTTAAAAGAAAAAATGTGGAAACAGTTTCATATTCAAGGTATTTTTAAATGGGTTGATATCTTATCTAAATAGTATACAATTATAATAATACAAAACATCATTATTACACCAATTGATGTTAATAAAAATAATACGAAACAAATTTTAGAAAATATTTTAATAAAGATAACTTTGAGCAATAAGCCAAAATATAAAATTGGTAATAAAGTACGAATAAGTAAAATGAAAAAATTATTTGAAGGTTATTTTTTGCTATTTGCTTTACGTCGCACCGACACAGACAGGTCTTATGGCGACGCTGGGAGAGGAAAAGCCTACGGATGGGAAGGAAGCGGCCGTAGCCTTAATTAAGGTACAGCCCCAGCATTTGCCTGGTGTGAAAATGGGAAACCACAGAAAACCATCTTCAGGGCTGCCGACAGTGGGGTTCGAACCCACTATCTCCCGGATGTGAGCTCATAGCTGAGCGCCCCTAACCGCACGGTGAAAAAAGTTATACTGCAAATTGGTCTACAGAATTATTCGAAATAAAAGACGTTTTACTAACTAAACCAGTTATATAGAGCTAAAAGCTATAAATAATAAAGGTATTGAAGGGAAATTTTATGAATTAGAGCAGGGCCTCTCAAACGCCCAAAATCTCATGCGTGCAAATCGAGGCGCAAGAGCTCCGTGCACTGTGCATCGGTCCCGCTCGGTTCGGCTCGGACCAACGCTTCGACTCTGGGCTACTCCGCTGAGCTCGGCTCAACTCGGCTCGGATTTGGAGCGCTACGGAGCAAGTGGGGAAGAGGGAGACAAGGGGAGCGAGCGAGACAGGCGTGGGGAGAGAGAGACAGCGCTATTGCTCCAAATCGAGGATGGGGGGGGGGGGTCTGCACTCTGGTCAACCAAGCGAAGTCGTCTTTTGCACCGTGCACAGTGCATGCACCACGCACACGCACCCTGAAAGGCCCCGAATTAGAGTTACAATAAACAAAATATCCAGATATTATACATACATACATACATACATACATACATACATACATACATACATACATACATACATACATTATCATTATAGACTGTTATGCCTTTCAGCGTTCAGTCTGCAAGCCTCTGAGAATTTACTAAACGTCGCCACAATCCTCGATTTGCAACTAGTGTTGTGGCCTCATTTAGTTCTATACCTCTTATCTTTAAATCGTTAGAAACAGAGTCTAACCACCGTCGTCTTGGTCTCCCTCTACTTCTCTTACCCTCCATAACAGAGTCCATTATTCTCCTAGGTAACCTATCCTCCTCCATTCGCCTCACATGACCCCACCACCGAAGCCGGTTTATGCGTACAGCTTCATCCATCGAGTTCATTCCAAAATTAGCCTTTATCTCCTCATTCCGAGTTCCCTCCTGCCATTGTTCCCACCTGTTTGTACCAGCAATCATTCTTGCTACTTTCATGTCTGTTACTTCTAACTTATGAATAAGATATCCTGAGTCCACCCAGCTTTCGCTCCCATAAAGTAAGTTGGTCTGAAAACAGACCGATGTAAAGATAGTTTCGTCTGGGAGCTGACTTCCTTCTTACAGAATACTGCTGATCGCAACTGCGAGCTCACTGCATTAGCTTTACTACACCTTGATTCAATCTCACTTACTATATTACCATCCTGGGAAAACACACAACCTAAATACTTGAAATTATCGACCTGTTCTAGCTTTGTATCACCAATCTGACATTCAATTCTTTTGGATTTCTTACCTACTGATATCAATTTAGTCTTCGAGAGGCTAATTTTCATACCCTCATTCATCGGACTTTCCATTCTGCAATTGAAATTGTACATTGTACAAGGTAGGAAATTAATTCCAAGATAAGATCGCATTGTTAGTGCGAAATGATTTTTTATTCGTGCTTTACTCCACTAGGTTCTTCCGCTCTCTCCGCCGTTGTGACATTAAATTCCTCATTCGCATCCGAGACCGTTGACCAGGTTTCACCCGTAACCCTAGGCAGGGGCCCTTACAGGGTGCTACCACCCGAAGCCAGATGGACCCAGATTTTTTTACGAGGATGTTGTAACCGTCCAGGCTTCTCCAGCCATACTAATTTAGTATACAATTATATTGCATGATATCAATCGATATCAAGGTTATCCGCCATCGGCAATTATTCATAAAGATATATTAATTTAACTTCAATCACTTGTAATACGGCTTTTGGAATCATATTGTATATATTAGAATATCATTTATTATTTAAATTATTAAATAATGTAGGATAGGAATTAATTATGTAGGCCTACTGTAAATATGGTCAATGTTGAGACAGAGTTGGTGTCATTTCATCTCATATTTGTGTACACGGAAGTTATTCTTGAAGCGGGGAAGTCGGATGACTCACGGGTTTAACTCATGAGCAAAGATAGTATACAGCGACCCGCGCGCGAGGCTAATAAGCCAGGCATCTACATCATCGCCATGCCTACTGGTTATTTGTGAAGAATGAAAAGAGGGAGATGATAATGCGATCTACGAATCAGATGCTTCGTTGTATTGAGATTTGGTATTGAGCTGCTACCAAGAGTGGGGAGAGCCCGGGGATATATTATTTAGCGCGGAGCAACCCTCGACTTTCACTACCAGAACCCCAACTACTTTATTGATTTTTGAGACAGTGAGTGGTCGCTTCGAGACATGGTTATTTTCGTAGAGTTTGTTGTCGCTTCGACACAGTACTTAGCTGCTGTGATGCTGTCGGATCAGGGTGAGACGAAACAAGCTTACGGCTTGTGATATATCCAGTAATTATTCTGGACGAAGAACTACGTTTAGTTCAAGTCCACGGAATTTGGTACAAGTCTGTATTGTATCAGTAGAATGGATTGAGATTTCTGCTAACATGGAAAAATTCATATCTCTGAATTTTCTCCTTCTACGATCAACGGTGATCAATTTGCACAAGTATAGGGCCAATGTCTAATTTAAAGAGTAGGCAGTTAGGGAGTGCTAGTCCAGATAGCCCAAACCATATCACAGAAGGAAGGAAGGATGTCCATGGAGCCAATTCTACAACGAGAAGAGGGGAACGAGTAACCACGGAATATAGATGACCTCAACGGAAGCTGTAATTGGTGAGCCTCAATTAGATAAAGCAGGCAACAGTTAATTTTCATGTAACGTAAATTCAAAATCCCTCCAAGCTTTAAGGAACTTTTCCGATTCATCTCATTTTTGTACAATAAATTCATTTGTATTTTATATTGCGTTAATTTTCTTTCTCAAGCGATACTTAATGGTTAATTATTTAAAATCCTACCCATGTGATTTAAGTATAAGTCTCTATGCTAACAAATATAAATTTTGCTTTACAGTTTTGTTTAAAACTGTAACGCTGGCGCCCAAACATTACATAGAGAAATGGGAAACCATGGAATGATAATTGATTCTATTTGCGTGGAAATTTGCGGGCAAGCCACATATACTTTATATTCGTGTGTCCCCAGGTATTAACTTTCGTCTCCTCTAATGAGAAGCTTAGGAGAACGAACAGTTACAATGTTACTCCTCCCCCTCCTCCTTCAGATGGACCCAGGTTTTTTTTTTTACGATTTTGTTACTCCTCCCCCTCCTCCTTCCCCTTCGAAAGTAAAATGTATACACCGAGCTCGATAGCTGCAGTCGCTTAAGTGCGGCCAGTATCCAGTATTCGGGAGATAGTAGGTTCGAACCCCACTGTCGGCAGCCCTGAAAATGGTTTTCCGTGGTTTCCCATTTTCACACCAGGCAAATGCTGGGGCTGTACCTTAATTAAGGCCACGGCCGCTTCCTTCCCACTCCTAGCCCTTCCCTGTCCCATCGTCGCCATAAGACCTATCTGTGTCGGTGCGACGTAAAGCAACTAGCAAAAAAAAAAAAAGTAAAATGTATGGGTGAAATATGTCGACCTTTCAAAATAAATACAGGTGTCAGGCAGGGCGATGGTTTATCTCCACTCCTTTTCAATTGTGTCATGGAAGAATTGTAAGAATTTGGAATGAGAAACTGAAAGAATCCAAAATATTGCCACTCGTGCTGGGGGAAAAGAACAAAGGTGTTGCAATAAATTGCCTAGCATGTGCAGATGACTTTGCCATACTTTCAGAAAGCCTTACAGATGCAGCAATGCAAGTCAATCTCCTTGAAAAGACAGCCAACATGACAGGCTTGAGAATCTCTGCCGAGAAAACAAAATTTTTGACGAATATAAAAAGTTCCCCGAAGTTTTTAGTAACGGATATAGGTCAAATAGAAAAGGTAAAGAAATTCAAATATTTGGATGAGATAATTCAAGAAAATGGTTTAGAAAAATTTGCTATTGAGGAGAGGATACAAAAGATGGAAAGAGCTTACGGTATAACTAAGAATACTTACAACAAAAAGTGCTTATCAACAAAACTTAAAATAAAGCACTACAACACAGTAGTGAAACCAGAATGCCTGTAACTGAACTACAAGCTTGATAAATTAGAAATATTAGAAAGAAGAATTATAAGGAAAATATTACGTCCTCTAAGAATTGCAGAGTTTTGGAAATTCATCATCATCATCATCATCATCATCTGTTTACCCTCCAGGGTCGGTTTTTCCCTCGGACACAGCGAGGGATCCCACCTCTACCGCCCCAAGGGCAGTGTCCTGGAGCTTCAGACTCTTGGTCGGGGATACAACTGGGGAGAATGACCAGTACCTCGCCCAGGCAGCCTCACCTGCTATGCTGAACAGGGGCCTTGTGGAGGGATGGGAAGATTGGAAGGGATAGGCAAGGAAGAGGGAAGGAAGCGGCCCTGGCCTTATGTTAGGTACCATTCCGGCAATCGCCTGGAGGAGAAGTGGGAAACCACGGAAAACCACTTCGAGGATGGCTGAGGTGGGAATCGAACCCACCTCTACTCAGTTGACCTCCCGAGGCTGAGTGGACCCCGTTCCAGCCCTCATACCACTTTTCAAATTTCGTGGCAGAGCCGGGAATCGAACCCGGGCCTCCGGGGGTGGCAGCTAATCACGCTAACCACTACACCACAGGGGCGGACGTTTTGGAAATTAAGAAGTAAAAATGAAATTTAGCAGAACATTGAAAACATATCAGAAGCAGTAAGAAAAAGGAGATTGCTATTTCTTGGACACCTTTATTGAATGTGTTGTAAACAAGGTTGGGTTTACAAAAAGCACAACTTCTTTATTTGCTTCACATGTAAAATTACAATATTTACACTAACAAAACTGAAAGTTATCTCGAAGCAAATTGAACTATGAATTTGGAGAAAGAGTCTGTCTTTGTACACTATATACACGTTGGAGTATTCACGTTCACTACTATTTCGGAAAGATAGTCTTTGTGACATGAAAAGTTCTTGATAGTCGAAAACTATCAGAAGCACTGACGTAAATATCTCAGAGAGTCCTTCCTTGTTGAAGTGTCTGAGTTCATTAACGTAAGTTCAATGACTGAAGAGTTCCTACTTAGCGAAACTAAGTCGATAATGGGAGCTTGCATTAGCTAGGGAATGATAGTGGCATATAATGGTAAGACTGGGCATGGACAGAGGAATAGGCAAGAGGAGCGGTGACCCGAGGTGAGACCTCTTACTGCCAGAAATTCAGTCCACCTGGCCGAAGCACATTTTCAAGAGGAGTAGCCTCCGTGCTCGACGTAGGGTGTATTCTGGAGCTGGACACCGGGGTCAGTGGGCGTCTGGACAGGCTAGGAGCTCCTTTATATAGCACACACGACGTTCCAGGCACGCGCACTGAGGGCTGCGCGTCGAGGCTCGAAGAATAACACACTGGCACGCGTGTAGCTGGCTGGCGGATCGAGAAGGGAGCGACGGACATACAACAGAATGGATGACAATAGACTAACTAAACGAATCTTCAAGTACCTTTGGGGAAAGAAATCAACCACCACCTCGATTCAAGAAGTCAAGAAAGACCTGGAAAGGAACAACATACGAGAAGAAGAATTATTGGAAAGAAAGCTTTTTAGGAAGAATGTCTTACAAATGAAAGGACTCCAAGGGAGGAAGGAAAAGAAAACAGGCACAAAGTGGACTGAAGACAAGAAAAAGAAGCACAGTGAAACAATGAAAGAATACTGGAAGAGAAGGAAAGAACAACTAAGGAGGAAGAATTAAAATTGTAACGTGGTCCTTAGAAGGCTGGAACGCAAGAAGAAGATATTAATGCTACTGTAATATTCATATTTTTCCTTGTCTTGGTTTCGAAATGATTTCCTTGAGTTTGGATTTCTGATTTATAAAATTATTTCCATTTCTGGATACTCTTCTTGTAATTCATGCAATCTAGAATTTACTGAATTATTTGAGTTCTTATAACATAATATGAATATTCCCACACCTGATTTTTTAATAAAATTCATTATGTTTTTCTCAATTATTGGTTGGTGGAGTAGCATGATTTTCAATAATTTCATTTTTCTTTTCAATAATTTCATTTTTCTTTTCAATAATTTCATTTTTCTCTTGAATTATATCTTTGGCAACATTGAACATAATTATATTACTGTTTTTCATAATTTCAACTTTATTTTCTAAATATTCACCATATTTTCTAACTGATGGTAGAACGTTATGAGTTGCCCATTCTTTCAATTGTTTTGCTGCCGATAGTTTTGAGGCCATAACCAAATCATAAAGACCATATTCTGTGATAAATTTAGATGATTCTTCGTTACCGTTTAATCCCGTCTGAGAGACGGGGATTATATTTCCATATATATTTTTATCCTCTTCATCAACATTTTTCTAATCACTTGATCTGTGTCTTTGTATTACAGACCAGTACAAATATCTAGAGCCTTGAACCAAGGATTATTTTTCATCATCATCATCATCATCTGTTTACCCTCCAGGTTCGGCTTTTCCCTCGGACTGAGCGAGGGATCCCACCTCTACCGCCTCAAGGGCAGTGTCCTGGAGCTTCAGACTCTTGGTCGTGGGATACAACTGGGGAGTATGACCAGTACCTCGCCCAGGCGGCCTCACCTGCTATAGTGAACAGGGGCCTAGTAGGGGGATGGGAAGATTGGAAGGTGGAAGGGATAGGCAAGGATGAGGGAAGGAAGCAGCCGTGGCCTTAAGATAGGTACCATCCCGGCATTTGCCTGGAGGTGAAGTGGGAAACCACGGAAAACCACTTCGAGGATGGCTGAGGTGGGAATCGAACCCGCCTCTACTCAGTTGACCTCCCGAGGCTGAGTGGACCCCGTTTCAGCCCTCGTACCACTTTTCAAATTTCGTGGCAGAGCCGGGAATCGAACCCGGACCTCCGGGAGTGGCAGCTAATCACGCTAACCACTACACCACAGAGGCGGCTATTATTTTTCTCATCCAAAATTATACATTTTTTTTGCCATTGAAAACGAGTTGGTTATTTATACAGGGTGAAGCGAAATTCGCACACTCGGGCGTCGCAGCGCGACTCCTTACATCCCAGTAATAAAAAAATATCTCTCACAAAGGTTCGTCCTGCGAGTATATCCGGCAGAAACAGGACGTTCAAGAGTGGCAATCACCGGGCGAGTTGGCCGTGCGCGTAGAGGCGCGCGGCTGTGAGCTTGCATCCGGGAGATAGTAGGGTCGAATCCCACTATCGGCAGCCCTGAAAATGGTTTTCTGTGGTTTCCCATTTTCACACCAGGCAAATGCTGGGGCTGTGCCTTAATTAAGGCCACGGCCGCTTCCTTCCAACTCCTAGGCCTTTCCTATCCCATCGTCGCCATAAGACCTATCTGTGTCGGTGCGACGTAAAGCCCCTAGCAAGAAGAAGAGTGGCAATCTGACACCACTGTAACCACATGTAGGGTAACTACCTCTGTTAGCACGTATTAGCCGAGCAGTGCTGTTGGTGCAGTGGATAGAGTTTTGGCTTAGCATGGAGGAGGTCGAGGTGTCGATCCTGGGTTGAAGTGTATGTTTTTTATTTCGTAAATGTAGTCCAGGTGGTATGGTATCTGGCATCTTAATCGTCAACAGCGATTGTAGCGAGTCCTCTAGAAACCATTTGCACTTACATACTACGATCCTAGAAATGGACGAACAATCGTTTTCATTGGTCAGCTTTGAAAGACGCCCTTTCCTCGTCGTGGGCGTGAATTTATTCGCTGTTGGCGATTAAGATCCTAGATACCATACGGCCTGGACTACATTTACGAAATAAAAAGCATACGCCTCAACCCAGGATCGACCCCTCGACCTCCTGCATGCTAACCCAAAACTCTATCCACTGCACCAACTGTACAGGGAGCGTAACATGTGCTGACAGAGGTAGTTAGCCTACATATGGTCACAGTGTTGCCAGATTGCCACTCTTAAACGTCCTTTTTCTGCCGGATATACCCGCAGGACGAACTTTTGTGAGAGACTTTTTTTTTTTATTGCTGACATTTAAGGAGTCGCGCTGCGACGCCCGAGTGCGCGAATTTCGCTTCATCCTGTATATCGATAACTGCTTCCATTTATTAGGAACGAACTTTTTAAAATTCTGTAGTTTGTTACATTACCTCAAGCTGATTCAAAATATTTTCTTTTCGTATCATTTATTCATAATATCATCATCATCATCTGTTTACCCTCCAGGTTCGGCTTTTCCCTCGGACTCAGCGAGGGATCCCACCTCTACCGCCTCAAGGGCAGTGTCCTGGAGCTTCAGACTCTTGGTCGGGGGATACAACTGGGGAGAATGACCAGTACCTCGCCCAGGCGGCCTCACCTGCTATGCTGAACAGGGGCCTTGTGGAGGGATGGGAAGATTGGAAGGGATAGACAAGGAAGAGGGAAGAAAGCGGCCGTGGCCTTAAATTAGGTACCATTCCGGAATTCGCCTGGAGGAGGAGTGGGAAACCACGGAAAACCACTTCGAGGATGGATGAGGTGGGAATCGAACCCACCTCTACTCAGTTGACCTCCCGAGGCTGAGTGGACCCCGTTCCAGCCCTCGTACCACTTTTCAAATTTTCGTGGCAGAGCCGGGAATCGAACCCGGGGGTGGCAGCTAATCACGCTAACCACTACACCACAGAGGCGGACTTTCATTAATTTAACATAATTTTTTCTTCTTCTTTTCCTACCGCTTTTTCCCACACCTGTGGGGTCGCGGGTGCGAACTGCGTCGCACATGTGGATTTGGCCCTGTTGGATGCCCTTCCTGACGCCAACTCTATATGGAGGGATGTAATAACTATTGCGTGTTTCTGTGGTGGTTGGTAGTTAACATAATTTTTCTTTATAGTTCAAAAATCATCAGAAGATAAATTATTATCTGGTGGCATATCATATAAAAAATTTAAAATATCCAGTTAATTCTGGATGGCTCATATCTTTGTTCCCCCATGAGGTTTTGCAAAAATTTACTAAGTTTGTCATATATTATAAAAAAATTATATAATTACAATTAAATGAGACACCAGGGTATTCTATAAATAGCATGGAGAAGCAACAAGTTACTCTCCATTGGATATTTATTACTAATAAAACCATTATATTTATAATTGTTGTATTATATATAATAGTCAACAAAACAATGATTTTTATTATTTCTGGGATTTTTATTTTACTTTTGCATTTTTCATCATCATCATCATCATCATCATCTGTTTACCCTCCAGGTTCGGTTTTTCCCTCGGACTTAGCGAGGGATCCCACCTCTACCGCCTCAAGGGCAGTGTCCTGGAGCTTCAGACTCTTGGTCGGGGATACAACTGGGGAGTATGACCAGTACCTCGCCCAGGCGGCCTCACCTGCTATGCTGAACAGGGGCCTTGTGGAGGGATGGGAAGAGTGGAAGGGATAGGCAAGGAAGAGGGAAGGAAGCGGCCGTGGCCGTAAGTTAGGTACCATCCCGGCATTCGCCTGGAGGAGAAGTGGGAAACCACGGAAAACCACTTCCAGGATGGCTGAGGTGGGAATCGAACCCACCTCTACTCAGTTGACCTCCCGAGGCTGAGTGGACCCCCGTTCCAGCCCTCGTACCACTTTTCAAATTTCGTGGCAGAGCCGGGAATCGAACCCGGGCCTCCGGGGGTGGCAGCTAATCACGCTAACCACTACACTACAGAGGCGGCCTTTTGCATTTTTCAAATTTTATAAAATATTAACTTTAGATATATTTTATGTTACGGAGATATCCGTGGTAGGTAGAGGTGAAAGAAGGTGCGGGTGTGAATGGGTTTCAAGCTACGAAATTAACGTGCAATGTAAAATTAATTTAAAATTTAACTAGGTTATATTTTCTTTTCAAAAACAAGAGATAACAATCATAACAGGTACAGAGTAGCAAAAATGTAGGTACAATATTACTGGATTCGGGCTCAGTGCCCTTACTTCATAACTCTTGGGCAATCAGCCCCGCCTTACTCCAAAAAAAAAAAAAATTTAGCCAAGGGGCAGAAAACCCCATTCATGCCCAGGAGCACTGGCTCCAAACATTACACATAAAGCCTGCACGAGGCATACAGAAACAAATTTCAAAGAGCGATCCGCTCTCAAAATTGTAAGCCTATCACAAGGCCACACCAAACTCTACCTTCAAGCTGTCCTTCTAAGGACGTATTCACAGGGGTAAAATACCCAACCTACGGAGGTCTATTACATGAAAAGAAGGTTGATTACATGACCTCTAAAATAACAATTTGAGAGGAGGCGATCTTGCACTCCTAATACACTTTGTTTTTAAAACCTAATCTGGCTCTGGGCCGCTAACGCAAGGGCTAATCCCATACTACAGAGGTGACTTAGAGAAGAACACTTTACATTACATAAACGAAGAATAGTTTGAAAAAAAAAAAGTTCACCTCAAAACAAATGTGAGTGGGAGCTCGAGAGGGTTAGCACTCTCTATCCCAATATGTAGCTTTACAAGAAAAAGATGAAAAGAGTAATTACATTTTAGGAAAAGGTTACATGATGGAAATGCTTCGAACCCGCCGCGAGTGTTAAACTGCCAACCTAGCAAGAAAAGAAGTTATTAATAGGCCATTACCTGGTGTTGAACGGCTGAAGAAGAAAGAGGCGCTTCCCGCCTCCTGCTATGTACTTAATACACTGAAAGATGGAACAGAAGTGTCCCGGAGACCCTAAAATCAGCAGTTTATATACTCTCGCGGAAGTTTCTAGGCGTTAGGGGAATGAAAACACCCGCCCACAATGTTTTTATTGGATAGGACCCCGCAATCGATTCAAGTTGGGGGAAGATACATCTGATTGGATAGAAATTAATTTAAGAAATTCGGGATTGGCTACATGCAAAACAAGGGGAAAGAGAGGGGTATACAGCCAACTTAAACAATAACAGAAAGAAATTTAGCAAAGAACAAACATTTGAAATAAAAATTTCTTCAACAAAATAGTTCTTTGACTCCGCACTAGGTTGCACTATTGTTGATCTTCAGTAGTGTCCTCTAGAAGAGAAGGTTCACACTTCTTACTTCAAGCTAAACAAAAACACATCAAAAGTGACACAGTTCAAAAACTCAAAATTTTCCACGTGGTGACATCTTCTGAGAAAGTAGAGAATTAATAGAATAGATAAAGTTCAACCTTCCTCCAGAAGAGGAGTTTCAACTGGCGCAACATTTAAATAAACGGTGTAGAGGTGTACCGCCCGGTACAGACCTCCCCCCCCAAAAGTTCCTCCAGGGGTGACACATGAAATCAGTTTGAAACAAAGTCCAAGTAATGATGTTGATACGAAGATAGATAGCAGAAGCATTTACAAGATTTCTTAATTCAGTTTCAAAATATTGTTTGTTGCAGGTGAATGAAAGTCTTTATGTTTGTAGAATTTGAATTTCTGAAGATAAACTTTTAATACTTAAAGGTGAAGAAAAATTTTGCAATGTCCACCAAATATTGTTGTTGAATTCCCAAGTGTAGTTATTGCTTATGGTGACTGTCCATGTAGTTGATGTAGATTGAGTCGGATGGCCAGACCGGCCGTTGCAGCTTGCGTCCAACGGAGGCCGCTCGGACCCCTCAAGTACCCTGAGATACCGCTCGCCCGCACTATGAGGGGAGCAGAGGTGTTGAAGTACGCCGCGCCCGCGGTGAACAGATACAGGCTGCGGGCATGTAGCAGGTCGTGCGCCGCACATCAGCCTTGGCCGGGAGGAGAGCTCCGGCTCGCCGTTCACATGTCGTCCTCGCTGGAGAGGAGGGGGCCCATCCCCCTCCCCAGTCGCTGCACGGCGCTGCGCGGCTGCGGGGGCGCTGAAACATTAAAGCTAGGCGGCAGAATTGTGTTGGACTATCATCTTCTTTGAGGGTACAGGCTTGTGGAGAGGTTGAGGGGCCAGCGGCGTGTAGATATCCATGGCATTTACTATTATGAAGCCACAGTGTAAGGTGGAGCAGGAGACGGGAGCGTGGTAATGGCCGTGGCAAGAACAGGATGGCAGTTTAACGGGTCGGGGCAGGTTTTACACAAGGCTTACATCTAAAACCAAAATATTACAGAAGGGGCAGAATGCCTTAAAAGTGAAACTCAAAAAAATATAACCTTCATATCCTTTCAAAATAATATGAAGCAAGTTAACACAGAAATTACACCGGTTTCACCTGGGACAGGTGAACTCTAAATATCCTCTCGGTGGCTGGATTACTTAGCAATAAGGTAACCGGCGTAAGAAACTCGAGAATGATACAAGGCCCATGAAATCTGGGGGCAAGCTTGCCCGCGGAAACAAAATTTTTGACCATAACCTGGTCACCTACCTTCAAAGTGGTGGGTCTCCGTCCACGATCATACCTTTCCCTAACCTTTTCATGAGACACTTTAAGATTGGCTTTAGCCTTCTTCCAAAGATCTTTAATGTTATCCGGATCTATTGTCTCGGGTAGAATGTCATTCAAAGACCAGAGGTTAGAGAGCGGCGAGTTGGGAACAAACTTGAACATCAAAGAAGCTGGAGTAAATTTGTGTGATTCATGGACCGCCGAATTCAAAGCAAAAGCTAACCAATGCAGGGACGTGTCCCACCTAGAATGATCTTCATGATGATAGGCAATAAGTGCGGACCTGAGATTACGGTTAACCCGTTCAGCCAGAGATGGTTGAGGGTAATAAGCGGAAGTAGTGACATGAGAGATGGACAAGTCAAAACAGAATTTACGAAATAAATTAGATGTAAAAGCCTTAGCATTATCAGATACAATGTATTGGCACGGACCAAAAGAAGCGAAAATAGAATTTAAGCAAGTAATGGTTGACTGAGCGGTAGCCAGCTTAGTCGGAAATAACCAGGAAAATCTTGTAAAACCATCTACACACACAAAGATGAACTTGTTGGCATTACCCTTTGACTGGGGGAAGGGTCCCACATAATCAATATACAGGCGTTCCATGGGGCGCGACGCTTGATGAGAAGACAAAAGGCCTACCTTGGTGGACATGGTGGGTTTACTAAGCAAACAAGATTTACAAGCTTTTACAAGTTCCCGAATTTCACCGTCCATACCTTTCCAAATGAACATTTCACGAATTTTTTCACGGGTTTTAAAGATTCCAAGATGCCCCCCCAATGGGGTCTCATGATAGTATTTGAAGATCATAGGTACAAGAACCGCTGGAACAACAACTTTCATCAACTTATCATGCCTCGAAGGGCAACATAAAACACCATTCCTCAGAACATAAGGGACGACATGTTCCCCAGAAGAAAGGGTTTCCATTATCGGAGCCAGCGTAGGATCTTCACGTTGGTATTTCTCAATATCCCTAAAAAGCATGGGAGCATCTGTTAAGATGGCATTAACACCAGATAGTATGGACTCAGAAGGTGATGAACTGTCGACCGGTTCGTGGGTCTCTACGTCGTTATGAAACATACGGCTGAGTCCATCAGCAACAACATTTTCGGTACCTCTGATATGTCTAACATCAAACTGGAAGGCGGAAATACGAATAGCCCAGCGGGCTATACGACCAGTATGACGCGGCCTACCTAAGACCCAGCTTAAGGCTTGATTATCTGTCTCCAGGTCGAATTTAACGTGTTCCAGATAGAGACGGAACTTTTCTAAGGCAAATAAGACTGCCAAACCTTCGAGCTCATAGATGGAATACTTGGCTTCTTGAGCCGATAGAGTCCTAGATGCATAGGCGATGGGACGCCTCCCTAGTTCAGTCTCTTGAAGAAGGACTGCAGCTACAGCTGACGACGACGCGTCTGTTTGGACGATGAATTTCTTCGAGAAATCAGGCATAGCAAGTACAGGGGCATTACAGGGAGCTAATTTAAAATCTTCGAAAGCGGCTTGTTGAGAAGGTCCCCACTCGAATTTGATGCCTTTCCTACGAAGAAGGTTTAAGGGCGCCGCTCTATTAGCGAAGTTAGGAATAAACTTCCTGAAGAAATTCACCATACCAATGAATCTAGCGATACCTTTGATGTCCTTAGGAGGTTTAAAATCACGGATGGCCTGTGTTCTAGAATGATCGACAGCTACCCCATCGGGTGACACAATATGCCCTAGGAATGACATAGAGGGCTTAGCAAAGGCAACCTTGGACAACTTAACAGTTAACCCAGCCTTACGAAGGCGATTGAGAACTTCTCGCAGATGATCTAGATGTTCTTCAAAGGTTTCGGAAAATACGACGACATCATCCAAGTAGTGATATAAGTACTCAAATTTGATGTCGGAAAAGACCCTATCTAGTAGCCTAGTGAGCACAGCTGCCCCCGTGGGGAGCCCGAAAGGCACGCGGTTGTATTCATATAAATTCCAGTCCGTGGCAAACGCTGTAAGATGTTTAGACTCTTCGGCAAGGGGAATTTGGTTGTAGGCCTGATTCAAATCCAAGATCGTGAAGAACTTGGCCTTACGAAACCATGAAAAACAAGAATGAAGGTCGGGAAGGGGCACAGATTGCAACACCACCTTCCGATTGAGAGCCCTGTAATCAATGACAGGCCTGAAGCCTCCTTGGGGTTTCGGGACTAGAAAAATAGGCGAAGAATACGCTGACTTAGAGGGCCTAATAATACCATCCTTCAACATCTGATCGATGATTTCTTTCAGAGCCTTCATTTTAGGTGGAGATAGCCTATACGGTGGAAAACGGACAGGAATCGAATCCGTGACCTCAATTTTGTATTCAATAAGGTCAGTAACACCAAGAGTATCAGAGAACACCTCGGGAAACGACTGACACAGTTTCCGAATACTATCAGCCTGCTCCTCAGGTAGATGTCTAAGATCTAACAACATCTCATCCTGGGTAGGCGAAATAGATGAACATGATACAGAATTACACTTTAACAAGGGAATTCTACAATTGGACGCAAATTTGAATGTGCACGACCTACTCTGGAGATCGAGCACCAGACCAGTGTGAGAAATGAAGTCCGCTCCCAATATGATGGGGCAAGACAAGTGCTTAGCCACAAACAGTTTGATTTTCCATGTAAATTTAAAAATACGAATTTTGACCAGTACGGAACCTAGAATTTCTAATGGCGATGAATTAGCCGAAACATATTGAATAAGAGCTGAGACATGGTCAGGTAGTTTACAAACAGATTTCAATTTAGAATACCATTCAGCCGAAATAATCGAACAAACACTGCCTGAATCTAAGAGAGCTGTTATAGGCTCGTTATTTAACTCAATCTTAAGAAAAGGAACAGGTGCGGGGGTATCCGCCGCAATCCTAAGACATTCTTTAGGGCATTCAAAAGATGAATTTGAAGGCTGATTGTTCTCTGCATTTACAACCTGTTTACTAGGGGCTGAGTCTCGGGAAGATGGATTAGTCGACTCAGCCGATGCCACTAGTCACTTTTTATTATTGGCATAGGTGGAATTTGCACCAGAAGTTGAGCAGGAGGGGGTGCTATTTGAGTTTGGGCAATTTTTGGCGATATGTGAGAAGGCCCCACACTTAAAACAGCCTTGTGATGAACCAGCTCCATTATTTGCCCTACTAGACTTGATCAGAGGACACTTATTCCGCAGATGGTCAGGCGACCCGCACGCATAACATTTACGGGGATTGACTGGTCGGCGAGGTGGAGGCCGAGTGTTACTAAAGGAAGGCGGGGGTTCTTTCGCGACACGCAAAGAATCGGCGTATCTAACTCCTTCCGCAGAGACGGCCAATGCTTCAAGTTCAGAGAAGGTTTGCGGACACGCCGCGAAACACAAATATGACCTGTAGGATGGCGAAATACCTTCTACAATAGCCTGCACAATCTGATCTTCAGGAAAGTGCAGAGCAAACACCCTAGTGTAGAATTTGATATCTTGAATGAAATCAGCCAAGTTTTCATCCAAGCGCTGTACACGGTAATAGTACTTCTGAATCAGGGAGGACCTGGCCCTAGCCGGGATGAAGTTAGCTAGCAAATGGGCATGGAAATCCTCAATAGATGATTGCTCGGCAATGGCTCTTACGATTTTATCAGAGAGAATACCAATAGCATACGGATAGATAATTTGCAAAATTTGACATGGCGAAAGAGAAAAAACAAGAGCATGATCCTGAAATTCCACTAGAAATCTTAAAAATGAAATTACATCACTGGTGGTATTAACGGAAAACTTGGATATACCTCTGAGCAACATTGCCAATGGATGAGGCAAGCTGCTAAACCCGGGCGACATAGTAGGTAAAGGTTTCAATGGCAAGGAAGTTAATTCAGCACGTACATTGTTCAACGATGTGCGGCGTTCAGACTCGTTGTCCAATGGGGCAGAGATAGTTTGAGCAGCAATGGTTATCCTATTGCCTTCTCCCTTAGCAGGTTCTTCCTCACTACTTACATTCACTATGGTGGGCTGATCAGATTTGGGAGGAACTTCCCCAGTTAACAATAGAGTGACTTTACTAGGCAATTCAGAGATAGTTTCAAGGAGCGTATTAGCTTCCTTCCTCTGAACGTCATTCACCTTTAGAGACAACAGATCATTAACTCTATTTGCAAAGTGATACAGCCTGCCTTGCACACGCTTAATTTGATTAGGAGACGGATCGTTTTCATCAAAAAAGCTGACTACAGATGCTAGCCCAGTAATATTCTCGACGATCGTGGAAAGAGAGTCATCAATTTCTTTCTCTCCCAAATTGGGGATGGAAATGGGCAAATCAAGGGACTCTCTAAGCTTGTTGGTGTCGATTGCAACCGTGCCTCCAGATTGCACATTTCTGATAGTTAACTCGTATATCAACTCCTCTTTGCGCAAGTAGTTAAGGAGGAGAACATCGCGAGGGCCGGGCATGATGACAGAACAATTTTGAAAAACTCAAAAAATTCCAGCAACTGAGAAAATTGTTAGAGTTCGAATCAAAGCAATGTTTAGCCGTCAAAAGGGGCTAAATTGAGACCCATTCAACCACGCTCTGCTACCACTTGTTACGGAGATATCCGTGGTAGGTAGAGGTGAAAGAAGGTGCGGGTGTGAATGGGTTTCAAGCTACGAAATTAACGTGCAATGTAAAATTAATTTAAAATTTAACTAGGTTATATTTTCTTTTCAAAAACAAGAGATAACAATCATAACAGGTACAGAGTAGCAAAAATGTAGGTACAATATTACTGGATTCGGGCTCAGTGCCCTTACTTCATAACTCTTGGGCAATCAGCCCCGCCTTACTCCAAAAAAAAAAAAAATTTAGCCAAGGGGCAGAAAACCCCATTCATGCCCAGGAGCACTGGCTCCAAACATTACACATAAAGCCTGCACGAGGCATACAGAAACAAATTTCAAAGAGCGATCCGCTCTCAAAATTGTAAGCCTATCACAAGGCCACACCAAACTCTACCTTCAAGCTGTCCTTCTAAGGACGTATTCACAGGGGTAAAATACCCAACCTACGGAGGTCTATTACATGAAAAGAAGGTTGATTACATGACCTCTAAAATAACAATTTGAGAGGAGGCGATCTTGCACTCCTAATACACTTTGTTTTTAAAACCTAATCTGGCTCTGGGCCGCTAACGCAAGGGCTAATCCCATACTACAGAGGTGACTTAGAGAAGAACACTTTACATTACATAAACGAAGAATAGTTTGAAAAAAAAAGTTCACCTCAAAACAAATGTGAGTGGGAGCTCGAGAGGGTTAGCACTCTCTATCCCAATATGTAGCTTTACAAGAAAAAGATGAAAAGAGTAATTACATTTTAGGAAAAGGTTACATGATGGAAATGCTTCGAACCCGCCGCGAGTGTTAAACTGCCAACCTAGCAAGAAAAGAAGTTATTAATAGGCCATTACCTGGTGTTGAACGGCTGAAGAAGAAAGAGGCGCTTCCCGCCTCCTGCTATGTACTTAATACACTGAAAGATGGAACAGAAGTGTCCCGGAGACCCTAAAATCAGCAGTTTATATACTCTCGCGGAAGTTTCTAGGCGTTAGGGGAATGAAAACACCCGCCCACAATGTTTTTATTGGATAGGACCCCGCAATCGATTCAAGTTGGGGGAAGATACATCTGATTGGATAGAAATTAATTTAAGAAATTCGGGATTGGCTACATGCAAAACAAGGGGAAAGAGAGGGGTATACAGCCAACTTAAACAATAACAGAAAGAAATTTAGCAAAGAACAAACATTTGAAATAAAAATTTCTTCAACAAAATAGTTCTTTGACTCCGCACTAGGTTGCACTATTGTTGATCTTCAGTAGTGTCCTCTAGAAGAGAAGGTTCACACTTCTTACTTCAAGCTAAACAAAAACACATCAAAAGTGACACAGTTCAAAAACTCAAAATTTTCCACGTGGTGACATCTTCTGAGAAAGTAGAGAATTAATAGAATAGATAAAGTTCAACCTTCCTCCAGAAGAGGAGTTTCAACTGGCGCAACATTTAAATAAACGGTGTAGAGGTGTACCGCCCGGTACATTTTACTGAAATGAAATGGCGTATGGCTTTTAGTGCCGGGAATATCCGAGGACATGTTCGGCTCGCCAGGTGCAGGTCTTTTGATTTAACTCCCGTAGGCGACCTGCGCGTTGTGATGAGCATGAAATGATGATGAAGACGACACAAACATACAGCGCCCGTGCCAGCGAAATTAACCAATGACGGTTAAAATTCCCGACCCTGCCGGGAATCGAACCCGGGACCCCTGTGACTAAAGGCAAGCACGATAACCATTTAGCCATGGAGCCGGACACCTAAAAAGACAACAGTGTTTGCACAAATCCCTTTTTTAATAATTCCCAATTTTAGGCGGTTAAAATCATCATCATCATCATCATCATCATCTGTTTACCCTCCAGGTTCGGTTTTTCCCTCGGACTTAGCGAGGGATCCCACCTCTACCGCCTCAAGGGCAGTGTCCTGGAGCTTCAGACTCTTGGTCGGGGGATACAACTGGGGAGAATGACCAGTACCTCGCCCAGACGACCTCACCTGCTATGCTGAACAGGGGCCTTGCAGGGGGATGGGACGATTGGAAGGGATAGACAAGGAAGAGGGAAGGAAGCGGCCGTGGCCTTAAGTTAGGTACCATCCCGGCATTCGCCTGGAGGAGAAGTGGGAAACCACGGAAAACCACTTCCAGGATGGCTGAAGTGGGAATCGAACCCACCTCTACTCAGTTGACCTCCCGAGGTTGAGTGGACCCCGTTCCAGCCCTCGTACCACTTTTCAAATTTCGTGGCAGAGCCGGGAATCGAACCCGGGTCTCCGGGGTTGGCAGCTAATCACGCTAACCACTACACCACAGAGGCGGGGCGGTTAAAATACTAAACAAAAACCCCATGGCACTACAGCCCTTGAAGGGCCTTAGCCTACCAAGCGACCGCTACTCAGACTGAAGGCCTGGAGATTACGAGGTGTCGTGGATCAGCACGATGAATCCTCTCGGCCGTTATTCTTGGGTTTCTAGACCGGGGCCGCTATCTGACCGTCAGATATCTCAATTCTAATCACGTAGGCTGAGTGGACCTCGAACCAGCCCTCAGGTCCAGATAAAAATCCCTGACTGGCCGGAAATCTAACCCGGGGCCTCCGGGTAAGAGACAGGCACGCTACCCCTACACCACGGGACCGACAAGCGGTTAAAATGGAATAAAAATGTTCTCCCTCGAAAGCCGCTACTGGTACTTACGGTTTTTATTTGCTACAGAGTTCGTTTCACGCCACTTTACCACCAAGGTTTGCAATGCAGACTTTGCTGGTGGTTTTCCAAACCACTCCCAGTCTTAAACTCTTGCGCAAACAGTTCCGCATAAGTTTTCCACAAATTGTGCTTTGCATAACACTCGCCAATGAACGCGCGCTGGTTTATCGTGAGGACCATTTTGTGTTGCACTCAAATGGTCACTAAACACGCCTGTTCCTCTCATTCACTCACACGTGATGACACAGCGACGTACTCAGGAAATGCGCAAGCGCAGACATGTGACAAGTGAAGCATCGAAATCACGGTTCTCAACATGTCCTGTGGCGGGCAATTCTCCTGTTCATTAACAATGGCCAGTAGCGCGTCCGGGCGAGTTTTATTTTGCCCACCTTTACAAGGAAATGAAGTGGACAATTGTAACATTCATGAGAGACGATACTTTAATCTCAGCTTTAATTCCATGTCAGAATAGGGTAACCCCTGTTGTCGAGGACCTCCTTTTCCCCATCCACAGCGGCATCGATTGCACAAGTGAGCGGAAGGATTCTCTAGGGAGACTGAGCGAGCTGCCTACAGCCGTGCTATTTGCAGATTAAGGATATTTGTTGCAAGTGAATGTCCCCCTCCCTCGTTTAAGCCGGCCATGTATTGCTTTGTTATTTTAAGAGTTGCTTTAAATTTCGCGTGGCTATTTCTAGCCTGGTTCAGTTGTATATTTCATTCGATATCGATACTATCAATATGCCGATATTATCGAAATGAAATATCGATATATCGATAAAAATATCCCCCAAAATATGAAAATTTGAAATTATATTGAAGTTCTTCAAATTTTGCATCACGCCAGTTCCAAGAAAAGCGAGATAATTATGAAAATCTAATATATATCAATGTCCGCCCCAGTAGTGTAGTGGTTAGCGTGATTATCTGCCACCCGCGGAGGCCCGGGTTCGATTCCCAGGTCTGACACGAAATTTGAAAAGTGGTACGAGGTTTTGAACCGGGTCCACTTAGCCTCGGAACGTCAACCGAATAGAAGGGGTTCCATACCCACCTCAGCCATCCAGGAAGTGGTTTTCCGTGGTTTCCCACTTCTCCTCCAGGTAAATTCCGGGATGGTACCTAACTTAAGGCCACGGCCACTTCCTTCCCTTTTCCTTGTCTATCCCTTCCAATCTTCCCATCCCTCCACAAGACTCTTGTTCAGAATGGGAGGTGAGGTGACCTGTAAGAGGTACTGGCTCTCCTCTCCACTAGTATTCCCGACCAAATATCTCACGCTCCAGAACACTGCCCTTGAGACGGTAGATAGGGGATCCCTCGTTGAGTTCGACGGTAAACGAACTAAGAAAGAAAGAAATATAACGATGAAAATATTGTGTGCACAATCATTGTATTTCCAATGAATGTGACATTTTAGAACATTGCTTATTACACTGTGACACTTAACTGTTTATTTTTGTCAAGTACATCCACATTCACACTATACCAGGCGGTTGCGCTATTTCCGTAATTGAAAGAAATTTTCGCATGAAACCACTAACGCAGAAACATTACATCCGACGAATAATTCAGATTTATTCTTTCTTAATCCGTTTATCCTCTACCGCTTCAAGGACGTCCTGGAGCGTAAGACTTTGGGTCGGGGGATACAAGTGGGAAGGAGGCCCAGTACCTCGCCGAGGCAGCCTCGCCTGCTATGCTGAACAGGGTCCTTGTGGGGGAATGGGAAGATTGGAAGGGATAGGCAAGGAAGAGGGAAGGAAGCGGCCGTGGCCTTAAGTTAGGTACCATCCCAGCATCTGCTTGGAGGACAAGTGGGGAAAACCACTTCTAGTATTACTGAGGTGGGAATCGGAACCCGCTCTACTCAGTTGACCTCCCGACGCTGAGTGGACCCCGTTCCAGTTCTCGTACCCGTGGAAGGTCCGCGAGTCGAACCCTGGCCTTGTTCAAGTGTGGCAGCTAATCACACTAACCACTACACCATAGATAGAGCCCTGCGCGGATATTATAAATATTTAACTGCAGTATATTACACCATAGGTATTGAAACAGATAGATCTGTTAACATTATACAATAGGTCTGACACCTGGCACCAGAGCCCCCTATAGTCACAAGTTTATGAGGGATTTTCTCTTGCGACGGCTATCGACGTTGTTTCGTTCTTCCACTAATTGCGGGCAGAATTCAGACTTACGCCTTTAAGGTCTCAAGGCTTTATATATCACCATTCTCCCACACCAATGTCAAGGGCCACCTAACCACAAGCAAAAACAAGAATACGAATAAACATTATTATTCAGAAAGTATCAGCAAAATTATCCCCACTGCCATACAGTTTGTATCCACCAAGACACTAACTTTACGGATATCCGCATCCGTGTAGGGCTCTAGCCATAGAGGATGACTGAGATTTACTCGCAAAGTCATAAATGTCTACAACATGCGACCGGCTACGGTAGACACACATAGATAAGTGAATGGGTAGCCAAGAATACAAGGAAAGATGTCCTAAATTCCTTCTACAGTATATTAAAATACTTCGTGTCTTCCTTTAACAGGCTAATCACGAAGTTTACTCTTATTTCTTGATTCATCGTTCGATTAATACACTATCCCTTTGTGTTTCCTAACGATCGATACTGAAACTCTTGTATCGATATTTACTCATATCGCAACATCCGTATATGTGTGGTGTATGAGCTGCAGAGATATTGGGTACAGCATTAAAACCAGTTCCTGCGTCAACGGAATTACCCTTTTAAGATTAACCCTTATTTGGAATCCTCTTCTTCTTCCTCTCTTTAACCCAGAGTTCGAGGGACTTTCAGATTTCTTCTTTCTAGGGCTATTCCCTTCACTCTAGTGTACTCTCTTCCTGCCTTTATCTCATCCATGAATTCCTGTCTTGGTCATCCTCTCACAATACGTCCTCTTATTTTTCTCTCCAGCAAGGTCGTGAACCATCTTGAATGTCGCAGTAGGTGACCAAACGCACGACTCCACCTTTTCGAATTTGTTTTCAGCGTATTCCTCCTCTCGCCTACCTGAGCTAATGCTTCCTCGTTAGTTTCTCTCTCTCTCTCTCTCTCTCTCTCTCTCTCTCTCTGTGTGTGTGTGTGTGTGTGTGTCTCTGTCCACGGTACCTTTAAGGGGAGTACCAACGAGCTCGTTGGGGAGTACGTACTGCCTATGCTGACAATGGTAATTTCTCCATTTTTAGGTACACTCAGGTAAAAGGTCCTTTGTTCTACAGATTTGAAACTTTATAGTGTTATTGTATGAACTTTTTTCTTTACAGTGCTGTCTTTAGTTTTAGGATTAGATGCATGGTTATTTTTTGGGAATTTGTTTCCAAATTTAAAAAAATTCATGAAAAATTTGAGTAATAATAATTTTTTCTGGTCTCATATATTAACATATCTGAAATAACCTGGTAGCTTTACAGAGAGACGGTGTGGAAGTATCACTGATAATTATTTCAGATTTCCACCTTTTATAGTTTTTTGATTGAGCCTACCTATATAAGGAAAAAAACAAAAGCAGAGAAAATTAACTTTAAAGTTTACCTTATATAAATCTTAGTTGAGGTGTAGTCTAGAACCTTCCTGCTGCATATTCCTCATTCTACTTGTCCTCCAGACTCCTTTTCATTGCTCTCCTTGACTTACTTATCTTGGCTTCCACTATAAACAGCTTTTTATCCTCCATTTTGGTCCGACGAAAATGAAAAGCTTGAAACGCACTGAGCGAATTCTACCCTGGTTGGATCCCCAGCTGTTCTAGAACTTTAATTCTGCCTGAATTTCCCATATTAAATGATAAAACAGCATCATGTACGCCTAATTTTAAGGTTTTATATCCAACAAAAATATTTTTAAATACCGGTACACGGCTCCAAATAACACTGTTAAAAGACTCCTTTATATTTTGGTTTTTCCCATGCAAACATTTCTTCAATAAATCGGGATGAGCAAGATCCTTATAAATAGGCTTAATCAGAAGCATCACTCCTCCTGGAAGTCCATGGAGTTTGTAGGTTTCCTTGTCTTTATTATACGTGCACCAAGAACCACGACAAGCAACTCAGTAACCCGAAATAATAAGCTAACATAAAGACCTTGAAGAAAAATCTAGCCTAATATTGCTATAACTTGAAGTTTAATTAAAGAGATTACCTGTAAAAACTTGTGAAGGTGGATTAAACGTATTCAGATCCTAGATATTATCTGTACATCATACGGTATAATTATGTCTTGGAAAACTTTTTTCTGTCTAATCTTGGGCAAGTTTCGGTACTGATGCCGTTTGTGCTATTTTGGATATTTGTTGCTGTGGGCAACTTTTCTTCATACGATTTCGACTGATGAGAAGCTCCAACATAGTCTATGCGGTTCACTAACTTTTATTTCCTAGAACTAGAAAGTTATCAAAAAGTAAAACCCCGCCTACAGTCAGAAGAGGGCGTGGCATTTGTAAATGGGAGGGGCCATGGAATATCCAAATTATGGGCACTTGTAACGCGATTTCACTGAAATAAAAAACGGTGCTCTATCGTACACATACCGAAGAATACTAAAATACATTAAAATGAAATTCGCAAATTTTTGCAAATATTGAGGTACGTACTCCCCTTAACACCCTCCTCCAGCCCCACATTTCAAAGTAAATTTATATATATGTGTTGTTCCTGAAGTCCAAGTTTCAGAGGTGTAAGTGACTAAACTCCAAACAAAACTTTTGACAAATCCTTTCCTAGTTTTAAGTGACACGTTTCTTCATGTTTACAGACTTCTAGAAAAATGCTCCATGGACTGGGCTTGTCTGCATTTATATCTACTGTACTTCTGCCGTCCTATGCAATACGCAGAGCTACCCAGGTATTTGAAGGAAGTAACCTCATTAGCTGTTCACCTTCTGGCTATACTTGTGCAGTCTGCTCTCCATTTCTCAAGCACTTCATTATCTTCTCCTTTTTTTCTTTGCTGTTTATCTTCATGTTGTAGTTTAGTGTGTTATTCATAAGGTGGAGTGCGTCTTGTAGATTTTCCTTGTAGCACTAGCTGACAATACATATCGCCAACGGCCGCCCTTTCGAAAAAGATCGACTGACAATATGTCGCCAATGGTCGCCCTTGCGAAAAAGATCGACTGACGATAATTAGTCGATCGAATAAACATTAAGCATATTTTAGAATAGTTCTTACCGAGCTCGATAGCTGCAGTCGCTTAAGTGCGGCCAGTATCCAGTATTCGGGAGATAGTGGGTTTGAATCCCACTGTCGGCAGCCCTGAAGGTGGTTTTCCGTGGTTTCTAATTTTGCTACACCAGGCTGTACCTTAATTAAGGCCACGGCCACTTCCTTCCCATTCCTAGCCCTTTCCTGTCCCATCGTCACCGTAACACCTATCTTTGCCGGTGCGACGTAAAGCAACTAGAAAAGAAAACCATTTCATTCAAAATATATTTTTCTCTTGCATTTCCTGTGCCATTTTTGTTATATATTTAGAAGAGGAGAATTTAAAAATACTGCTTGGGTTTTTTTTCAGTTGGCCACCTAGCCGCTTTCTAGAGGCAATCTTCTTAAACATCTCCGATTCTGTAAAAGTTAAACTCCTTGACCCAGACAGAAATCGAACCGATGACCTTCTAAACCGAAATCCACAACGTTGACCATTCAGCCAAGGTTAGAAATGTAGTAACTTATTTGAAATGAAAAGCCATGTTTCTATGGCTCGGATTCAACGTAAATCCGTAGACCCCATGGCTGTGATCATGTGTCTTGAAATGGAAATGAAATGGCGTATGGCTTTTAGTGCCGGGAGTGTCCGAGGACAAGTTCGGCTCGCCAGGTGCAGGTCTTTTGATTTGACTCCCGTAGGCGACCTGCGCGTCGTGATGAGGATGAAATGATGATGAAGAAGACACACACACCCAGCCCCAGTGCCAGCGAAATTAACCAATTAAGGTTAAAATTCCCGACCGTGCCGGGAACCGAACCCGGGACCCTCGTGATCAAAGGCCAGCACGGTAACCATTTAGCCATGGAGCCGGACATCATGTGTCTTTACAAGACTTCACACCAAAGAACATCATTCATTCATCATTCATCTACTCAATGGTGTTACCGATATTCCAAGGAAGGAAAGCCTGAACATTATAAATAATTTTAGCATCGTCTTCCAGTAGCAAATTTCAGTAGTTTTTCACGAAATATTGTTTTATCTCATCGTTGAAAATAAATTAGCCTGGGAAAGATTAAAAACAACCTCATGCAACCACCAAGATTGAACTCGGAATGTTCTTTACAGACATGAGTGAGAGGTCCCATCTGTGAGCCACCAAGACAGTAAAGAGTTGCTATTATAAGGGATCTTTCTTTCTATTGTTATCTCTTAGACGGACAGTATGTGGGGAGATTGAGGATGACTGCACAATAAAGTACAGAAGTTACATATGTTATAATAATAATAATTTCGTGTGGCTATTTCTAGTCGAGTGCAATCCTTATAAAGCAGACCCTCCGATGAGGGTGGGCAGCATCTACCATCTGTAGGTAACTACGTGTTATTGTGGTGGAAGATAGTGTTATGTTTGCTGTGTGAGTTGCAGGGATGTTGAGGACAGCACAAACACCCAGCCTCCGGCCCATTGGAATTAACCAATGAAGGTTAAAATCCCCGACCCGGCTGGGAATCGAACCCGGGACCCTCTGAACCAAAGGCCAGTACGCTGACCATTCAGCCAACGAGTCGGACGTTAGATATGTTTATTGACATTGACTGTCTCACTCGACTTGAAACCTTCACACTATGCCCAGCTGCTTTATTTAAGTCAATGTTTTGATCATCTAATATACTTTAGTTTGTAACAATACAGTACTGTAGACATATTGAGTATACATTGATATTTAAAAGAATGTTCTACTGTTGTATTTGCAGGCAGAGGATGACTTTGAGTAAGTCGAAACTAACTGAATTGGATTAATTTGTAGTTACAACCAAATTTCAAACTTAACCATTACAGCTAAATACCACAACATCGCTTTTAAAACCATTAAGATATTCATTCATTCATTCATTCAACTTCGCTAATCGGCCAACTAGGGACCACGATAAGCCTCACTTTACATTCTGGCATTTGTTCGTCTTTCGCTTGATCCACATCGTCTTCATTAGCTCACTGTGTTTAGCACGACGTTCTTCTGTCCATTTAGCACCAGTTGCCCGTTTTTCGTCCCGGATAGTCCCAAAAGTCTTGATGGCTGCTCTGAAAAGATTTCGGTCTTGTGCATCTTCTGCTTGTAGGCCCAGTTCTTTAAGATCTTTCTTGACATTAACGTACGGCATTGCCGTTTTTGGTTTTGCGTCAAATATACTGAAGATACGTTTCGTCCATCGAGAGTCGATCATCCGTCGTATATGACCGTAGAAGCGAACTCTGCCTTTACGCATTGTGTCCGTGATCTTCTCTATCTTAGAGTATATTTCTTGCCTGGATTTTCTAATGTAGATGCCATTTTTGTAGTTTGGACCAAGTATGGTGTGTAAGATCTTTCTTTCTTTCCCCTCTAAATCCGCAAGCAAACATTTCTCGGACAGGATAAGGCATTCAGATGCATACAGTGATACTGGTTTGATGACAGTGTTGTAGTGACGAATTTTTGTGTTCAGGGAAAAGCACTTTTTGTTGTAAATGTTGCGGGTGGTTTGGAAAGTGACTTCCATTTTCTTGATTCTTGCTGCTATGGCCTCTTTGTCAAGTCCATTTTGCTGAATCCATTCCCCAAGGTATTTAAATTTACCAACACGGTTTATCATTCCATATTTGGTGTTTAGTTGTGCCGTATCATCTTTGATATTTGACATTACTTCTGTCTTTTGAAAGGAAATTTGTAAACCTGTTTGTTCTGCTACTTCCTTCAACACATTGATCTGTTCTGTTACACTTTCGAAATTTTCTGCCATAAGGGCTATATCATCAGCGAACGCTAAGAAATCTATTTCCACTCCATTTTTCTTTGTCCCAATCCTTACGGGTTTGTAAAGGTTTCTTTCTTTTAACGTCTTTCGCCACTCCTGTATTACCTTCTCAAGTACGCAGTTGAACAAAAGAGGTGACAGCCCATCTCCCTGTCGAACGCCTGTCTTGATCTCAAAGGGTTCAGAGAGACATCCTTGGAATTTTACTTTGGATTTGGTATTAGTTAGTGTTGCCCTTATTATCGCCAGCAGTTTCTCATCGACTCCAATTTCTGCAAGGATATTAAGCAACACATCACGGTCGATGGAGTCGTATGCTTTCCTGAAGTCTACAAATGTAGATACATAGGTTCGACCTCTCAGCATATGGTATCTTATTATGGTTTTTAGGTTAAGTATTTGTTCTGCACTTGATCGGCCTTTCCGAAAACCTGCTTGGTATTCCCCGAGTTTGTGCTCAATTTGCTGTTCTAGTCTTTCAAGGATGGATAGTGACAGGATTTTGTAGGCTACTGGCAGAAGAGAAATTCCACGGTAATTGTTCACATCTCTTATATTTCCTTTCTTGTGTAAAGGATGGATCAAGGCTAGCTTCCAGTCCTCTGGTAGTTGTTCTTTTTCCCATATATCTACAATGGTTTGGTGTAGGATGTCAATTGCTTCTTCCGGGGCATGTTTCCACAGTTCTGCAATCATGGAGTCTTCACCAGGAGCCTTGTTATTTTTCAGTCTCTTTATGTGGCGTTTGATTTCATCGCGATTTGGTGGAGAAGATGGCAGGTTTTGGCTCACTGGTTTGTTTGTTTTGATGGGGTTGGCTGGTTTTTCACAGTTTAGAAGGTCGTTAAAATACTTAGCTAAGATTTTGCAGTTTTCTTCATTTGATGTTGCAAGAGTTCTATCTTTCCTTATTATTATTATTATTATTATTATTATTATTATTATTATTATTATTATTATTATTATTATTATTTATTCGCTGGAGCCATCGTGGACCCCGTTAAGTCTTGTTACATTTGGCAGTGGGCTCTGCTTTCTTTTGAGCCCAGAATTCCTTCATTTTTTTTAAGTTGTCCTGCTTGCGTTCGTCTGTCCAAAGGACCCCGTGTCTACTTTTCAGTTGTTCGTGTCGGTTTAGCCCGTTCGTCACTACCATTTTTTGGAAAAGACCTCTGTCAAAGGCGTCTTCCGGTTTAATCTGTAGCGTTTGAAAGTTTTTTTTTTGTGTGCGTTTCTAATCCAAGGCATCGTAGTTTTAGGTGCAGAATCAAACAAGTGAAAGATCTGTTTGGTCAACCTGTTCCCGTCCATTCGTTTGATATGAACGCAAATAATATATTATTATTATTATTATTATTATTATTATTATTATTATTATTATTATTATTATTATTCAGGAAATATCGTGGATTACAGAGGTACAAGAAGGTGCCGGGGCGAATGGGTGGGCAAGGAAATGACCGGAGCATAAGTCAAAGCACTAAATTTTGAAATTTTATTTCCCACCTTCCTTTTTTTTCTTAAAATTTGATAGATAGAAAATATGAATAAACAACAACAACAACAACAATGACTTAAAGTCCAAAAATCGGGTACAGAATTAGAGAGAATTATCAACATGATAATGAGCATTATAGCTGTGAAACAGGTACACTATTTTATAAGGACATATTTGCTCCACTAACTTCCCTAGCCTAGGAGCCCAAGCTCCAAACTTAATACAGTCCAGCCTCTCAGAGGCATACAGCGCACAAGGATATACCTGACAATCTTCAAATGAGTTATTTACAGTCACTTCTGCTCAACAGTTTTCCATTTTCTTTTCCAGAAACATAAACAGGGGCAATGAGTGCCCATACTAAATGGCCATAACGTAAAAAGAAAAAGGTTGATAATGATCGGCCACAAACAAAGTGCAAGGAGGCGAAAAACCTGCACTCCGTGTAGAAAACACTTACAACACTAAGTGGGCTTATGGCCCATAAGTTCAGAGGCTAAGCCTATTCTAAATGAGAAACATTAAATACCAAAAGAGTGTTAAGAATTTTAGAGGATAAGAAACTTAAGTCACCCCATAGCACGTCGAATGAGAAGCAACAGAGGGAAATCACTCTTCGTTCCCTTACATTACATATTTCCGAGTAGGGAATAAAACAGAGTCCTTACACTGACCGAAAATTTTACACTTAAACCACCAGGTTTAGAGATTTACATAAAATAAAAGAGCTTTAAAACCTTCCCCTCAAGCTATCTGCCGGAGCTATCACATGCTAAGGAAATTCTGCCTTTACTTTGAGTTGCTGGGCCTCTCGAACGCCGGCCTGTGGTTCCTGCCCCTTAGTACACGGCGTACGCAATACACCGGAGCGATGAATATGACAATACGGCCTTAAAACGCTCAGCTTTTTTATAGTATCTCGAGCGGAAGTTTCCAGAACTCTTTACAGACAGGGTGGATCCCTGTACATCCTCAATTTTAATTGGCCAGAGAAAATATTCACAAAATTGGTCGATAGATCCAGGAGACTGAGGGATTCAGAAATGTTGACAACTTTGACTCAAGAACTAAATAATCTTCAAAAACTAAGATTATCCTACTAAGAAAATTAACTTTCCCTTCATAATTATATGACCTTAATCCCGCCAGACCGTGCGCGTAGAGGCGCGCGGCTGTGGGCTTGCATCCGGGAGATGGTAGGTTCGAATCCCACTATCGGCAGCCCTGAAGATGGTTTTCCGTGGTTTCCCATTTTCACACCAGGCAAATGCTGGGGCTGTACCTTAATTAAGGCCACGGCCGCTTCCTTCCAACTCCTAGGCCTTTCCTATCCCATCGTCGCCATAAGACCTATCTGTGTCGGTGCGACGTAAAGCCCCTAGCAAAAAAAAAAAATCCCGCCAGAGAGGACACTTAGGCCGATGGTAGAGACATCTAATATTTGAAAATCCAAGTATCTTGAATAACATTACTTCAGGTTCAATTACACAGATGACCTCATAGAAGGTGCGCAATTTAACTGGTCGGAGAAGGTGTGCCCTAGAACTGTGAACTAGAAGACGGTGCATTGTTTCGTCAAGTGCGATCGTCTTTCTGACGAACGGTGTCGTTCTTCTGCCATAGATTTATAATTGGTCACGAGATGCCACTAATAGAGATACCAGCTTAATACTGATACTTTTATCTTCACTTTTGAAAGTCTTTGAAATACAAGCAACGGTATGGAGAAGTATATTTAGCTGTAGAAATGAAAGTACTTTCATATGTTCTTATAATCAAGATGGCAGCACGCTTTGTTGACGATTTTGAAATAGAGCGCTAGATTTTCGAAGATCTTAGTGACAGTACTGATGGTAACAGCGATTATTGTATTAATTCCGACGAGGAAATTATTCCTGAAAGTAGTAAAAGTGACAGCGAAGTACAAGGTGCCTCGGAATTAGTGGAAAATTCCGAAAACCGGAATGATGTTCAAGGCGGTGTAGGTTATATTATTACTGGCAGTATGGCAATATTTGAGGAAACCAGTGAAGGGATAAATGTGAACTGTTGATATTTGTGTAGACTGTTAAAAATAGTTTGACCACAACACTCGATAAAAAGAAACTGCCCTAAGAAAACTAACATAAATTGTAGGTTCGAAATTCGTGAAAAGAACTCAAAATTCGTTTTGAGCAAAAAATTACGTTTTACTTAGCTTTTGAAATGAAAAGTGAAGAATAGTGGGGGAAATGTAAGAACATACCTGTTTGTTTCAGAATGACTCTGGAGGAAAAACCGATTACGAACGAATTCATTTATTTCTTCTCCTTAATCTCCTTACCCTCCAGGGTTGGCTTTTCCCTCGGACTCAGCGAAGGATCTCACCTCTGCCGCCTCAAGAGCAGTGTCCCGGAGCTTCAGACTCTAGGTCGGGGGATACAACTGGGAAGGACGACCAGTACCTCACCCAGGCGGCCGCACCTGCTATGCTGAACAGGGGCCTTGGTGGGAGATGATATGATTGGAAGGGAGAGACAACGACGAGGTAAGTAAGCGGCCGTGGCCTTAAGTGAGGTACCATCCCGGCATTTGCCTGGAGGAGAAGTGGGAAACCACGGAAAACCACTTCCAGGATGGCTGAGGTGGGAATCGAACGCTCCTCTACTCAGTTGACCTTCCGAGGAGGAGTGGACCCTGTTCCAGCCCTCGTACCACTTTCCAAATTTCGTGGCAGAGCCATGAATCGAACCCGGGTCTCCGGGGGTGGCAGCTAATCACACTAACCACTACACCACAGAGGCGGACATTTATTTATTTATTTATTTATTTATTTATTTATTTATTTATTTATTTATTTAATCCGTTTACCCTCCAGGGTTGGTTTTTCTTCCGGACTCGGGGAGGGATCCCACCTCTACCACCTCAAGGGCAGTGTCCTGGAGCGTAAGGCTTTTGGTCGGGGATACAACTGGTGAGAAGGATCAGTACCTCGCCTAGTCGGTCTCACCTGCTATGCTGAATAGGGGCCTTGTGGGGGATGGGAAGATTGGGAGGGATTGCCAAGGAAGAGGGTGAAAGGCGGCCGTGGTTTTTAAGTTAGGTACCATCCGGGCATTTGCCTGGAGGAGAAGTGGGAAACCACGGAAAACCACTTCGAGGATAGCTCAAGTGGCAATCCAACCTCTATCTACTCATTTGACGTCCCGAAGCTGAGAGGACGCCGTCCCAGTCCTCGTACCACTTATTTAAATTTTGTGACAAAACCGGGAATCGAATCCGGGCCTCTGGAATGGCAGCTAATCACACTGACCACTACACCACAAAAGTGATCTACGACATATTTAGCAGTGAATAAAAGACCGTTTTGTGTGACTATCGCCTACAAAAAGCGAAATGGCATATGGCTTTCAGTGCCGGGAGTGTCCAAGGACAAGTTCGGCTCGCCAGGTGCAGGTCTTTTGATTTTACCCCCGTTGGCGACCTGCGCGTGGTGATGAGGATGAAATGATGATGAAGTCCCTGTGCCAGCGAAATTAACCAATGATGGTTAAAATTCCCTACGCTGCCGGGAATCGAACCCGGAAACCCTGTGACCAAAGGCCAGCACGCTAACCATTTAGCCATGAGGCGGACACTATCGCCTATAACGGCCGTTGATTGGTGTCGTTATAACCGGTTTCAATTGCATTTATTTATTTATTTATTTATTTATTTATTTATTTATTTATTTATTTATTTATTTATTTATTTATTTATTTATTTATTTATTTATTTATTTATTTATTTATTTATTTATTCTTCGTTTAGGCCTACGATGGACCACGTAGTTCTTAAGTCTGGTGAGCTTTTTTCTTCCTCTTAGCCCAGTATTCCTTCATTCTAGCGCTATGGATGGCTTTTCTTTCTTGAGTCCATTTCATTCCTACTTAGCTGTTAGTGACTGGAGAAAGTCAGAAGTCTTGATTAACTTTCTGAACTTATCTCGGTTGTAAATGCCAATGTGACCAATGTTTAGGTATTGTAGGTCTTTCCGAACCAAGTTCGTTCATTTGGCATTTCTTGCTTTCCCTCTAGATACAGTGTTGAAGATCCTTGAAGTGAGTCTCTGGCTGTCCATCCTGACTACATGACCGTAGAACATTAGTCTTCTCTTCGTCATAGCTATTGTAATGCTCTCTATTTTACTGTACAGTTCCTTGTTGTGCCTGATTCTGTACCCATCTCCTTCTTTAATGGGACCCATAATCCTTCTGAGGATCTTTCGCTATTTCAGTTCTAGTTTTCTGAGTTGTTCTTTCCGGGTCATGTCTAGGCATTCTGAGGCGTACAGTACAGATGGTCTTACTACGGCGTTGTAGTGTCTAAGTTTAAGATTCAAGGAGAGGAATTTAGACTTGTATATGTTCTTTCTAATTTAGTGCATCTACTCTTCATTGCAAGGTTCTCATTGACATTTGGGGATATCCATTCTCCAAGATATTTGAATGAGTTGGCCTTGTGTATTATTTTGTCCCCCAAAGAAATGAATTTGGTCAGAAATTCTGTTTTGTTGACAGCGATCTTCAGCCCTACTTTAGCTGCTATACATTCGATGGATGACAGCTGGTATGTAGCTTCTTCCATACTTGAAGCTAAAAGTGTGAGGTCATCTGCGAAGGCTAAGCAAGTGACTGTTAACTTGCCTTTTTTGTAGCCTATTTTTAAACCAGAGTTCTCAGCTAGTGTGTTCGTCCATTTCCGAATGACCTTCTCCAGCAGACAGTTAAACAGGATAGGGGACAAACCATCTCCTTGTCTAACACCTCTTTTGATCTCGAAGCTTTTTGATAATACTCCTCTGAATTTGACTTTGGACATGGTATTCGTTAGAGTAGCCTTCACAAGATTCAAAGTCTTCTTATCCAGTCCCATTTCAGTTAATGTCTCAAAGAGGGACTGTCTGTCGACCGAGTCGTAGACCTTCTGGAAGTCAACGAAAATTGCTACATAGGGTGAGGTGCTGAGGTTTTTGTAGGTAAAGATAGTTTTGCGGTTCGGAATCTGCTCCTAAGTCCAGCTTGGTGTTCTCCTATGCAGGAGTCTAATTGTGCCTCCACTTGTTAAGCAATGCTTTGGAGAAGATTTTGTAAGTCACTGATAGGAGAGAGATCCCTCTGTAGTTGTTAGGGTCTAACTTGTCTCCTTTCTTGTGCAGCGGGTGGATGATGGCTGAAGTCCAATCCCTTGGTAGTGTTTCTGTTGTCCAGATGTCAGTTATGATTCTATGGATACTGTCAATTGACTCTTCATCTGCATGTTTCCATAATTCTGCAATGATGCCATCTTTGCCTTCTGCTCTGTTAGATTTCAGTTCAGAGACGATCTGTTTGATTTATTCTTTGGTAGAAGGAAGGGAGTCAGGGTTAATAACATTCTTAGGTTGAAATTGTAGTTTTCCTCGGGTTCTTCTGCATTGAGGAGGTCATCAAAATATTTTGCAAGGGCTGTAGTACAATATTCATTGTTCATTTTCAGTTCTCCGTCTGGTCCTCGAAGGTGAAGTGCAGGGGCTGAGTAAGCGTTGGTCTGAGATTTTAGAGTTTTGTATAAGTTTCTGGTGTTGTTCCTTTGAAAGTCTTTCTCTGTCTAACCTATGATGTCGTTGTTATATTGCCTCTTAGCATTTCTGATGGTTTTGGCCGTGTTCTTTCTGACTGTTAGGAAGGCTTTATGATGTTCCGTGTTTTTGTTGCAGTTCCATTTCAACCATGCCTGTCTTTTCTCCTCTATTGCCTTATCACATGCTGGTGTCCACCATGGGTGCTTAGTCCTTCTGGTTGCAAGGATGGCTTCTGTTGCTGCATCTATCAGTGCCTTCTGTAAGTTAGGTCAATCCGTTTTATTCTGATTATTTCTTAGGACCTTAGTAAAGTTGTTGTTGTCTTTCAACTGGGCTGGATTAAATTTTAAGATTCTGGACCCGGTGTAATTGTTACCTCTGCACTTCGTGAGTGGAATGAAATTTGCTTTGACCAAATATAGGTAGTGGTCTGAATCAATATTGGCCCCTCTCCATACCTTGACGTTCATTATTTCCTTGCTATTCCTTCCCTTGATGGCCACGTGATCTAGCTGGTACTCTCCTAGCAAGGAATTGGGACACCTGCAGGTCTTGGCTTTTCGGGGGAGGTGTCTTAATGCTGTAGATTTAAGAACAACGTTGTGATTCTTATACAGACTGATCAGCCTCTCACCATTACCATTGGTTCTCTTGTGGGCCGGGTATTCTCCGACTATGTTCTTGAACCTGCGCTTCTTACCAATGTGGGCGTTAAAGTCCTCCATCGAGATGATCACGTGATGTTCTGGAATCTTATCGATTGTCTCTTCCAGTTCTTCCCAAAAGTATTCAACACTTTCAATATCACTCTTATTAGTATCATTGGTAGGTGCATGGAAGTTAACAATCGTGTAGGCTTTGTTGAGACTTCTGAAGACTATAGTGGACGTTCTCCCATTTGGTGATGAAAAGGAGATAATGGAGCTGATCATTTTTTTGTTTACAGTGAAGCCTGTACCCAGGTGAGGTATATTCTTCATCACTCTCTGACCTGGCTGTCCCTTGTAGATCCTGAAACCCTGTGACTCAAAAGGTTCTTCTTCCGTAAATCTTGTCCCCTGTAAAGCCGTTATAAGGATGCTGTGTTTTGTTAGGATGTCCAATGTATCTTTTAGTTTTTCCGTTTGTAGGAGGCAATTAATGTTTATCGTTACCAGATAGTTGATGTGTTTATTCCTCGTATATGAAGATGCAGGCTCCCCAGAATCCGATGGCCTGCTTGCCCCACTGTGAGTGGGGGTGGACTTATTACCACCTGGGGTAGATTTCCAAGTAGTCGTTTGCTCCATGTTTCCAGAGTTACGAAAAAGTTTAGTGGGGTTACCCGAAGGTAACGTGGTGTTTAACTACTAACTGATCTGTTTACCCTCCAGGGTTGGTTTTCTCTCGGACTCAGTGAGGGATCCCACCTCTACCGCCTCAAGGGCAGTGTCCTGGAGCTTGAGACTTTAGGTCGGGGATACAACTGGGGAGAATGGCCAGTACCTCGCCCAGGCGGCCTCACTTGCTATACTGAACAGGGGCCTTGTTGGGGGACGGGAAGATTGGAAGGGATAGACAAGGAAGAGGGAAGGAACCGGCCGTAGCCTTAAGTTAGGTACCATCCCGGTATTTGCCAGGAGTAGAAGTGAGAAACCACGGAAAACCACTTACAGGATGGCTGAGGTGGGAATCGAATCCACCTCTACTCAGTTGACCTCCCGAGGCTGAGTGGATCCCGTTCCAGCCCTCGTACCACCTTTCAAATTTTGTAGCTGAGCCGAGAATTGAACCCGGAACTCCGGGGGTGGCAGCAAATCACACTAACCACTACACCACAGAGGCGGACTGTTTATTTATTTATTTATTTATTTATTTATTTATTTATTTATTTATTTATTTATTTATTTATTTATTTATTTAAACTCTTCAATTCCATGCCCCTCACATACTTGGTATTTCATGTCGGCAGGACTCACAGTGTACAACATTTTGAGAAGTACTGCAAATAAATACGATTACTCTTGGGACAGATATTCTGCACTTCGTAATCGAGTCAAGATGACCAGATTGTCCTTCTATCTTAGATACATTGCGGTTAGTGCAGTGCTCTCATTAGAGTAAGAGTGTGCTGAAAGAACTGCTTTGACTACTGATCTTATCTACTGCTTGATCGGGCACCTTGCTGCTCTGTTTAGCCCTGCAAGTGGATATGCCGTGCGGGTTGCAGGCCAAGCCCCGGAAGCAGGCAAGGCCGGCTGAGTCAAGACGGAATTAGCGGCGCACAACAATAGCAGGCCGGGTCACCTTTTCTGGGCTCACTTCCGCTCTATGGCGCAACCATCTCTCTCACTCCTTCTCCATTTCCTCTTCACGTCTTTCCTTCCGCCAACTTCGTGCAGGAACTACGCCAATGATTGTTAGCCTGTTAAGTTTCACCAATATTCCAACGGGAACAGAAATCAGCAAGTTCTGAGGTAAGAATAGGCTTCCGCGGGTTTGAGATCAATGAAGATGGTCTTAGAACCAAGTCACACTAACATGATTTCGAAGAAAATTGAGAGGGCTTTTTCGTTTTCCCACAACTTATTGATATTGAAAACATTTCTTAGCAGATGAAAAACGTAAATTTTAGCAATTTTCTCAATTGTGACGAAAGTTTTCCCTGTCGTCTCTCATTCCAGCAACATTTCATTTCATCTGTCATTCATTAATCATTGCCCCAGAGGAGTGCACCCCCTGTGTGTAGGGGCGGTATCCCCTGCCTGTCGTAAGAGGCGACTAAAAGGGGCCCCAAGATCTCTGAAATTCGGAGCGTGGGTTGGCGACCACGGGGCCCTTAGCTGACTCCTGGCATTGCTTCCACTTACTTCTGCCAGACTCCTCACTTTCATCTATCCTATCTGACCTCCCTTGGTCAACCCTTGTTCTTTTCCGACCCCGACGCTATTAGGTTTGGGAGGGCTAGAGAGTCTTTCTTTTTCACGCCCTTCGTGGCGCTTGTCTTCCTTTGGCCGATATCTTCATTTTTCGAAGTATCGGATCCCTTTCATTTTCCCCTCTGATTTGTGTTATATGGAGGATGGTCGCCTAGTTGTACTTCCTCTTAAAACAATAATCACCACCATCACCACCACCAGAGGAGTGCGACAGGCTTCCTCGCCGCTAGATAGGGGCTTCATTCATTCCATTCCTGACCCGGTCCAATGACTGGAAACAGGCTGTGGATAACTCTATCAAACTAAAAAAAACAATTTTGCGAAAATCACTTCCGGCCGAAATCCAGTTCCGGAGAAACAGCCTAAAATGGCTTGTTTCTTTATTCGTTTTTTTATTTAAATCCTAGCCAAGTAACTTATTTACATAATTATTTCTGTAATGTGTTCCTTGGTTCAATATCCTCAGGTGTGTATTTTTTTTTTTTCAATTATGTCCACGCCGAATGTAGTTGTAATGGTTTAAGTGAAACACTGTATTGACTCACATTAGCGCTCGTAGTGGCAGAAAAGAGCTAACTGCTAATGAAATCCACCGGATAACGATGATTAAGAAAAGAATTGTAATTTTTAGGAATAAGTAAAGAATATATCCTTATACTTTATTGTATTTTATTTACCTTAAATTCGTAGCTTATATCCGTGAGATGTTTTCGACATTAAGTTGCTTGTCTGAAGGTGGATTTTTATTTACAGTACGAATCCTTTGCAGAAAAAGGATTTACTTCCCTTTTACACACTCTTACTTTTTATTTCTCACCGTTACTGATAGATCATGCGACAATGATGGATAGGACAAAGCCAGCACTGGGAAGGAAGGTTTTTCTTTCCATTTTTTACGTCGCACTGACTTAGACAAGTCTTATGGCGAGGATGGGTCGGTTTTTTCCTCGGATTCAGCGAGGGATCCCACCTCTACCACCTCAAGGGCAGTGTCCTGGAGAGCGAGACTTTGGGTCTGGGTGTACAACTGGGAAGGAGGACCAGTATCTCACCCAGTCAGCCTCACCTGCATTGCTGAACAGGGGCCATTTAAGGGAGATCGGAAGGAATAGACGAAGGAAGCGGCGGTGGCCTTAAGCTAGGTACCATCCCGGAATTTGCCTAGAGGAGAAGTGGGAAACCACGGAAAACCGCTTTGAGTATGGCCGAGGTATGAATCGAACCCATATTTACTCAGTTGACCTCCTTAGTCTGAACGCACCCCGTTCCAGCCCTCGTACCACTTCAAAATTCGTCTCAAAGCCATAATCGAACCCGAACCTTCTAGGGTGGCAGCTAATCACGTTAACCACTACATTACAGAGGCAGACCTTCTCTAGATCTACGAAACATATACATAACTGTCCACCTCTCACGTAGCATTTTCAATTACTTGGCTCATACTGAATAACCTCTCTGTGGTCTGAAACGACTCATCCAACCTACTCTCAACCACTGATAGCACACTTCTCTCCAAAATGCCTGTAAACACCTCACCTGGTATACTGATCAATGAAATACCTCTATAGTTGATGCAATCGTTCCTTTTCCTTTGCTTATAGATAGATGTATGCTGCCTTCATCCGATCAGATGGTGACTTACTAACATTCCATGCTACTTGTTTACAGAACCATTTAATCTCCGCCTTCCCACTATATTTTAACATTTCAGATCTACGAGTAATCACATCGATTTCTGCTGCTTTATGATAATGTATTTTATTTTCCACCCTTCCTACTTCCTCCACTGACATCACTGTCCTGCTCTCCATGAACTCGGTTGTTTCCGACCTCAACAGGAAGATTTCCTTTCATGTTGAAAAGATTTTCAAAATATTCCTTCCACCTGTCCAGTTATTCCCTGAAATCTATTATGGGTTACCTGATTTACCAAAAACACAACTGATTCCCTTTCTTCCTTCCCTTTCTCTGATTGTTTATTACTGTCCAGAAAGGTTTCACTGCCGCTTGACGTAGTCTTTCCAAGTTATTACAGAAATCTTCCCATGGCTTCTGCAATCCTGTAATGACTTGTTTCACTCCGTTTATTGTGACTACTCTGCCTGCATCAGTTCTTGTTTCGAGCCATTTCTGATACGCCTTATTTTTACGTTTACAAGCTGTAGTTATTTTTAGGTATTCCCTTGCCGTTTCTACTACAACATCCCTGTGTGTCACCCATTCTCTTTGAATGTCCTGAACCTGCTGACAGTCTATTATTTGGAACTTTTCATTAATCATATCCCTGCATTCCTGTCTAATTTCCTCGTCAGAGAGATTCTGTCACCTATTCATCTGAAAACGAATTTCACTTTCTCTGCCCTAGGTCTAGTGATACTTAGCTCACTACAGAGCCGTATCATCGAAGAATGCCCGTAAAATCCGTACATTCCTAACAGATATCTAAAATTCAATGTCGGTTAAGATATAGTCTATTTTGGATATGTAGCATTGTATAACCTTATGCTTAAAGAATGAATTATCAACTGCTAATCACATACCAGCACAAAGTCCAGTAAACGCTTCCTATTCCTAGTGGCTCCCTTATCTTCCCCCACATTTATCCACCAACCTCTCATATCCTTCAGTTATATTTCCTATTCTGGAATTGAAAATCACACATTAGCACTATCCAGCCCTTGCAGTTGACCCTGACTATGATGTTACTGTGTGTTTCATAAAACTTGTCAACTTCCTCCTCATCTGCTCCCTCACATGGTGAATAGGTTGAGACAATTCTTACCTTCATTTTCCTCCTGCTATTTCTATCCACATTATTCGTTCATATACGTGCATAACAGAAAAGTTGCGTGCAATGGTATTCCCGATGAATAGTCCTACTCCACACTCTGCCCTCGCCTTGTTAAGACCACTTTATAACCAGCTGTCTCTTTGTTGTCTGCTCTTACTCGAATATCATTAACTCCGCTTCGCATTCATTATGAACAAATGTCAGTAGCTGTCTTCGTTTTCTTCTTGTCTCGTTTAGTCGTTGCTTTTCGTTACACAATTACTTGCTTTCTCGTAATTTATATTGTGCATCCACCAATCTCGAACCCATTATCGTGAGTAGAATGTATTCCAGATATATATTAAAGGTCACCGGTGACAAAACAAGCCCTTGAGGAACACTTTTTTTTTCCCTTGGTATTGCTGATAGAGGATGTTTTAGACTAATTTTCTACCGTCAGATTGTGTTGAGCTCACCTGTGAGTGGTCTGTACACCCCTGCTAGGCATACTTTATTCCCTTGATGCGCTACATTTAGGTTAAATGAAACTCAATTTATCATTTATGAAATCTGCTTATAAATCTGGCCTTGTTTACTATTATATGCTCGCTAAACCACATTAATTAGAAGCTTTATGGTAAACCTTTAATTCCAACTGTTGTTAAATCAGCTACGCTATTTAATTTATAAAATAAATGAGTATTGATTTAAAATATCCTGTGCTCCGTTTTCATATATATATTATTATGCATATAAATCCCGATATTTGCAATATTGCTAACTGCTGTACTCTTATGGGATAACCTGAACGGATTAGGAAATAGATTGAACGAATGGAGGACAGTGTGTTGGATTTTGGAGGAAATTTATAAGTATTTCGGAAATTCCGTTAAAGTGGAAGCCATTTCTTTTCATTTTAGACTTAATTAATCTATAAGTGTGAAGATTTTCGGTCTATTAAACTATTGCAGGCTTAATGAAATCAAGAAATAACTGAAAATATATTTAATTACAACAGAATGACATGTTTCGTGCTTGAGAGAACATCATCAGATGATATAAATCACTCTTTTATTATTAGTACTGATGATGTTTGTTGTTTAAAGGGGCCTAACAGCTAGGTCATCGGCCCCTAATGGTACGAAGTGCATCGAAATTAAACGATAATTAAAACCTCAAAATGTATCCACTGATTAAGATATAAAAAGAACGATGATGAAGAAATGACCATGAATCCAAAACAATCAGTGCATTCAATTCACAATGCCTTCTTTTCCGAGATGAAGCTTGTTATAAAAAGGGGTCCAAAATCCTGATCATCGACCCCTCATAATAGTACTAATCACTGATAAAGCAGAACGATTGTGTTCCTCTTATAGTGGTACCAATCACAGGTAACGTAGACTCGTGGTGTTCCTCGCATGGTGGTACTAATCACAGATCATGCAGAGCCGCGGTGTGTCACACGTAATGGCACCACTCGCAAGCAGCACAGACTCATGGTGTTCCTCACGTAAGGGCACCATTCGTAAGCAACGCAGACCCAAAGTGCTCACCACATAGTGGGACTAATCAGAGGCAACGTAGGCCCGTGGTGTTCTTCATACAGTGATACAAGTCATAGGTAACACAGAATCTTTCTGAATGCAGAAGAACCGACACATTCCAGCGCAGCGTACTGCACCTTCCCTCACATGGACGTTAGTCCGCGCAGCCGAGGCCCCCCCCCCCCTCCCCGCCTCGGTGAAATACACACGATCGTACTAACCAAGCCCAGACCCGTGGTGTTCCTCACGTTCTAATTTCATCATACTTTCATTTCATCATTCGTCTGCGTCCCTCACCCACAGGGGTTCTTATTCTTATTCTTATTCTTATTCTTATTCTTATTATGATTATTATTATGATGATGATGATTATTATTATTATTATTATTATTATTATTATTATTATTATTATTGTACCGGGAGGTACACCCCAACGCCGCGCGTTTAAATTTAGCTCCTGAAAGAACTCATCTAGTGGAGAAACAGTGAAATTGTAACTAAACCAACTTATAAATTTACTCAGAAGATGTCACCACAGAAATCTAATGTAATTTTGTTAATGTAAAGTTTCCTTTACTGACTGTATTTCTACTTGTTTTGTTTGCCATTCATCAAGAAGTTTGGACTTCCTTCCATAGATGTCACCACAAAAAAAACAATGATCATGCACCCTGGTGTGAAGTGAAAGAACTTTTGATTTAAAGAAGTTTTGTATTCGTAAGTTTTTTTTTACTAATTGATGTTCATTGATTCTTGGGTTGACACTATTTATCTTTTCTTTCCGCCAGTTTTGAATCCAGCCAATCCCTAATTTCTGTAATTAATTTTCTACCAATCATAGTCTTCTTCAATTTTGAGTTTAACTTTTAAATGAACCAATAAAAACGAGAGGGTGTAGCTAGTTAATCTTGAATGGTCTCGAACTTTCCCCGAGGATTTATAAACTGCGGATTTTCTCGTCTCTTGGCCAATTGATCGTCATCTGAACATCTTTATTTCTTGCCAGCTCCGCAGTTTAACCCGAGGGAAAGGTCCGAAACTTTAACTATGTAACCAACTTCTCTAAAATGTAAATCTCCTTTCGGCTAATGTGAACATTTCATAAAACTTTAACGGTAAATCGGGGATAAAAAGTGATATACCCTCTCGAGCTCCCCTTCATCTTGGTTTGAGGTGCCACATTTGTTTCTGCAATATATTAAAGTTATTTCCATCCGTGCGACCTCAGTAGTTTGGGATTCGCCCCTGTTTCGTAGGCCAAGCGCCCTATAGTTTCTAAAGGGTTTTTTTTGTTTTGGAGCTCAGTCTTCGGCTCCATTCAAATTGTACTCAGGCCGTTTATTTAACGTGTTCCTTTTTCATTAAGGCCGTGTAGGTTGGGTACTAGATACCTTTGTGTAATAAGATTTCTATGTGTAAATAGTGCCTCGTAAAGCCAGAGATTATAAGACTTTCATGCAATGTTGCTTTGAGTAGGCTTGAGAAACTTAGAGCCTATTAGCTCTTTTTCAAAGTTTTGTATGGTTAATGCATGCCTCTGGAAGGCTAGATGTTGTAATGTTGGGAGCAAGTGCTCTTTTTGAATTAGGGGATTTCTGCCCTTGTATAAATTTGTGCTCTTTAGTAAATTTGAGCTAGTAGCTCAGGAAATGTAAGGCTACGGGCTTAAAGCCCAAAGTGTTAAGATTCTGTATCTTGGATTTTTTCCCAATCTTGTTTAATGTTTGCTGCTCATACCTGCAATATTGTCATAAAATCTTGTCATGTGTGAAGTTCTGAAAATATAACCTTCAGTTTAAGTTTTAAATTCAATTCTTGACATTGTAGTCAGACCCATTCACCCCGGCACCTTTTTTCACCTCTGCGTTCCACGGGTAACCCCGTAACAACTATTATTATTATTATTATTGTTATTAGACAGCACTGTGGTATAGAGGTGTCTTAACTACAAAGACGTACACACCTCACGAGATGCTGTCAGTTGTGTACACTCCCTTTGCCTTATTTACAAATTATACACTGACTGACAGAGCAAATGCAACACCAAGAAGGAGTGGTTCGAAAGGAATGAAAGTTGGGGAAAAAACAGAGACGGCACGGACGAATAATTGATGTTTATTTCAAACCGATATGCAGGTTACACAATGCGCACGGCATCGACTCAGTAGGATGTAGGACCACCGCGAGCGGCGATGCACGCAGAAACACGTCGATGTACAGAATCAGTAAGAGTGCGGATGGTGTCCTGAGGGATGGTTCTCCATTCTCTGTCAACCATTTGCCACAGTTGGTCGTCCGTACGAGGCTGGGGCAGAGTTTGCAAACGGCGTCCAATGAGATCCCACACGTGTTCGATTGGTGAGAGATCCGGAGAGTACGCTGGCCACGGAAGCATCTGTACACCTCGTAGAGCCTGTTGGGAGATGCGAGCAGTGTGTGGGCGGGCATTATCCTGCTGAAACAGAGCATTGGGCAGCCCCTGAAGGTACGGGAGTGCAACCGGCCGCAGCACATGCTGCACGTAGCGGTGGGCATTTAACGTGCCTTGAATACGCACTAGAGGTGACGTGGAATCATACGCAATAGCGCCCCAAACCATAATGCCGCGTTGTCTAGCGGTAGGGCGCTCCACAGTTACTGCCGGATTTGACCTTTCTCCACGCCGACGCCACACTCGTCTGCGGTGACTATCACTGACAGAACAGAAGCGTGACTCATCGGAGAACACGACGTTCCGCCATTCCCTCATCCAAGTCGCTCTAGCCCGGCACCATGCCAGGCGTGCACGTCTATGCTGTGGAGTCAATGGTAGTCTTCTGAGCGGACGCCGGGGGTGCAGGCCTCCTTCAACCAATCGACGGGAAATTGTTCTGGTCGATATTGGAACAGCCAGGGTGTCTTGCACATGCTGAAGAATGGCGGTTGACGTGGCGTGCGGGGCTGCCACCGCTTGGCGGCGGATGCGCCGATCCTCGCGTGCTGACGTCACTGGGGCTGCGCCTGGACCCCTCGCACGTGCCACATGTCCCTGCGCCAACCATCTTCGCCACAGGCGCTGCACCGTGGACACATCCCTATGGGTATCGGCTGCGATTTGACGAAGCGACCAACCTGCCCTTCTCAGCCCGATCACCATACCCCTCGTAAAGTCGTCTGTCTGCTGGAAATGCCTCCGTTGACGGCGGCCTGGCATTCTTAGCTATACACGTGTCCTGTGGCACACGACAACACGTTCTACAATGACTCTCGGCTGAGAAATCACGGTACGAAGTGGGCCATTCGCCAACGCCGTGTTCCATTTATCGTTCGCTACGTGCGCAGCACAGCGGCGCATTTCACATCATGAGCATACCTCAGTGACGTCAGTCTACCCTGCAATTGGCATAAAGTTCTGACCACTCCTTCTTGGTGTTGCATTTGCTCTGTCAGTCAGTGTATACACTCTACAGAACTGCTATCTTGAACAAAACACTGCTACGAAGAAGAATTAAGAAGACTGCCACTTTAGCATGTCAACCAACTACCAACACAACAAAATCACAACATGAGTTCATACAATTGACTAACGACTCTCACTAGCAAGTCTGACTAACAACACTATACCGTCTCTTTATATACCTTGCCTGGCCAGGCTTCTGGAAAAGTATGACACAACATGCTTTCTCGAATATTCTCGAGTCTCCAATAACCTATTTACAAATGAATAGAACATTCTATACAGCTCTAGTGACAAGATGCGTTGTTCTTGAAAGTTACCCTGTGCTGCACAACATTACATTGGAATTATACATGATATTTACAGGTAACAATAAATTATATACTATTAATTACGTGTTCTTACATTAAATAAACTCTTATTAATATACATATAGTACGCGCACTTTCTAGTGGTAGATTTTTGTACTCGGTGAGGAGTAAGGAGGGAGCACTGCCGGTTCCGGTATTACTGCCAACTGAATGGAAATTAAATCTGAACTGAATCGATAATATGATCCGATCGATATGAATTTTCTAAACCTTTATTATCTTAAGGCCAACAACTGTGTCACACACACACAATATATAATACTATATAACATTTCCCGATGCGAAACGTGTTCCTAGCATGAATTCTATAGTTTGGCTTTGCTGTGTAAACAACAACAGTACAAGTACGTCAAGTGTACGACGATGATAAGCGATTCTTAGTTTGTTTCAAAGGTTGCCAATACAAATCTCGAAAGATAACCGAAGTCGACCGATTCATCAGTACGGCAGTGCTCCCAAAAAGCTGTCACTTTAAAAGCGGTTTATGCGCACAGGTTCATCAGAGTTTATTAATTTAGCCTTTATCTCCTCATTACGAGTGGCCTCCGGCCATTGTTCCCTCCTATATGTACCAGCAATAATTCTCGCTGCTTTCATGTCTGTTACTTCTAACTTATGAATAAGATATGCTGAGTCCACCCAGTATTCACTCCCGCAACGCAGGTTGCTCTGAAAACAGACAGGTGTAAAGATAGTTTCTTCTTTCATACAGTTAGCTTTATTGCACCTTGATTCAGTCTCGCTTACTGTACTACCATCCTGGGAGAACACACATCCTATATACTTGAAATTATCGACGTGTTCCAGGTTTGTATCCCTGTTAGGTTTCTTACCTTCTGACATCACGTTACTCTTGGAAAAGCTAGTGTTCATATCACACAGATTGCACCTATTTTCAAGTTCCAAGATATTAGATTGCAGGCTTTCAGCACAGTTTATCCATTAAGACCAAGTGGTAAGTACCTAGGTCCGCCTCTGTGGTGTAGTGGTTAGTGTGATTAGTTGCCACCCCCGGAGGCCCGCGTTCGATTCCCGGCTCTGCCACGAAATTTGAAAAGTGGTACGAAGGATGGAAGGGAGTCCATTCCGCCTCGGGAGGTCAGTTGAGTAGAGGTGGGTTCGATTCAAACCTCAGCCATCCTGGAAGTGGTTTTCCGTGGTTTCCCACTTCTTCTCCAGGCAACCGGCGTAATTTTATTTGTTTTCGTGTGACGAATATTTTAAAACCAGCTCCGTGGTGTAGGGGTAGTGTGCCTGCCTCTTACCCGGAGGTCCCGGGTTCTATTCCCGGCCAGGTCAGGAATTTTTACCTGGACCTGAGGGCTGGTTCGAGGTCCACGCAGCCTACGTGATTAGAATTGAGGAGCTATGTGACGGTGAGATAGCGACCCCGGTCTAGAAAGCCAAGAATAACGGCCGAGAGGATTCGTCGTGCTGACCACACGACACCTCGTAATCTGCAGGCCTTCTGGCTGAGCAACGGTCGCTTGGTAGGCCAAGGCTTTTCAAGGGCTGTAGTGCCATGGAGTTCGGTTTGGTTTTGAATATTTTAAAATGCACATGTGAACAGTGTTGGCGGAGTTGCGCGGCGACGTGTTTACAGACGATGACGAATCAGCTGATTACATAAATAGTTTAGGGAATGCCGATTATGTAGAGTCATTAAACTGGACTTCATAATAGTGTACAAGAGTGAGTCTGAGAACTATTTCGTAAGTGGAACATCGCCAATTGGTTAAAGATAATTTGGAAAGTAACGAAGATTTCGATGGTCATGTTGTTATTAACAAAAATATCACAACATTGTTCTTATTCAGTGAAGTTATCCTTGATAGTGATTTACTACCTTGACCATCTCACCCTTGTCCGATTCGTTGGCTGAATAGTCCGCGCACTGGCCTTCGGTTCAGAGGGTCCCGGGTTCAATTCACGGCCGAGTCGGAGATTTTAACCTTCATTGGTTTATTTCCATTGGCCCGGGGGCTGGTATTTGTGCTGTTCCCAAGATCCCTGGAGCTCGCACACTACACATAACACTAACCTCCACCACAATAACACGCAGACCGTGCTCGATAGCTGCAGTCGCTTAAGTGCGGCCAGTATCCAGTATTCGGGAGATAGTAGATTCGAACCCCACTGTCGGCAGCCCTGAAAATGGTTTTCCGTGGTTTCCCATTTTCACACCAGGCAAATGCTGGGGCTGTGTCTTAATTAAGGCCACGGCCCCTTCCTTCCCACTCCTAGCCGTTTCCTGTCCCATCCTCGCCATAAGACCTATCTGTGTCGGTGCGACGTAAAGCAACTAGCAAAAAAGGAAAATAACACGCAGTTACCTACACATGGCAGATGCCGCCCACCCTCATCGAACGGTCTGCCTTACAAGGGCTGCACTCGCCTAGAAATAGCTACACGAAATTATTATTATTATTATTATTATTATTATTATTATTATTATTATTATTATTATTATTATTATCTCACCCTTTACTCCAGTTACCGACCAAAACATGCCCCTCCCCATTGATTGCTTTTAAACTTTTAATTTTAAAAAATTATTTAAGCCGGGCTGAGTGGCGCTGGCCTTCTGATCCCAACTCGGCAGGTTCGATCCCGGCTCAGTCCGGTGGTATTTGAAGGTGCTCAAATACGACATCCTCGTGTCGGTAGATTCACTAGCACGTAAAAGAACTCCTGCGGGACTAAATTCCGGCACCTCGGCTTCTCCGAAAACCGTAAAAGAGTAGTTAGTGGGACATAAAGTAATTAATTTTATTATTATTATTATTATTATTATTATTATTATTATTATTATTATTATTATTATTATTATTATTATTATTGTTGTTGTTGTTGTTGTTACGGAGTTATCCGTGGAAGTCAGAGGTGAAAGAAGGTGTGGGCTGGAATGGGTCAAACTACAAGATCGAAAGATGAATTAAAATTTCAACAAAGGTTATATTTTCAAAACTTAACAATGGTGACATAGAATTTAGAGCGTACAACAAATAACAACCAGTTAAATCAGGTACAAGGCAACTTTACAAATTCTGGGCTACGAGCCCCAAAGTCTGAGTTCACAGCTCACACCCACAAATTACCAAAGGGCAGAAAACCCCTTCATTACATGGAGCTCTTGCTCCCGCTTAGTAATACCAAGCCTCCTAGAGGCACCTTCCAAAATACCAGAACGAGCTGGCCTGCTCTCAATTTTACAAGCCTATCAAAGGCCACAACAAACTTTACTTCTGACTGCCCTCAAGGCACACAAAGAAACAGGGGTATTTAATACCCAACCTACGGGGCCTACGCATGAAGAAAACAAAACATCAGGTTTAGTTACTGGCCCAAAGTACAGAAAGGACTGGAGGCGTGAGCTTGCACTCCTAAATACACATTTTAAAACCTAAGTGGCTCTAGGCCGATACACAGGGGCTAATCCCAAGCTAGGGAGGTGACTCGTATGAGAAAACTTTAATACATTAAGGAAGAGAAGAAAAGGTTACGAAAACGTAGTCACCTCAATTTCAAATGAAAGTAAGCTCGAGAGGGGTAAAGCACTCTCTATCCCCGAATTAAATTTCAAGAAAATTGAAGTTTACCAGGAAAAGGGTTTACATGTTTAATAGTTTACATATGAAAGGTTTCGAACCCTCCCCGAGAGTTAAACTGCTGAGCTAGGACGAAATAAAGATGTTAAAAGGCCAATACCTTGTTGGAGATCTGTTGGCCGAAGAAAGAGGGATTCCCGCCCCGTGATACATATCCACACACTAAGCTAGATGTTACTGAAGTGGCCCGGAGACAAGAAAATCAGCAGTTTTTATACCCTCGTGGAAAGTTCGAGACCTTTCATGAATGATAACAACCCGCCCTCAAACTTTTATTGGCTACAGTACACAGTTACATACAAAATTGGAGAAGAAAGCTCCGATTGGCCGAAAATTAATTACATAAATTCCTGATTGGCTACATTCAAAACAGGCGGAAAGAAAGGATTAATATTGCTAACCCACAAATGACAGAACAAAATTTAGTAAAGAGAAAACTTATGAATACCAAATTTCTCCAAGAAGGTTCATTCCTTCACACCAGAGCGCATTATCATAGTTTTTGGTCGAGTCATCTGTTAGAGAATGTCCACACTTCTAGATCAATGAAAAACAAAAGCAAAAAAACACACAGTGACATCTTCTGATAACCAGTAGAGTTAGTTCAGTTTTTAAAGTTCAGAGCTTCTCCTGTAGAGGAGTTTCAATTGGCGCAAGATTTGAACTTGCGTCGTAGAGGTGTACCGCCCGGTACTATTATTATTATTATTATTATTATTATTATTATTATTATTATTATTATTATTATTATTATTATAAAAATATTTAAGATCAAACTTTCTTTCTTTCTTTCTTTCTTTCTTTCTTTATCTGTTTACCCTCCAGGGTTGGTTTTTCCCTCGGACTCAGCGAGGAATGCCACCTCTACCGCTTTAAAGGCAATGTCCTGGAGCGCGAGACTTTGGGTCGGGGGATACAACTGGGAAGGAGGAGCAGTGCCTCGCCCAGGAGTCCTCACTTGTTACGCTGAACAGGGCCCTTCTGGAGGGCGGGAAGATTGGAAAGGAATGGCAAGGAAGAGGGAAGGAAGCAGCCGTGGCCTTAAATTCGGTACCATTCCCTGAGTTTGCCTAGAGGAGAAGTGGGAAACCACGGAAAACACTTCGAGGATGGCTGAGGTGGGAATCGAACCCACCTCTACTCAGTTGACCTCCCAAGGCTGAGTGGACCCTTTTACAGATTTCTTGGCAGAGCCGGGAATCGAACATGGTCCTCCGCGCTAAAAGTGCTAAGTCAGTGCTCGAGTGTCTTTCGTTATTGGTGGATGAGATAACAAATTTCACAAACATTAACATAGACAGTATTGCCGGAAATGTTTCGAGAGAGAGCGATGCTAAGCATTCCGATAAATCCGAAATAAATTGTGTGTTTGGTATTCTGATATTAGCAGGTGTTTATCGCTCTGAACATTACAATTTTTAAGACTTATGGGATCAGACTAGTTTCGGAGCATAGATATATGTCATGCAACAATCAGTCTACACAGATTCCTGTTCTTGTTGCGTGATCTTCCATTTGATGATATCAGGGAGTTGATACGTTAGACCCAATCAGGGAGATTTTCGAACTTTTTCTCTCCAACTATGAGAATAATTACACACTTCCCGAATATGCAACTGTTGACGAGCAACTTGTTCCTTTTAGTGGAAGATGTAATTTTCGAGAGTACATTCGAAACAAACCAGCTAAATAGGGTTTGAAAAATGTGACAGTGTCCGATGCTAAGACGTGGTGCTCTCAGTGTTGGCAAACAACCAGAAGGGCCATACGTAGTAAATAACTCACAGACAGAAATTGTAAAGAGGTTAGTTCGACCTATGTAATGGACTGTGCGTAATATAACAACTGATAATTGGTTTCGCAGTATTCCTCTTGCAATGGATCTTCGTGAGTAGTATAATGCAGGGATTCTGCCGCCTCCTCCTCCGCCCGCGGCGCGGGAAATTTGAATTTTTGGCGGGAAATTTGAATTTTGGCGGGAGATTTGAATTTGTAAACAAAGCCACGTGCTTTTTGACAGCTGTCATCGACAACAACGCATCGCTAACCTCACTGCTGCCATCTTGACGGGCCTAAACCTCACTAGTACCAACTTGACGTAACTAGCGTGAGGTAAACAAAGCCACGTGTTTTTTGACAGCCACGTGCTTTTTGACAGCTCTCATCAACAACAACGCATCGCTAACCTGAGTACTGCCATCTTGACGGGCCTAAAACTCAGTAGTGCCAACTTAACCTAACTAGCGCGAAATAAACAAATCCACGTGCTTTTTGACAGATTTGTAAACAAAGCCACGTGCTTTTTGACAGACAACAACGCATCGCTAACCTCAGTACTGCCATCTTGACGGGCCTAAACCTCAGTAGTGCCAACTTAACCTAACTAGTGCGAGGTAAACAAAGCCACGTGTTTTTTTGACAGCCACGTGCTTTTTTTGACAGCTGTCATCCGCCATCTTTAAACCACAAAGCACTGTGCTGCCCTCTTGCGTCACCTGTCATCCGCAGTGCTGCCATCTTGACGGGTCTAAACCTTAGTGCTACCAACTTAACCTAACTAGCGCGAGGTAAACAAAGCCACGTGTTTTTTGACAGCTGTCATCCGCCATCTTTAATCTATAGAGCACAGTGCTGCCCTCTTTAGCTACTTACCTTTGAAATGTGGTGGCGGATAATTTGAAAAATGCTTTTTGACAGCAGCCATCTTTGTGCACCATGCTGCCCTCTTTAGCTAGATACCTGTGGTGGCAGGCAATTCCACATGACAGCAGCCATCTTTAATCAAGAGAGCACTGTGCTGCCATCTTTAGCTAGATACCTTTGAAATGTGGTGGCGGCAAATTGAAAAATTTCACGTGCTCTTGTTTGGAAACAAACTCACGTGCTTTTTTGACAGCTACCATCCGCCATCTTTAATCAACAGAGCATAGTGCTGCCCTCTTTAGTTTGAAATGTGGTGGCGGCAAATTCCACGTGCTCTTGTTTGGAAACAAAGCCATGTGCAGCTGTCATCCGCCATCTTTAATCCAGAGAGCACCGTGCTGCCCTCTTTAGATGTAAATTCGTCACCTGTCATCCGCAGTGCTGCCATCTTTAGCTAGATACCTTTGAAATGTGGTGGTGGATAATTTAAAAAGAGAAATTCTACAGCAGCCCTCTCTCGACGCTAATTGCATAAGATGGCGGCTATACATGACTCCTTAAGGGTGCTTACGCAAGATGGCTGCTATACACAGGTTCTTATGAGACGCCCTTTGGATGCTTGCGCAAGATGGCAGTTATACATGGCTCCTTATTAGATGCCCTAGGGATGCTTGCTCAAGATAGCGACTGCTCTTATGGGACGGCTTAAGTGTCCTTGCAAAAGATGGCTTGAGACTCCCTAAGGATGCTTGCGCAAGATGGCGGACACAAGATGGCGGCTATACACAACTCCTTATGAGACGCTTTAAGGGTGCTTGCGCAAGATGGTTGCTACTCTTATGAAGAAAGCTAGCTTAGAGGCTAACGTGTCGTGCTAGTTCGATTCATTAAATTTAGGGCTTAAATGCAAAATGTTAAATATATCGAAAACGGTGCACCGTAGAGCAAAACGGACAAAATTTTTCTGCCTAATACCTAGGTTCGCAGTATGAGGAATAAGAAAACCATAGTCTAATGATGGGATCAACGGTTCGGTTCCTACTTAGGCCCTTTGACATTTGCTCTGTTTTAGCTTGTATTGAAGCGAGTCTTCGTAACATGATCAGGTCTAACTATGGTAGAGAGTATAACGTACCGTGCTGGTTCGATTCATTAAATTTGGAGGCTTAAATGCAAAATGTTAAATATCTCGAAAACGGTGCATCGTAGAGCAAAACGGACAAAATTTTTCCGCCTAATACGTAGGTTCGTAGTATCAGGAACAAGAAAAAACATAGTCTAATGATGAGATCAACGGTTCGATTCTTACTTAAGCCCTTTGGCATTGGCAGCTATCTATTTCTACAAGATGGTGGCTGCTCTTATGAGACACAAGACGGCTTGAGACGTCCTAGGGATGCTTACGCAAGATGGCGGACACAAAATAGTGACTATACATAGCTCCTTATGAGACAGCCTAGGGGTGCTCGCACAAGATGGCAGCTACTCTTATGAAGAAAGCTAGCTTAGAGGCTACTGCGCAAGATAACAGCTGCTGTTATGCATGTGGTGGAGGGCAATTTGAAATTCTATGTGCTTAATCAACAGAGCACCCTGCTACCCTCTTTAGCTGAAATGTGGTGGTGGATAATTTGAAAAATTCTTTTGACAGCTATCATCTTTAAACAATGGCGACTATACATAGGCTGTTAAGGCCTTATCATTCTCCTCCTCCTCCTCCTCCTCCTTCACTACCTCCTCCTCCGCCTCTTATGTCAAGGCATAGCTTTATATCGAACAAGTTTAAACCTGCATCGCGAAGGCAAGCGTGTGCAGCGATAACATTATTATGCATGTTTAGACTTTCGAAACATAAGAAGAGTAGAATCAAACGCTGTACTCGATACGACATGTGATCAGAACATTGATTGATGCGTTCAGAAAACAAAATAAGTGATCAAGACTAGAATCGAACACTGTACTCAATACATCATGTGTTTAGAATATGTCGGGGGATACCCTTGTTCTAAGAAGATAAGATTGAAACATAACAAGACTAGAATAGAACACTGTAATCGATGTTGCTAACTTCAACATGTGATCAGAACATTGATTGATGTGTTCAGAACACAAAATAAGTGATCATGACTAGAATTGAACACTGTACTCGATACAACATGTGATCAGAACATTGATCGATGTGTTCAGAACACAAAATAAGTGATCAAGACTAGAATCGAACACTGTACTCAATACAACATGTGTTTAGAACATGTTAGGGGGTACCCTTGTTCTAAGAAGATCAGAATGAAACATAACAAGACTAGAATCGAACACTGTAATCGATGTTGTTAACCTCAACATATGATCAGAACATTGTTTGATGTGTTCAGAGCAAAAGTACAATTTTGATGATTTGCTTAGTGTAAAATCAAAAACTATGGAAACACACTGTGCACATATCGCATAGCTAACTCGCTCAGTAAACAATATTGCAAAACTACAACTTCAATGATTTGCCTAGTGTAAAAATCAAAAAACACACTGTACCCATACTGCGCAGCTAACTCGCTCGGTAAACGATATAGCCAAAGTATAACTTCAAATTATTTACCTTCCATCATTCGTCTTGTGTGAAAATCAGTCGAACAAGTTATCGCATAAACATGTAACATGAAATATCAGTCAATCTGTTGGCATGGGTTACAAGCATGTAGCTTATGCGGGAAGTAAAATTAAACAGAACGCTAGTGCTATAAGAAATACTCTGCTTACATTTAAGTCCCTAGCTGTTGAACAAGTTATTACATAAATATGTAACATGAAATATCGGTTCGGAAACATATTGTTTCAAGGATGAAAGGACTCTTCCTCCTCCTTACCGCACATTCCTTGTAGGGCTAAGGGGCTAATGGGCTAAAGGGCTAAAGGGCTGAAGGAGCAACAACCTCATCGATCGCTATCAGCAAGAACGCTTGTACTTTGTTAAGTGTAGAAAATTAATCTTTATTTGTAAATGGTTTCATGTTCAGAACAAGGAATGGACCTAGGGGTTACGTCTTACCTAATAAAATCCCCGAGGTGCGATGAGTTACGTTTTTCGAACTAGTGTTTGGAACACTGAACTTTTCAAGATGATAGCAGAGAGTTTAGCAATGTTCTGTTGTTGGATTATAAATTCCGCGCTACAACATGCATAAGGTGGCAGCCTTGAGGTTTACTGCCGTAAAGATGACAAGAGTGAGGTTAACAATGTTCCGTTGTTGGATTTTAAATTCCGCGCTATAACATGCATAAGGTGGCAGCCTTGAGGTTTACCGCCATAAAGATGGCAGCAGTGTGGTTAGCGACGCTCTATTGTCCTTCAAAGTGAGGTTAGGGTTCGTCAAGAAGACAGCTGTCAAAAAAAGCACGTGGCTATGTTTACCAAACAAGAGCACGTTGTCGTGCGTAAGCACCCTTAAGGAGTCATGTATAGCCGCCATCTTATGCAATTAGCGTCGAGAGAGGGCTGCTGTAGAATTTCTCTTTTTAAATTATCCACCACCACATTTCAAAGGTATCTAGCTAAAGATGGCAGCACTGCGGATGACAGGTGACGAATTTACATCTAAAGAGGGCAGCACGGTGCTCTCTGGATTAAAGATGGCGGATGACAGCTGCACATGGCTTTGTTTCCAAACAAGAGCACGTGGAATTTGCCGCCACCACATTTCAAACTAAAGAGGGCAGCACTATGCTCTGTTGATTAAAGATGGCGGATGGTAGCTGTCAAAAAAGCACGTGAGTTTGTTTCCAAACAAGAGCACGTGAAATTTTTCAATTTGCCGCCACCACATTTCAAAGGTATCTAGCTAAAGATGGCAGCACAGTGCTCTCTTGATTAAAGATGGCTGCTGTCATGTGGAATTGCCTGCCACCACAGGTATCTAGCTAAAGAGGGCAGCATGGTGCACAAAGATGGCTGCTGTCAAAAAGCATTTTTCAAATTATCCGCCACCACATTTCAAAGGTAAGTAGCTAAAGAGGGCAGCACTGTGCTCTATAGATTAAAGATGGCGGATGACAGCTGTCAAAAAACACGTGGCTTTGTTTACCTCGCGCTAGTTAGGTTAAGTTGGTAGCACTAAGGTTTAGACCCGTCAAGATGGCAGCACTGCGGATGACAGGTGACGCAAGAGGGCAGCACAGTGCTTTGTGGTTTAAAGATGGCGGATGACAGCTGTCAAAAAAAGCACGTGGCTGTCAAAAAAACACGTGGCTTTGTTTACCTCGCACTAGTTAGGTTAAGTTGGCACTACTGAGGTTTAGGCCCGTCAAGATGGCAGTACTGAGGTTAGCGATGCGTTGTTGTCTGTCAAAAAGCACGTGGCTTTGTTTACAAATCTGTCAAAAAGCACGTGGATTTGTTTATCTCGCGCTAGTTAGGTTAAGTTGGCACTACTGAGTTTTAGGCCCGTCAAGATGGCAGTACTCAGGTTAGCGATGCGTTGTTGTCTGTCAAAAAGCACGTGGCTGTCAAAAAACACGTGGCTTTGTTTACCTCACGCTAGTTACGTCAAGTTGGTACTAGTGAGGTTTAGGCCCGTCAAGATGGCAGCAGTGAGGTTAGCGATGCGTTGTTGTCGATGACAGCTGTCAAAAAGCACGTGGCTTTGTTTACAAATTCAAATCTCCCGCCAAAATTCAAATTCCCCGCCAAAAATTCAAATTTCCCGCCAAAATTCAAATTTCCCGCGCCGCGGGCTGAGGAGGAGGCGGCAGAATCCCTGCATTATACTACTTTCGTGAAAATAAAATGACTCTAGTTGGTACACTTCGTCAGATAAGAGGGAGTTACCAGTGAAGTTCATGTGTGCCAAGGACAGAGATGTAAAAAGTAGCCTATTTGCGTTCCGGGAAAACATTACTATTGTTTCTTATGTCTCAAAGAAGAACAAATGTGTAGTTTTTCTTTCGTCAATACATTTTGATGATGAAATTGATACTGGCACAGGAGATGAAAAGAATCCTGCAATTGCAACAATGTACAATAGCCTATGACTTAAACAGTAGTGGGCACTGTGGATCAAATGTCTGACACATACTCGACATCACGGAAATGTAGACCCTGGCCATTAACAGTATTCTTCAGAATTCTTGACATTGCTGGAATTAACGCTCAGATCACATTTTCTTCAAACAACCCTGAGAAGAAATTATACGCCGAATGTTCCTGCGTGGACTTGGAAGCGAATTAGTGAATTCCACAATGCGTAAAAGAGTCTATACCGAAAGTCTACCGAAGACCATTCGGGAAAAGCGGCAAAACTAACTGGTGCTGATGACCCCAGTAAGACGACAAACGTCCGAGAAGGAGTTGCGAAGCAATCACAGTGCACAGTATGTCCTAGAAACAAAACATATAAAGACTAAATCGTACTGTGATCGCTGTTTTAGAGTGATGTGTCTCAAACATATGAGGAATATGTGTGGAAAATGTTACCAAAATGCAGGTGGACCACAAAGTGATACAGACTAAATTTCCGACCTTGTGTTACGTTGAATGTATTCTTACATGTCTTTACTTCAATCTGATAACAGAAACATTGAGTATAATTAAAAAATATTCATGTATTAATTTGTCATCATCATCATCATCTGTTTACCCTCCAGGGTCGGCTTTTCCCTCGGACACAGCGAGGGATCCCACCTCTACCGCCACAAGGGCAGTGTCCCGGAGCTTCAGACTCTTGGTCGGGGATACAACTGGGGAGAATGACCAGTACCTCGCCCAGGCGGCCTCACATGCTATGCTAAACAGGGGCCTTGTGGAGGGATGGGAAGATTGGAAGGGATGGGCAAGGAAGAGGGAAGGAAGCGGCCGTGGCCTTATGTTAGGTACCATCCCGGCATTCGCCTGGAGGGAAACCACGGAAAACCACTTCCGGGATGGCTGAGGTGGGAATCGAACCCAACTCTACTCAGTTGACCTCCCGAGGCTGAGTGGACCCGTTGCAGCCCTCATACCACTTGTCAAATTTCGTGGCAGAGCCGGGAATCGAACCCGAGCCTCCGGGGGTGGCAGCTAATCTCGCTAACCACTACACCACAGAGGCGGACATGTATTAATTTGTTTTGTACTAAAATGCAGAAATCGAGTAATGATTTCAATATTTTCGTATGCTTGGATTTTTGTAGGTGAATATTGCGCATTTTATGACTTTCATGTGCTAGTCTCGTTTGAAAATCGATATTACATATAATAAAATGTATTTTTGGAAAAAATGTCTTTATGTAGGTTGTACTGTGAAATGATAAATGGGGTGTTGTCGACACCCCACGCGACTACTAACGTTTCAAATGAGTGAGCGACTCCGTGAGGATTAAGAAAGAAAGAAAGAAAGAAAGAAAGAAATAATTACATTCATCCAAAATCAATGAAACATACATCAAATGAAATAGGAAACTCCAAATAATAATTTTACCTAAATAACTAAAACTAGAATTTTTTACCACTACCACATTTTTTACTTCCCTTAACTGGGTTTCTGGATCGCCTCAGGAAATAACACTAGAAGTAGTCAGAAAAAAGTGACTTCAACAAGCTTTTGGAAAACATATCTTCAAATGAACGAAGTTTTGGTAAGGAGTACAAGATTTAAAAAGTCGAAAACAAAAGTAATGCAGTGCAGTCGAACGAAGGCAGGTGATGCAGAAAATATTAAATTAGGAAGTGAAGTCTTAAAGGAAGTAAATGAATATCGTTACTTGGGTAGTAAAATAAAACTCACATATTTGCCTTGCATGAATATTCAAATGTTCACCTAGTGTGAAGCACATGCAACGAAGAACTTCCTTATGAAAAGAAATTTGCTCACCTCGAATATTGATATAAGAAGTAGAAATATGTTTCTGAAGAGTTTCACCTGGAGCGTGGCATTGTATGCAAGTGAAACATGGACTATAACCAGCTCAGAGAGAAAGATAATAGAAGCTTTTGAAATGTGGTGTTACAGAAGAATGTTGAAGATGAGATGGGTAGATGGAGTCACTAAAGAAGGGATACTGAATCGAATTGGTGAGAGGACATCAATTTGGCTACATTTGACGAGAAGAAGAGATAGAATGATAGGACACATCTTAAGACACCCGGGACTTTTTCAGTTGGTTTTGGAGGGGAACGGTTATCAGTAAGAATGGTAGAGACAGACAAAGGAATGCATATGACAAACAGATTAGAGCAGATGTAGGATGCAATAGTTACGTAGAAATGAAAAGCTTGGCACAGGAAAAAGTGACATGGATAGGTGCATCAAACTAGTCTATGGACTGTTGACTCAAACAAAAACATTTTCAAATGTAACATCTATCAAATTTTATGCTAATGTTATGAGTATTTAGTATAACTGTGAATATGCTGTAAAAAGGATAACGAAGATAAGAGACGTACATTTCGCCGCACCTAGTATGAAAAGTAAAAAAATTAATACTGTATTATCAGTTCAAACGTAATATGAGCAACTTGATGTTCTCCTGTATTAATATTAAGCTTGTAAACTTGATGATAACGGAATAATATTTTAATAATTTAAATATTTTTTAAAACTCACACATTTGCCTTGTGTGGTACTGATTTATGTTTAAGAACCACAAGACATTATCTTTCAAAGAGCAGATTTTGGTTTGGTAGTGCTGTCTTATTTTCATTTTGTACTTGTATTGATTTTTGTATATACAAATATTCATACATATTTTCATCTAACGCCTCGTGGAAATTGTAAATACAATCAATCAATCAATCAATCATAGCCCTTTCTCATCCTTCCATAGCCGAAAAATTTTATGTGTTAGTGCGTTGTTGAACAAGTAGTAAAAATCCACAGTCATAGCCCTTCAGGCAAGCAACTCAATGTTGAAAACATCCTAGGGTTATGAACTACGAACTTTAAGTAAATAAAATAAAATTAAGTATGAGAAAATATTCTTCATTTATTCCTTATCGTCAGTATCCCATCGATTAGATTAGCAGTTTGCCTTTCTCTACCACTACGAGCGCTGATGTGAGTCAATGCATTGTTTCACTTAAGCCCTTATAACTACATTGGGTGTGGACATTTAAAAAATAATAATAACGCATGAAGGTATTGCACCCGTCATGCCGGGCTCAGCTCGGCCGGTGAGCGAGGATCTCCAGGGGGTAGATCGTTCGCTTATCGGCTGTGCGAAATTTTTAAAGTGCAGGGATAGATGATGAACTAGTGGCAAATGCGAGAAAGCTAAATAGGTTTTACACATTTATTACAACTACTGTTCTTCTCAAAATTTACAATAATTTACAAAATCTAGGGATTTTGTTTTATATGATTTGTCTTCTTTTATGTCGTAATCACATAGACACTTCATCGATAAACGGAACAGCAAATGCCTGAATCTGTAAATATAATATTTATATTTTTAGTTGAAAATTAATTAAATAATTAATAATAATTAATTTGAGATGATCTCTCCCATTGATGATTAAATAACTCGAAATAAACTTCCTTCCTCCAAGGATTTAACTTTAACCAAGTTTGAAAATGATCATTTTCACTCCTCTTTGAAAATTAAATAAAAAATTTTCTCCCATGAAATTATGGTTAAATCGTCTTCCTTGACCTTTAAATTAATTAATAAACTCTATTTTATAATTATTTAGTAGTTGATTTTCACATAATAGCTTGGAACTTGACATCATGTCAATCTACATTTATCCATTAATTGAAATAATTAATTAAGTAACTCTTACAATTTTGATTTTGTGAGTTCAATCCACTGACATGGCCTATACTTATTTATGTGTATTCGTTAGTTAAGACCCTATTCTTCCTTAAAAACGAATAAAATTCACTAAAGGTTTAAATTATGTCAAATGGTGAACCACTAAAGTTGACGTAAAATAGGCCAAAAATTCCACGAAACAACGAAGAGCATCATCACAAATATGGATTGACAAATTACATTAAGCAAAATACAGACAAATCACACACACTACACTCACACAAAGATACACGGAAATACTATATACATATTTACACGAACGCTAGCCCTTGATTATTAATTTTCATGTTTAATCAAAGTTAGGAAAATATTCTCATGATGACACTATCGTGGCGACCTCCTCTCATCAACTTGAATCAACTTGAAATGTGATAGAGCAATGATTATCACTTTATCAAAGAACTCAGTTATACGACGATGTTCAGAGAAAATTTACGAACAAAAATCATCTAAAAATCATCGACAAAATTGCTTAAACACAGGTCAGAATTAACATTCCGCGCACGCGGTTCATGAGCTACGATATTTATTTTTACTTCTCCACCATAATTGTGGCTCTCGATTAATCTGCACTCACAACGAAGAAATTACGTCAAGTAACATATTTCCTTCTTAAATTGACTCACTAATGGATGCACAGCTCGTCTGCTGAATTCAATAATATCCATCTACCAGTCAACTAATTATCACATCACAGCAAAATATATAAAAATTGTATCGGTCAGATACTGCCATTTCCCAGGCCTAAATTAATATAAATGAGCGCACATCAACCATATTCAATAATAAATAATATTATGCTCATGACCTTAGGTGTTCTTTTACGCGATAGTTAAGTTAATTTATTATTATTATTATTATTATTATTATTATTATTATTATTATTATCATCCCTGACCGCGCAAGATCATACATGCGGAAGCTACTGCACAATAATATTTCAGATGACTCTATTGCACTCAAAATTCAACCATACGTCGCATAATTGAGGAATGAACTCTGACATAATAGAATCCACGAAATTACTGTCCCATTTGATCTCAATTTAAGTCTAAAAATATTCAAATAGTCCTAGTTTAACGTTGAGGTCATTTTACATTTATTTCTCCTGTCACAATGAACTCGGGACAGTTGAAACACTTCTCGATGACATTCACTCAAACAAACTAATAGTTTCAAAATACTCACACATCCTCAAACTACCTTCACCAAGAAAGAAGAGGTGGAAAACTTCTAACTAATAGAAATTTTTCTAAACAAATAAGTAGAGGCTATATCATTACAATTACATTTACCGATAGAAAGAAAGAATAACAAAGTTTAAATATTACTTGGTGGTGACTGTCGGTCGTAGAATTCGGGCTGATGACCTAGTGCATTACCACATTACGCACCATCGATCCCGGTCACGCCCGTCTGGACTGCCTTACATTTTACTCGTACATTGAGGACATGCTGGCGCGTTGGAAATCACACCATTCACCTCGTAAGAAGACAGGCATCCTGACTTGAACTCGAACCAGTGATCTCTTCTGTGGAAGTTCTTGTGAAAGCTGAAACTGAAAATTACGTCTGAGACAAGTCCAAAACACACACCGCTGTTTGACAAGATGGAAAAGTAACTTATCTTTTAAGATCTGTTGAATTGTAGGTGGAATCCGCAAATATCTGAACTGCTGTTGCAACAAGTTGTAGGCTCTGAATAAGACGAAGTTCCCCCAGTAAGCGAAGTGCGTCTTCTCCCGTCCGTAGTTGAAGCTAGAGTAATTCTCCACACGTCGCGTTCAGAGGTAGAAATTTCCGAGTAAAGTTTCCTTAGGAAAATCCATAATTCACCGTCTTAAGACAGGGGTGCGTCTTTTCCTTATAAGCGATTGGTTAATTTATTAACTTCGCACCAAATTAATCGCTTGATTGGCTGCCATAGTCAGACGTCATGCACCTTCACTAATATCGATCGAGCACTTGACACACATTCTGCCTGGTCACGTGGCATTCACGGCTGATTTGAAGGTTATTTGGCTAGCAGTATCTGCGCTCTCCCCTCGTTCGCCCTTGGCTGGAATTCCCATACACCTGGTGTTAAGCTCAGCCGACTCGATGTGTTAAAACTCCCTTCCTGGTTCACGAAATAATGTTCCAACACACAGTAGAAATAAAATATTCTCCAATAAATGATTTTTACCACTTTTGAAGGGGACAGTATTGAACCAAGAGACACATTAGGTGAATAAGTTAATTAGGCTAGGATTTGAATCAAAAGAAACAAGTAAAGGAACTAGCAACTTTAGGCTGCTTTTCCGGAAAAGCATTTACGCCGGAAGTGATTTTCGAAATTTGTTTATTTAAGTTGGATAGAGCTGTCCAAGACTCACAATTTGAAACCTGTCCGGCTCTTTTAGCCCTTCATCCTTAGGCACAATTGAGAAAATTGCTTAATTTTACGGTTTTCAGAGTATTTGGACGACTGCTTTGTCTACCAAGATATGTTTTCAACATTAAAGAAGCATATTTTCCCCTTTTTATATGCCTTATCTAAATGTACGGAACATTCGTGTTAGCACATTTTCTCGGTGTGAAAGGCAGCATTTCCATTTCGGGAGAAAGGAATCAAGTCCTCATTACTTTCAACTTGTGAAAATGTGGACTCTTCTATTCAAACTGGAGGCTGCGATTCCTGAACTATCTTTATCTTCTTCTTCGTTTAGGCCTATGATGGACCACGTGGTTCTTAACTCTGGTGAGCTCTTTTCTTCCTCTTAGCCCAGTATTCCTTCATTCTAGCGCTATGGATGTCTTTTCTTTCTTGAGTCCATTTCACTCCTACTCCTGGACGCAGTGATTTAGTTGTTAGTGACTGGAGAGAGTCAGATCTCTTGACTAACTTTCTGTATTTATCTCGGTTGTAAATGTCAATGTGGTCAATGTTTAGGTATTGTAGGTCTTTCCGTACTAAATTCGTCCATTTGGCATTTGTTGCTTTCCCTCTAGATACAGTGTTGAAGATTCTTGAAGTGAATCTCTGGCTATCCATCCTGACTACATGACCATAGAACATTAGTCTTCTCTTCCTCATAGCTGTTGTAATGCTCTCTATTTTACTGTACAGTTCCTTGTTGTGCCTGATTCTGTAGCCATCTCCTTCTTTAATGGGACCCATAATCCGTCTGAGGATCTTTCGCTCTTTCAGTTCTAGTTTTCTGAGTTGTCCTTTCCGTGTCATGTTTAGGCATTCTGAGGCGTACAGTACAGATGGTCTTACTACAGTGTTGTAGTGTCTAAGTTTAAGATTCAAGGAGAGGGATTTAGACTTGTATATGTTCTTACAAAGATGATAAGCTCTTTCTAATTTAGTGCATCTACTTTTCATTGCAAGATCCTCATTAACATTTGGGGTTATCCACTCTCCAAGATATTTGAATGAGTTGGCCTTTTGTATTATTTTGTCTCCCAAAGAAATGAAATTGGGTGCTTCTCTGATGTTTGTCAGAAATTCTGTTTTATTGACAGCGATCTTTAGCCCTGCTTTAGCTGCTATGCGTTCTAGGGAGGATAGCTGGAACGTAGCTTCTTCCATACTTGAAGCTAAGAGTGTGAGGTCATCTGCGAAGGCTAAGCAAGTAACTGTTAACTTGTCTTTTTTGTAGCCGATTTTTAATCCAGAGTTTACTTTGACTTCACTTTTCCCATAATGTACTGGTGATGGTTGGTTCCTTTCTGATCAAAGCTGTCAAATTACGGCGGTCATAATTTATGTACCCATTCGTTTACTTTAAATAGAATATATTAATATATAATAATACTGAATGTGAAGGTGGATTGCTTAGCATTCGCTGATCACATGGCAGTGTTAGCAGGAGATACAGAAGAAGCCCAAATAATGCTAGAAATCGCGGAGAAAGCAGGACTCAGGATCTCATATGAAAGTACATACTATCTTCTTCTTCTGTGAATCTGTCTTGAGACAGGTACGAACTGGACAGCCTCCATGATTCTCTGTCCTGAGCATCTTGCTTCTCCCTTGTTTGACATCTGTTAACATTCCAAACCTTCTTCTTCCTCTTCCTTTCCTTCCATATATTTTTTCCTCCATCACCCTCTGTTGAAGGCAATTTTACGTAGTATGTGACCCAACCAGGATATTTTCTTCTTCCTTATCGTTTTCATCCGGTGTCTCTTCTGTCCTACTTTTCTTAGCACTTCATCATTTCTCACTTTATCTGTTCACTTCAATATTTTCCATTCTTGTCCACAACAATACAAACATAATAAAGAAAACATCTAGAAACAAAGTATGAGAAAGTCAAGGGGTCAGATAAATTTAAATATCTCGGTGAATGGATCCAGCCGAATGGGCTTGATAAAGAAACAAATAAGGGAAGGGCCAGAAAGATGGAGTTAGCCTATAGATTAGTACAGTATAAATACAATAAAAGAACGATATCGTACAGAGCATTTATTTATTTATTTATTTATTTATTTATTTATTTATTTATTTATTTATTTATTTATTTATTTATTTATTTATTTATTTATTTATTTATTTATTTATGGCGTAATATGGAAAGACTCACATCGAATATTCGCCGGTGATCTCCGATCGCAATTTGAATTACCGTAAGTTTTAAGTCAAAAATAAATCTTCAGTGTATCCTTTTCATTTCTAGGTATTTTCGAAAAATGTCTTTGATAAAGAGACATGGAATTTTTGACCTCCCCATTATGACACATTACGCTTCATCAAGCATGCAGTATTTTCCTGGTTGCCGTCTTCATTACGATCGAACGCTTCTCCTTGTATCAATAGAGAGAAAAGAGGAGCAAGAAGCCTTAGAAAAGCACGTAAGTTACTACATCATTATCTGCTCCCTCGACGGGAGACGTCTCAATAGAAGCGACACTTGCGGACAACTTTGAAACGCTCCGCAGTCGACATTATCTGTGGAGTATGGCTTCTGTTCTGCCGATCCTGGCGTGGCGTCACTTTGAAGGAAGGATGTGCACCGCTGACAGAGAGGGTACGTCTGGAAAACTTCATTAGCAAGGCCTTATCTTACCAGCCACCTCACTCCGCCTATGTTGACACCGTACAACAGTCAGGATGACAGACTGTCAAAGTAGAACATCTGAACCTCTGATATGTAGTACTTGAGTCCGATACAGGATGAGATCAAATGTTATATTTTTCTTAAGAGCCCGGATATCTAGGGAGTAATAGGTTCGAAGATAAACTCATTTCGTTAGTAAGAAGTATTCTTAGTCCTGTCTGTCCGGCTCAATGGCTAAATGGTTAGCGTGCTGGCCTTTGGTCACACGGGTCTAGGGTTCGATTCCCGACAGGGTCGGGAGTTTTAACTATCCTTGGTTTATTTCCCTGGCATGGGGGCTGGGTGTATGTGTGGTCTTCACCATCATTTCATCCTCATTACGACGCGCAGGTCGCCTCTTGGCGTCAAATCAAAAGACCTACACCTGGCGAGCCGAACATGTCCTCAGACACTCCCGGCACTAAAAGCCATACGCCATTTCATTTAGACCCCTCTCTCTCTCTCTAAATGTAGCCGGAGTAGCATAACTACTAGGGGTTCTAATGTTCATGCAAATCTCATAGCAGGCCCGTTGTGCGGGATAGCATAAATATCAAGACTCTAGTTATCTTCATTTGGAATAAGCCTGAGAGTCGTTACTGGTCAACTAAAGAATTTATTTATTTATTTATTTATTTATTTATTTATTTATTTATTTATTTATTTATTTATTTATTTATTTATTTATTTATTTATTTATTTATTTATTCATTCTTGATCTGTTTACCGTCCAGGGTTGGTTCCTTCCACGGACTCAAGGAGGGATCCCACTTCTACCACCTCAAGGGCAGGGTCCTGGAGCGTGAGATTTTGGGTAGGGGGATACAACTGGGAAGGAGGACCAGGCGACTTCACCTGCTCAGCTGAACAGGGCCCTTGTGGGGGAGATGGGAAGATTCGAAGGGATAGAAAAGGAAGCAGCCGTGGCCTTAAGTTAGGTACCATCCCGGCATTTGCCTGGATGAGAAGTGGAAAACCATGGAAAAAAAAACTTGGAGGATGGCTGAGGTGGGAATCGAACCACACTCTAGTCAGTTGCCGTCCCGATGCTGAATGGACCTCGTTCCAGCCCTCGTACCACCTTTCAGTTTGCATGGCAGAGCCGGGAAATCGAACCCGGACCTCCGGGAGTGGCAGCTATTCACACTAACCACTACATAACAGAGGCGGGCTATTTATTATTTATACATGCCTTTGCTGGCAGGACCTAGTGTTTACAGTGCACTATGTCTTCTGGTATGGGCTAGAACAATTGAAGACATGAGTGCAAGAACTAGATAATGACCACATTTAGCGAAAATTAGCTTTTGACTTCTATTTGTAGATTTAACTGCCCTCTGTCAGTTACTATAGTAGTTAATTTCAGAAAGTGCCTATTTTTCTCGCTAGATGGCCTTTAAAATTCAACTGGTTCCTTTCTGAGTGCAAGACTTGGATAATAACCGGAATTATCCAGTTCTTGCTCTCAGTTGCCCTCGTGCTGAAGAAGAGTAAGGAAGGTGGTTGAATGCAGTGAGTTATTGTGTGCTGCAAATGCAAGCTTTAATTCAGAGGTAGGTTCCATTAAGAGCTGCACTTTAGTGCTAAATGTTTAGAATGTATGTTACAGAATATTCAGTTTAATGTTACATTGTACTATACAACAATATTTTAGACCAAAATATTATATTCAAATAAATGTGGAAGTTTGAAGCCCACAGTTTATGCTTTTATAAATTATTGTCATTTTTAGATACCGCTACGAAGTTCTACTGATTCCTCTCCAGTAAAGAGTAAAAAAAGGACAAGAAAAGAAGATAACTGGCAAAGGAATGTTAGGAAACGAAATATTTTGAATGGAGAAGAATATATATCAACAGGGAAACTTGTGCCTGTAAAGACAGTTGCTCTAGATTGTTTTTGTAAGAGAAAATGTACAGCCAACTTCTCCAAAGATATTAAAGAACGAATTCTTAAGAATTTAAACAAAATGAGTGATAAGAATGCTCAGGATGCATACCTCATGGGCTTAATAACCTCACATAATATTCAGAGGTAAGCTTTAAATAAATATTAGTTTTAGACATATATTTTGTAGGAGCATTGAACACACAACATTGCAATATATTTTTATTGTAGAAGGCGCCCTGATCTCAGCATGAAGTGGAGAAGGAAGAAGAAGCTTGCTGCAAGAAACAATGCAGCTGAGAGTGAAGATGAGGATGAAGAAATAGGTGTAGAGCCATTATGTAGAGAACTACATTCCGCATGAAATTAAAACTCTGCACATTTTTACTGACAACTGTGCAGGGCAAAACAAGAATATTTTGATGGTTCAGTAATTAAGCAAACTAGCGGCTTCGAGCAGATTTGTCAAAATATATCACCATTTTCCAGAACGTGGAAATTCGTTCATTCCCTGTGATCGTACCTTCGCACAGATTGAGAAGCTAAAACGCAAGAAAGAGTATGTGTTTGTTCCTCAGGAATGGTATGATATTGTTTCATCTGCTTCCCAAAAATTTGCTGTGGTGAAAGTACACCAGGACATGGTATTTGATTTTAAACATCACTTGGTGTCACATTTTAAGAAAATAATAAAGAATGGTACTGAATCATTCAGAATAAGTAGGTACTATAAATTTGTTTATGAAGGGAGAGAGCTGTCTGTTTCTGCTGGTCAAAACAATTTTGTTCATACAAAATTTTGTCTGTTCAAGACGAAACGTACTCCAATATTACATCCCGCCAAGTTGTACCAAACTCCACTGCCTTTGAATAACAAGAAGTACAGAGATGTGATGAAATTGGCACAGAAGTATATTCCTCCTGCACACATGAAATGGTACTCCGATCTCAGATGTGAACGCGAGGATGAAGAATATGGCTCTGAAAGTGAGGCATCATACCACGAGTTCTAAAAACTGTTTTCAACCATATCTTACTTAATACTTATTATGTATGTCATGCACTGGGCTTTAAAACTCAATATTTCATAGTTAAAACATTAAAACATGTAATGGCATTCATTCTCCAATTTCTATTCCCGTTTTTGTATTCCTTAAAACATCTGAGTGCAAGAAATGGATAATTCCATCACACATTTTCTCGTTTTTTTTAAATTTCTAAATGGAGTAGAGGGTTAAAAATTGAAACAGTAGTGTATATTCATATATACTTTCACATTAAACTGAAACCTTTAATGAATTTTTGGATTTATATAGTTTTAAATGTTTTTCTCGTTTTTCTCAGAACTTAACTTTTGGTTATTAGCTAGTTCTTGCACTCAGGTCTTCAATTTTGTTACTTTCATTGATCTGTCTCTGTCTTATCCTTGGCTTTGACAATATGAAAGTGACTGAGGTATGAGCGATGCTAGTGATGCCATTCCTTCTGCAGCCAGTCCCTGCTATGAATGGTGTGAAAATGTTGCTCACAGCATCGGTTGGTGCATGCATTTCAGTGGGCTTGGCAGACTGATATGTAATAGCAACTTCTGGCTCGGTGAGGAAAGCAAAGGGAAACTACCTCACTCCTCATTCCCTGGTACGCCTCTTCAGTGACACCTAGGCCATCTATGACAGCTGATGGCAGAGCTGTTGAGGATCCATCCAGCCTTAGGGCTGAAGACTGACATACATACATACATACATACATACATACATACATACATACATACATACATACATACATACATACATACATACATACATACATACATACATACATACATACATACTGTACCGGTTTTTTTGCTAGGGGCTTTACGTCGCACCGACACAGATAGGTCTTATGGCGACGATGGGATAGGAAAGGCTGGGGAGTTGGAAGGAAGCGGCCGTGGCCTTAATTAAGGTACAGACCCAGCATTTGCCTGGTGTGAAAATGGGAAACCACGGAAAACCATTTTCAGGGCTGCCGATAGTGGGATTCGAACCTACTATCTCCCGGATGCAAGCTCACAGCCGCGCGCCTCTACGCGCACGGCCAACTCGCCCGGTACTGTACCGGTAAAAGAGCCCGACTCTCAGATTATATTTTAAAGTAAGAAAGTATATAGTTCTCAGGGCAAAAACTGGGTGACTAGTAGCTAGGGCTCGGTACAGGAGGTAGGGTCCTATCTACAAGAAAACTTTGACTTTGACTGAACATGAGTTTATTCATATAAGACATGAAATTGCACATCACCTCCAGGTATATATAAGTTGTCTTCCACATAGTCCTATAATATGGCTCGGATTCTCCAGTTCACCAAGCCGGGCAGGTTGGATCACGCTCCAGAAGATTCCAGGGACACCGTACAGAAGCGGCTGGACTGTCTGGGTTGGTAGAAGGTAGAAATGCCTCGAACTTTCGAGGCCCAGGTTGAACCCCGATGATCCTGGTGATGTTGCAGATAATCATTTACTACCTCAGTCCAATGTGACTGAGAGGGCTGATGTCTCCAAGATCACTCGCAGTACTGAAAGATCTGAGTTCATAAAAACCTTGGGTGATTAACCTATTAGCGAAGTCAGTGGTTATTATTCATCAAGACTTTCAAAATTTAACACTCGTAAAATGATATGTTTCTGTATACGAGGAAAATAAATAATTTCAGAGTTCACCACTAGCAAAGTCTTCGTCTCTGAATACATACTGGCAAAAAAAACACAAGTCCCTTCTCATGAAACTATGACCAAAATTAAAGTTCATCACTGGCGAAGGTACAAGTCTTTGAAAGAACACAGACGAAAAACGTAAGTCCATCCACATGAAAATCTGAATAAATTTAAAGTTCATCACTGGCGAAATTTATAAAGTTTGAATCAACACTGGCGAATGTACAAGTCTTTGAGTGAACACGTACGAAAAACACAAGTCCATCCACATGAATAAATTTACAGTCTGTCACTGGCGAATTTTATAAGGCTTTGAATCACCACTGGCGAATGTACAAGTCTTTGAGTGAACATGTATGAAAAACACAAGTCCATCCACATGAATAAATTTGCAGTCTATCACTGGCGAATTTTATAAGTCACTGTTTATTAGAGGAATGAGTCTCTTAACACTCGCAAATATTGCAGGTTTAATCTACGAAGAATTCGTTCTTTAATACACGTGAATAATACATGTCCAATTATGAATTTAGCACACGTAAATAATACAAGTCCATTTCATGAATAATTGGAAAAATTCCAGTCTCGAACACCCGTAAATATTGTAAGTTCAATTATGAAGACTTGGAAAATGTTCTTTGACACTCGAAATATTGTAAGTCCACTTGAGAATACTTGGAAGAATTCGTTCTCCCACACTCGAAGAAAATACAAGCTCACTTTATGAATACTTAGAAAATTACAGAGTTCCTCGTCGGGACTGTCACTACACGATGATAGTAGCAGCGAGAGTGTCCACGTTGACTACTCAGCTGTAACTGAGTGAACAGGCTACAGTGGGCCCTCCTTTTATTCGATCCGGGACGTCTACGTCACAATACGGCTTGACTGAATATCTCCTAAATTCCTCGATGGATTTACTTGAAACTTGAGCATTGCGACGTTCAGGTGATCCCAAACAAGATGACATATCGCTCAAGCCACTAGCGTAATTATTACAAAATTTTCCCCGTCGAACAATCTGGAAGATGTGACGTGGAATCTAGAATATACGAGTCCAGGCTGGGAACACGTGTTGTGACGGGCGGGCGGTCTAGCTAGCCCCTGTGGCTACGTCACAGCTCACAGCTGTCCTTCACTCGCTCGCTTGCCCCGCTGACGGTAAACAAATCAGGCGTGCTCAGAACATCACACGCGATAATTAAATGTTATTTATACTCAAAAAATACTCATGTACAGGTCGTAACCGGTACAATACATACATACATACATACATACATACATACATACATACATACATACATACATACATACATACATCTTCATTATAGACTCTTATACCTTTCAGCGTTTAGTCTGCAACACTCTGTAAAATTATTATTCGCCGCTGCAATCCTCCATTTGTAACTAGTTCTGTAGCCTTGTTAAGTTCTATATTTCTTACATTTAAATCGTTAGAAACTGAGTCTCCCTCTACTTCTCTTACCCTCCATAACGAGTCCATTTTTCTCCTAGATAACCGATTTTCCTCCATTCGGTATGGGTTTCTGTAGTCACGTCCTAGTTCGTGAACCATGGGCAACGGTTGAGTGGCCTAGTGAGTGGTCCTGAGAATCGGGATACCAAATGCTATAGAATGGAAGTGGGCACTCGGACATATTCTGAGTCATGGCCCTCCTAGTGCTCAGGCGGTTAGGGCTATACAATCCACCGATGGCCTCTAACTGTTAGAGGAGAGATCTTCACTTGGACTATGTGTAAGAAAGGGTAGTATCTCGCTTCGCAGAATTTTCACCGAGCACGCTCAGAACGTTATTTATTTATTTATTTATTTATTTATTTATTTATTTATTTATTTATTTATTTATTTATTTATTTATTTACAATTTTATTACGTCGTACCGACACTGATAAGTCTTGTGGCGAAGATGAGATAGTAAATTGTTAGAAGTGGGAAGGAAGCGACCGTGGCCTTAATTAAGGTTCAGTACCAGCATTTGCCTGGTGTGAATGTGGGAAAACACGGAAAACCATCTTAAGGGCTGCCGATAGTGGGATTCGAACTGTGGAGTGAAATCAGTATTACCAACATATCCGAAAACAAGCCTTAGGTGGTGGTTTGACTATATTTACTAGCGGTGTAAAGATGTCGTTTCACAGGAAAAATTTTAATCAACTTAGCCGCAATATATCCCCAGTAGATTTGTCCTTTTGCTACCATAAAGCAGCGTAATCAAATTGTCAGAACTGGTAGGCAAGCTGCTTAGATGACACCACTTCAGGAGTTCTGCATCTCCGAAACTGAAACCATATTCTTCTTCTTTTACTTCTTCTTATTCTATTATTATTATTATTATTATTATTATTATTATTATTATTATTATTATTATTGCTATTATTATCTTCCTTCCAAGTATTGGGCCATGTGACCCGTTACGGTCTTGCATTTTACTTTTTGCAAGACTTGAAAGCAATCAAATGTCCTTCCGACGGGTTGCTAGCCTGAAGGAAGATTATTATTATTATTATTATTATTATTATTATTATTATTATTATTATTATTATTATTATTATTATTATTATTATTATTAAACCGGGGTACACCTTCTCCGTCCAGTTAAACTGCGCGCCTTCTACAAGGCCATCTGTGTTATGGAACTTGAACTTATGTGATGCAAGATACTTGGGGTTGCAACTGTTAGATGTCTCCACCATCGACCTAAGTGCCCCCTCTGACGGGATTAAGAATTATTAATTCTTAAGGAAATTTTCATTTTCAATGTTGGATAACCTTAGTTTTTGAGGATTGTTTTTTTCATGTATCAAAGTTATCAACACTCCGACTGGTTCCTTCATCCTTAGTTATTAACCAATCAGGATTTTTAGAATATTTTCTCTAACCAATTAAAATTGGGGATGTGTACAGGCACCCAGTCTGAAACAGAACGGATTTTTCTTGTTCACCTCTCTCAAGTAAAACCTGTACTAAGGCCCTTGCTTTTCCTTAGATGCCACCAAGTAACGATGTTGCTAATCTAATTATATTTTTTTCCTTAGTATCTTATTAGTTTAAGTTTGATGTAAGTAAGCTTAAATAATGAGACCTTCTGCCCCTGTGAGTTGTGAAAAACTGTAGATATTTAAGTTATATCGTAATGTAACATGTCATTTTGTTTAAATCCTTTTGTGAAAACGTTCCCTTCAATAATTTCATCACTATTCTGCCATTACTGCCCCTGCCTCCAAACTTGAGTCAGAAACTGCGTACATTCGCCCTCCGTATTCACCCACCTTACTTGTACCACATGGAACTCTGTCTATGAATCAGTTACTGTTGCCCCAAAATTCAATGTTACAGTGGCCTATTTTCACCTGAGGCCACGTCGTGTCAACTTGCGAGGAATGCCGGCGCGGGGTATGGGCCCGCCTCGTTCCGACCAAGACTCCTTCCATACTGCCACCTTGGAGACTGTTAACATTGGCAGTACTGTTGCTTGGAAGCTGGACTCGAACCGCCCACTCTATCCTTGGGCCGAACATTGCTACTTGGTCCTTTGTGACCACCGCCATGGCTGCTCCTCTCAGTATACGGGAGGATGGTATCTCAGGGCACCTTGGGGGTCCGGGTGACCCAATCCTCACATCGCCAGTGGCGGCCGCTCTTGCCGTCAACTCTGGGCGCAGCTGACTGGACTTCTACTACTTTGCAAACAACATCAAGATTACTTTACTTCAAAAACAAATTAGAGCAGACACACTACCAAGATATTTTCGATCTTATATATTTTTGTCCTTAAAAATGTATGTGTTCCAAGATTCAAGACTTCAAAACTGTTCATACCGTGCTAAAATCTTTGGGGGTGGAGGTTTGTACCGGGGGTATAACTTCTTCGTCCAGTTAAACCGCGCGCCTTCTATAAGGACATCTGTGTTATGGAACTTGAACCTATGTGATGCAAGATACTTGGGGTTGCAACTGTTAGATGTATCTACCATCGACCTAAGTGCACCCTCTGGTGGGATTAAGGACAATTAATTCTGAAGGAAATTTCAATTTTCAATATTGGTTAAGCTTAGTTTATAAAGATCGTTTTTTATGTATCAAAGTTGTCAACACTCCTACAGCTTCCTTTTTTTCTTAGTTATTAACCGATCAGAAATTTCTGGAATACTTTCTCTAGCCAATTAAAATTGGGGGTGTGTACACGCATCGAGCCTATCTGTAAAGAGTTCCGGAAACTTCTCCTCGAAATGCTATAAAAGCTGGGCGCTTTAAGGCCGTATTGTCATCTTCATCGCTCCAGGCAGGGGTCCAGGTCGGCGTTCGGAAGGCCCAGTGAAACAATGCAATGGCAGAATTTTCTTAAACATGTGATAGCTCCGGCAGATAACTTGAGGGGAGGGTTTCAAACCTCTTTCATTTTATGTAAAGTTCTAATTGAATGTCCTAAATGTAGATTATCAGCAAGTCTGAAGACTTTGTTCAAATCCCAGCTGGGAAACATGTAAACTAAAGGAACAATGTGTGATTACCCTCTGTTGATTCCCATTCAACTTGATAAGGGGTGACTAAAATTTTCTAAACCTTTAAATTCTTAATACACTTTTGACATTTAATATTTCTCGTTTAGTCACCCCTGTGTAGAATAGGCTTGGCCTTTGCAACTTCGGCCACAAGCCCACTTAGGGTTTTAAGAGTTTTTCTAAAAAGAGTACAAGTGTTTGCCTCCTAGCCTTTTGTTCATGGCCGATGATATTAAATCCTTTCTTTTTTCATTAAAGGCCGGTTAGAATGGGCACTCACTACTCGTGTTTAAATTGTAATTGTTTATAGACCAGTGTGTAAAACGAACTGTTGAGCAGAAGTGACTGTAAATACATTATGTGAGGTTTGTCAGCCTAAACTTGTGCCTCCGAGAAGCTGGACTACAGTAACTTTCGGAGCTCATACAAATTAATGAAACAAACATGTTCTTATGAGTAGTGTCCCTGTTCGGGGCTAAAGTGCTCATCCCCTTGTATATTATCCCGTTGATAATTCTCTCTAATTTTTTTACCTGATGTTTGACTTTAAGTCTTTGTTGTTGGTGTGGGAGCTGACGAGCTCATTTGTTGTTGTTTATTCAGATTTTCAATCCATCAAATTTTAAAATAAAAATGGGGCAATAAAATTTCAAATTTCAAAATGTAATGCCGCCCATTCGCCCCGGCACCTTCTTACACATCTGTGAATCACAGAATTTTCGTATCACATATCATCGTCCCACTCCTTGGCTGAGTGGTGAGCGTTGATGCCTTCACTTCATAGGGTTCCGGGTTCAATTCTCAGCCGGGTCGGGGATTTTAATCGGGTCTGGTTAATTCTAATTACGGGTAATAGGTGATCCGTGACGTGTACACTTAAGTATAATTTTAATTATTGTACGCCATTGTATGCCATCTTCAATATAAAGTTGCAACAACTTGTGCAAGAAGTTTGAACTTTTCATCACAGATGTCTCTACCAAAAAACGTATTTTATTCCCTCTAGTATGGAGAGGAACTATTCAAATCTTAAAGTATATTTTTTGTTTTGAGGTTTACTACACTGAGTTGATTGTTATTTGTTTTTGTGGTGTTAAAGTTGTCAACACTTTGACCTCTTTCCGCCAACTTCAAAATTGACCAATAGGAAATTTTGTATGTGTATTTTTCCACCAAGAATGTTCAGCTTCTACTTATTTGATTATCCAAAAAAACTGGGGGTGTGTCGGGCCTTAGCCCAGAGCTCTCTATAACCTTCCTCTCGGGTATAAAAGTTGGTACCTTTTCGAGCCACCTTGTCTTATCGATCGTCCAGTTTATTGAGTGTGAGCTAATAGAAGAGGCGGGGGCGTGTCGCCCTTCATCGAGTTTTACAGCAGATTAAGGTAATGGCAGCTATGTACGTAGGTGGATCAAAAGTTTAGTTGCACTAACGCGCTGCATCAGCGCGCTGTGTGTCGCAAATGTGGGCACAACGGAGAAAGGGACAGACACTGCCCACACGTCTGTTAGACAGGTCGCTGTGGTGTCTCGTCTAGTATTGTGTGAATAGCGGCCAAATGCAATGGCGCGTCAACTGGACGTTCACTCTAAATATAAGGTGCGTGCGACAGTCCGATTTCTATGGGCCAAAAGGAAGAATTGCACGGACATTCATCGTGAAATTAGTCTTGTGTATGGGGAGCGGGCTATTTCCTGGCAAGGTATCGTAAAGTGGTGTCAGCAATTCGAAGCCGGACCCACGGATATCACGGACAAACATCGCGAAGGCAGGCCCGCAACGTCCAGGACCCGTGCAAAGGTCAACAGTGTGAATGCGATCATTAGACAGAACCGGCGCATTAAACTGAGAGAAATCGCGACGCAGCTGAACATGTCGTATGGCAGTGTGTTCGCCATTGTTCACGAGGACCTTGGATATCGTAAGCTGTGTCAAAGATGGGTCCCACGTCTTCTCACCGATGAGCACAAGGGACAACGTTTCCAATCCTCCCTGGCATTTTTGAAACGCTATGCCGCAGACGGCAACGGGTTTCTGCGGCGAATCGTCACAGGCGACGAAACGTGGGTCTACGAAGCGAACATCAATGGAATGGGGGCACTCCTCATCACCACAACGAAAGAAGGCCAAAGTTCAACCTTCAGCCGGTAAGGTTATGGAGACAGTGTTCTTTGACATGGAGGGTTTGCTGCACGTAGAATTCATGCCGAAAGGAACGACGATCCACGCGGCGTCGTATTGTCAAACGTTGCACCGGTTGCGTAAAGCTATTAAAGAGAAGTGCCGGGGGAAATTGAGCGCCGGTGTGATTTTGTTGCACGATAACGCAACACCTCACAAGGCCCGCCAAACGAGAGAACTGTTGGAACGTTTCAAATGGAAGGTCTAGCAATATCCACCCTACAGTCCCGACCTAGCGCCATGTGACTTTCATCTGTTCGGTAAACTCAAAACAGAGCTCGGTGGTCGACATTTCCAGACCGATGAAGAGGTGAAGGCCGCTATGTCCGAGTGGTTGCAGAACGCTGGAGGAAATTTCTATGCATCCGGCATTGACAAGTTGGTTGTGCGTTCGCAGAAATGTTTGGAGTCTCTTGGAAACTATATGGAAAAGTGACGTTACAGTGTATGTCGTTATAGTCGTGTTGCTGTTGTATAGGTGGTGTAAGAAATGGCCATAACTGGGAAGTGCAACTTATTTTCTGATCTGCCCTCGTAATAACTGTGTGATAGCCACTGAAAGCTGGCTCGAGGGGAAGGGTTCCTATAGTTAATCATATATAATCTTAAGTTTCCAATCTTCTAACATGTAAATTTCTACTTGTTATGTCAATTTCAAAGAAGCCGAAAAGCACTTAGCTTAAATTCGGGAAAAGAGAGTGTGACACCCTCTCGAGTTCCCTATCAACTTGACTTCGAGGTGACTATGATTTTGTAACCGCTTTCAGCCTGTAACTTATATTTTCTCCATCTAGTCACCTCAGTAGTATATGATTAGCCTCTGTAACGTCGGGCACTGAGCCCAGCTAGGGTTTTAAGCTTCTAAGTGTAAGTTTCAAGGAGTGCAAGTGTCCGCCACCGCACCATTTTGATTTTTTGGCCAGTAACTTTTAACCTGTGTTTTTTCTCCCCACAAAGGCCCGGTAGAATGAGTAATCGATGCTCCTGTAAAATTCAATCATTTATGTTAAGTGGTTAGAATGCTGAGTGTTTAAGACAGTGAATTATAAAATGTAGGTTGTGCCTCGAGAGGCCTGGAAAGTGTAAATGTTAGGGAGCAAAGATGCTCTGGTTGTTGAAGGTTGCCGTGAGAGGGCAGTGAGGGTGTAAGGTTCGGAGCGCAGTCTCCTAGATAGAGCATAGGCGCTCTCTCTATTTTGTAGAGGTGTTAGTAAAACTCTGTAAATGAGATTTGGAGACCAGTCTCCTTGACTCTTGAGTGGATGGAACAATAGTGCTCAAGTAACATTTGTAAAATTGGAAGCTTTAAGCTCAGATGATTAATTGACAAATTTTGTTGATTTTCTGATTTCTCCTACTTTGTATTATACTACTGTACCTGAAACCTTGTTCCGTCGCTGAGCGACTTGTTTTGTTAAAATTTAGCTTCCAAAAAGATAAACAGTACAAAACAAATATAACTCTAATTTTAAAGCTTTTAATTAATCTTTTGTTTGTAGTAGATAGGCCCATTCATGCCCGCACCTTGTTTCACCTCTGTCTACCACGGAACCACTGTAGCAATTAGAATTTCAGTCACATTAATCAAAGTAATTAAATATTCCTTATTCTAAAGTGCCAACGGCCGTAGCCGTGTTGAAACACCGGATCCCGTGAGATCTCCGAAATTAAGCAACATTGGGCGTGGTCAGGAGTTGGATGGGTTGCCACGCGCTTTTGGTGGGGGGTAAGGGAATGCAGGAGCGGAAAGGAACTGGCCACCCTACCGCACGTAAACTCCGGCTCAGGAACACCTCTGCGGAGGTTCGCACCTGCCTTCGGGCAGAACAACCCTTACCTTACCTATTCTAAAGTCAATGATAGAGAATATTTAGACTGATGCTTTCACTGTCCGTGATCACAGAAATGGTAATCTTTGGGAATTTGCCGTGTCAAAGAAAACTCAGAGGAGAAACAGGTCTGGCCACGACTAAGATTTCTCTTAGAGCGTCGGTTTCACATGCTTAACTCCCGTTCGCCACCAATGTACCACATCAAATTATCACTTACAACAGGCAAGCATTGTCAACGGACTGGATAAAGAGGCAAACGAGGCAAGAGCAATAAAACTGGATGTGGCCTGCAAGCTAACACAGAACAGGTATGACAAACGGGGAATATCATACAAACCCAACATCCGACAGTACACCGTCGAGCTTCGATATCTCGAATCTCCTTTACTCGAATTTTCAGTATCTCGAAGTAACTTAAATTTCCCGGCCGTTTGCCCTATTCTTCACGTGTATTTATTTCTCTAATATTCGAAAATCAGTTACACGAATTTCTCGATTTCTCGAAGTAGATATTTTCTCGCTTGAAGCAAAAAATACTCTGTAACTGGAATTTTGTGCAACATTAACTATGCAATATGCCATTTCTGGTTTGTGAGGAACAGTTAACAAGTAAAGAAAGGGTCACTGTGATGCTGGGAGCTTACATGGCGGGAACTGAAAAACTAAAACTTCTAATGGTCGGTAAATCGGCGAAGCCTCGCTGTTTCTCGGGTGTGAATTAATTACAGGTCACGTACGAAAGCAACCCCCGAAGTCGCGGATGACAAGCTGCGTTTACGAATCTCGGCTGCGTGGTATTGACGAGAAATCTCAACGAGAAGGGAGGAAAGATTAACAGTAACAAACAGAAGAGACTAACGGATTTTTCAAAGGTGTTAACCGAGGTTATTGTTTCACTACTGTATGTACTGTTCCTGTCTTTTTGTTTGTATATTTTTAAACACTGTTAAAAATAATGTATCCTGTATATATTTATATTTATGTGCTATAGATGTTCAAAAACGGTATTCTCTATATTTCGAAATTTCGATAAAATTCAGCTCCGAGGTAGTTCGTGATATCGAGGTTCCACTGTAATTCGGTAAAAAAACCGGAAAGATAGTACGCTTCAGAGTGTCTTATTTGAATTTTTTAGAACGGGGAGCTGCAAGGACTCGAGGAGAAGGAAAGGGAGATTCTGAGGAATATTCTGAGACCGCAGAAGACTGCTGATCGGACTAGGAAGGAAAGGAGAAATGACGAGGAGCTCTAGAAGTACACTGAAAAGATCACGGACAGAATGCGGAAACAAAGACTGAAATTCTACGGACATCTATAAAGAATGAATGAAAAACGACTGAATAAAAAGACCTTCAACTACATTATGGGATTAAAGCAGGGCCTCTCGAACGTCCAAATTCTCACGCGTGCAAAACGAGGCGCAGAGGTTCTGTGCACTGTGTTTCGATCCGACTCGGCTCGGTTCAGAGCAGCGTTCTGTCTCGGTGTGATTCGGCTAAGCTCGGCTCAACTCGGCTTGTATGGTGGAGCGCTAGAAAGCAAGTGAGAAAGGGGGAGACAGGCGTACAGCTACTGCTCAAAGTCGAGGAGTGGGCGATCTGCATTCTGGTCAACCTAGCGAAGTCGTCTTTTGCACCTTGCGCTGCGCAGTGCACCGGCGCATGCACTCCGAGAGCTCCACTTCCAAGTGGTCAAGATGGATGCGGAAGAAGTTGGAATCACACTGCAGATGATCCACAATAGAAGATTCGACAGTCTAAAATCATTTGAAGAGAAGCCAGTCAAAAGGAGACCTAAACGGATCATTTCTAAAGAGGACAAAAAGATGAGAAGTAAAAGAATGAAGAAGTTCTGCGAAGAGAAGAGAAGAAAGGCCATGAGGCATTAAGTTCTGTGCAGTCCATGGTTGGCCGAATTCGGAAAGGAAAAAAGACACACGATAAAGCATTTTTTAGTTCAAACGATCATCGTTAGGGAAGTCTTTGTCGTTGACAAATGTGTCTTATTTTCTGAAGACACAGAGTGAAGTCTGCATGAAACGTAACAAATTTATGTGTGGTTTCTTTAACACGGCAATATCCCGAAAGATTATAGTGTATATAGAGAACATTGATAATCCAGTACTTCCAACTCCTCTTGATTAATATCTTACGTTGGAAATTCCGTTCGAACAAATTTTGTCGAGCGCGATTACTATCTGACAGCACAAATCCTTAGTTGCCCCATACATCACTTTCGTATGTTGGCGACTCCATGTGCTGCAGCATGAGTGAGAGGGGAGGAATACTCACTTCACTGGTTGCTACGGAAGTGTTCACATTGGCTCCTGGTAACTGTAACACTGCATTGCGGGTCAAGATCCCCAGTGGGCACCACAGCAGTAGTTACCCCCTCCACAGTGTGAGTGAGAGGGGAGGAATACTCACTTGGTGACTGTAACACTGTATTGCGGGTTAAGATCCCCAGTGAGCATCACAGTAGTAGTTACCCCCTCCACAGTGTGAGTGAGAGGGGAGGAACATTCATTTCACTGGTTGCTACGGAAGTGTTCACTTCGGTTCCTGGTGACTGTAACACTGTATTGCGGGTCAAGATCTCCAGGGAGCAGCACAGCAGTAGTTATCCCCTCCACAGTGTAAATGAGAGAGAAGGGACATTCACTTCACTAGTTGCTACGGAAGTGTTCACATCGGCTCCTGGTAACTGCAACACTGCATTGCGGGTCAAGATCCCCAGTGAGCATCACAGTAGTAGTTACCCCGCCCCCACTCCACAGTGTGAGTGAGAGGGGAGGAACGTTCACTTCTCTGGTTGCTACGGAGTGTTCACATCGGCTCTTGATAAGTGAATGCTGTTGTACACGCTGCTCTTTCTGCTTGCTTGACAAGGATTCATTTACCAGCGATAACAACCCAGAAATATTTTCTCTGCTACATTTAAGTAGAAAATCCAGTAAATACAGAATATTATCAAAATAACGTATAACAGCCTTTGTGTAGAGGAAATTAACTCAACACTCACTCATTTTAGAACAGGGGATCATCATTTTTTCCCTTTCCTTCCTCTGAACCGAATGAGCTGGGTTGAGGCCGAGGTCCTGTTGTTTCATATGAAGCCACAGTACCAATCTTTTTCAAGATATCTGATAGCAACTCATGATCACTACAACTCTTTTTTTTATTAAGTTTATTTATTGTCGCTTTAACTTAGAAAGTCATATCGCGACATTCACAATTGTACATACAGGATTATTACATTGATTACATAGAGTTACAATTGTAAAAATAACAACAGTACATATTGATCAGATAGTAATTATATGTCATTGAATAGATTTGTTTGTCTAAAAAACTTAATTATGTTTTTACACTGAGTATCTTTGTTGAAGATGTCACATACTCTATTATTCTGGTTTAAATTACACAACTGTCTTTGTTGATCGTATAGATGACATTCTAGTAAAATGTGGTCAACAGTCTTTCTTTTTTGACAGGTGTCACATATTGGTGGAGGTTTCTTAGAGAAGATATGAGCATGAGTCGGTTTGCTATGGCCTATACGTATTCTAGTAATGAGCACTTGTTGTCGACGCTGAAGGAATGAAACATCAAATTTATCTGTAGATCCACGCCTGATATCATGGAGTCTTGTGGGTTGTTCCCTTGTCCACTCAGTTAACCACTGTTTTCGGATCTTTGTAGTAAGAAAAGGAGCAACGTCGGTGTAGGGGATTAGAAAGTTTGGATCATGTACAGGAAGACGAGTTGCTTCTTTAGCTGATATATCAGCTTGTTCATTGCCTTTTATTCCCTTATGTGAGGGAATCCATATTATGGTAACTTGCTGTCCTTTATTTTTCACGGTATTGTAAGTTTGCAGTATGTCTTGTGCTAATGTATTTGAGGATGATGCATTTTTAATGAGTTTTACTGTTGATAAAGAATCACTAAGGATTAGAAAAGGTTCTTCTTTGGGGGAACTCTTTATGGATTCCATAGCTTTTAGGATAGCATACAGTTCACATGTGAATATGGAGCATGTAGCTGGTAGTGCATACTTCATTGTATGATCGGGGTGGACAACAGCACAGCCGCTACCATATTCGGTTTTTGAGCCATCAATGTATATAGGAGTGTGTCTGGGCAGACTTTCACACTTTTCAGATAACATTTGTTTAAATACGGTACTATCTGTTGTTTCTTTATTGAATTCACTTAAATCTAATATTGTTGGTGGTGGTTCAGCTTTCCATGGGGGGAATGTGATGTCTTTTTTAGTTCTTGAAGCAATCGGGGGAACTGAAGAATTAATTTCCTGTAAGTACTGCGTAAACCTAACGTGGAAGGGTATATGTCTCTTTTGTTGCGAGGAATAGCGTTGAGGCTGATAGCGTGGGAAAACATACTCGTGTGCTCTGGAGTGAGGAGAGGCCGCTATCTTCACTGCGTAGTTGATAGTCAGTTGTTTTCTACGAGTCCGAAGCGGGGGTTCATTAGCTTCTATTAATAAACTTGAGATCGGGCTAGTTTTGAATGCTCCCAGGACAATCCTGAGAGACGTGTTTTGAATCGGGTCAAGCATTTTCAATGAGGATGCTGTAGCTGAATTATATATAATAGAACCATAGGCCTAATCCAGTTTGGTGCGAATTATAGATTTGTAAGTGCACATTAATACATGAAGATCTGCTCCCCAGTTGTTAGCTGCCAATGATTTTAGTACATTAATTCGATGTAGGCAATCTTTTTTTACAGTTTTTAGATGGGATTTCCATGTTAATTTTCTGTCAAAGGTCATTCCTAGTATTTTAATTTCATTTACTATCTCAATTTTATTTCCCTTGAGGTACAATTCTGGGCAGTTACTATCACTCTTTTGTTTGGAAAATAAGATGCATTTGGTTTTGGTTGAAGAAAAGCCTGTGTGTTTTCCCCATTTGGCAATATCTTCAAGGGAATTCTGTATTATTGTTTGGGTGGTTGACAAGTTGCGACCTCTGCAAAAAATAGTCATGTCATCAGCAAAGAGGCAAGTTTTTACAGGAGGGTTAACGCATGACGTGATGCCATTTATAGCTACTAAGAATTGTGTTACACTCAGAACTGAGCCTTGTGGTACACCATTTTCTAAACTGACTTCTTGGGACAGGACACCATTAGCTCGAACTTGAATGCGTCGGTCTTGCAGGAAGTTATAGATAAAACTGATCATATTTCCCTTAATATTATGTTGCAGTAGAGTTTTAATAACGTGAGTTTTGCACACCATATCATATGCTTTATGAATATCCAGGCAGACAGCAAGGAGATGTTGTCCATAATGAAAGGCATCCAGGATTTCTGACTCTAATACTACTAAGGTGTCAGCTGTTGAGTGAAACTGTCGGAAGCTACACTGTTCTGCAGTGAAGAAATTCTGTTGTTCTAGAACCCATTTTAGTCTTTTATTTATTATTTTTTCCATTAATTTGCACATAGTGCAGGTTAGAGCTATTGGTCGATAGTTATCGGGTAACATGTGGTCGCAGCCAGGTTTAGGTATTGGAATTACTATAGCTTTCCTCCAAGCTACAGGAAAGACTTTCTGTGCCCAAATGAAATTAAATATTTCAGTGAGGAATGCTAGGCCTTCAGGAGGAAGTTCTTTCAAGAAGTCATATATAATATCGTCAGGACCTGGGCTTGTACTTCGGCAGCTACTAAGTTCAAATAGTACTTCATTAATACTGATATTATCGTTGTAGCATTGGTCAGCACTTAAGTGGATGTGTGACTGTAAATCAGGACAATCTTCACGAGAGGATAAAAATCTTGTTCATAGTTGGAATCACTTGAAATTTTTGCAAAGTTCTCTGCTAATGCATTTGCAATATCGTGATGTGTAGTTGTAACTGGTCCAGTCGTTTTATTGAGGGCTATGATACGTGAGGGTTTTTTAAGCCCTCTTATTTTTCGTAGGTGTTCCCAAATTGTGTTTTGTGGGGTCTGATGAGAAAGAGATGACACATACTTCAGCCAAGATGCTCGTTTACTCTCTTTTATGACTTTTCGGGCTGCAGCGCGACTTTCTTGGAACCGTAATTTGTTTTGTAAAGTGGGATGGCGTTTATAGTTGTAGAATGCTTGGTTTTTCTTTTTAATTGCAACTTTACAGGAATCATTCCACCAAGGAACTGATTTTATGTAAGTTATATTGTTGGTCCTTGGAACAGAATTTTCTGCGGCTTTAAGTATGATATTGGTGAATTCTCTTACAATATAGTCAATCTTGTAATTTTTGAAATGGGTAGGTGGTGGTAATCTATATAACTCTGCCTTAATATTTTCTTTATATTTTGCCAATTAGCATGTTTAGTATTCCATTTATTTCGGCATACACTTGGGTGGGGCTTGTTGTTTCCATTTATTATGATAGGAAAGTGATCACTTCCAAAAAGGGTTTTGCTAGCTGATGATGTATATATCGTTGCTGCATCTGGAGTGCTCAGACACAGATCTATAGTACTAAAAGTACCATGCTGGATATCATAATGTGTAGGACCATTCGAGTCTATTAGGATCAAATTTTCAGAATCTAGCAACGATTCAATTGTTCTTCCTCTTGTGTTAATGTAGAGACAGTTCCATAAGGTGTTATGGGAGTTGAAGTCTCCTAAGAGGAGGAATGGTTTAGGAAGTTGATTTATCAGATCTACTAATTCATTTAAATCCATTTTCTGGCTGCTGGGCAAATAAATATTACAGATGCATAGGGAAAATGTTAGAAAGACTGTAACTGCTACTGCTTCCAAATGGGTTTTTAGTGGTATTTCTTTTTGAGGAACATTTTCACGGATGTAAGTGGCAACCCCTCCACTCGCATGAATGGGATTGTTGCGGTTTTGGTGATATGCTGTGAACTGTCTCATATTAGCTACGTAGTTATCTCGAAAATTGGTTTCTTGTAAACAAATGATTTCGGGTTGGTGTTCATTAATAAGTTGTTGTAGATATTCGTATTGAGAGTAAAATCCGTTCATATTCCACTGCAGTACCCAAGAATTCATGATGGCTTTTTAAAGATGTATTTACTAGATTTGATCCTTATCAGTTATTGGGATTGTCTGATCTGGGGCCGGCCTATTGCTTTCTCCGTTTATGGCTGTAAGTAGTTTCTTAACAAGTCTGGTACTCTGGTTTTTAATTTTTTTGTCCTGATAGTAGGGGTATAGTTTATTCAGGGTCAACATGGGAAGTGTAAGATAATGCAATAGGTAAGATATTAGTTGCTGATGTTCCTTTAGTATTTTCAAATAAACTTTTGAGTTGTATGAAATTAAGAATAAAATTTGAGGGATTAGCTTCTATTACTTCCTTAACAGGAAGTAGTTGTTCTTCAAGACTGAGGGGATTTAATACCATTAGTTTCTTCTTAGGCTGTTTAATGTCTTGGGTTTTATGAGACCCTAGAACAGGAAATTCATCATCTGTTTTATCATCTCCCGAGATAGAAGAATTATCTAAGAGGGAATTATTATCAGCCCTGGAAGTGTTATTAGAAGAGTCACTTGAAAGGAAGGGTCGTTTTATTCCTTGAGGCTTAGTTATGAGTGATTCTTTATTTACTTCATATATTGGGACTGAAGTGTTCAATTTCAAGGAGATGTCCTGTTCAGAGAGGTTTTTAGAGGAAGATGATGTGTCATTAGAATATTCAATGATTTGCTGAGGGTCAGTAGTTGGCTCAGGATTCATAGTGGCATTTGCTGGGTTGGAGGTGTCCTCCTTGGAAGAAATTGAATGTTGATCAGGTGGCTGGTTGTTTTCTTCTAGAGTCTCCGGTAGTGAGGGACATACTCGGGCCAGGTGGCCTTCTTCTTTGCACGAAGTGTAGATCCAATAACTGGTTCCTTCGAAACATATTTGCAGTGCATTCGGTAGTTTATTGAAATCGTCGGGTTTAACATATAGTTGTCGGCGGAAGCTAAGAATGTGTGTGAATCCCGGAATATTAATTCCAGCCTTTAAGTTGGATATAGATGACATTGGTTTAATACCCAGTTGTTGTAAATGTTCTTCAATGACTGTGTTTGGTAAAATAGGACATACATTGGATAATATCACTCTCTTGTTTGCGACAATTAACGGTCTGAGAGTGAGATCAATATTATTGATTTTAATTACGGGGTGACTGAGTGACAATTCCTGAACAATTTTTGTGTTCGATAGGAATATGCAAATTCTTGAGTTTGAAATACGAGATATATAACGTATGTTAGCTGGATCTGTTATTTTTCCTACAGCAAGGACGTAGTCTCTTATTGGGATTCCGTCGTGAGCATCAATAATAATAGCCTGTTCTTTTTTTGGTGTTAACTACATTACAGAAGCATAACTTTTTTGAGATTGTTTAGGAACATTATGGGTAGAGCTGTCGGTAAGGTTATGTACGGTCTGATTTCCTTGGTAAGAAGCCATTTCTTTGAGGGTGGAAGGCTTTGAAGCCTCCCTGAGTTACGATGTTCAACTGTTGGTTATTGATATCCTAACGGTTTTCTACACGTAGAACAGAAAAGAATCAATTTCACTCTAATTAAATAAAATTATGTCGAGTCCAGTCCTCGAAGTTTACACTGAGTCGTAATACTCACATTTAGTCCAGTATTTGCATTGTGAAAGAACTTGAAGTATGTTTATTTACGTAAAAACTGGCACACATCAATAACACGTTTGTACACATTCAATGTCACCTCGATCTCCTGCAACTCTTGTTCACTCGTCTCAATCCTGGTCATACCTTAAACAACAGCTGTTGACATTCGAGATGTTTTTACCTAATATAATTGGCTGAGAGCTCTTTTAACAACAGCATTGGCCCGATATGCTAACTACTTAGCACTCTTTCAGAGCAACCAACGAACCTTTCCGTAACGCTGCTACATTGTCGACCTTACAGCACAGCAGCCGGCAGCAGATTTATTTCGAAAGTTAGTTTCACTTTCATCACGAATTACATTGTTTTTGATCCGTTTTCAACTTCACAGATATATTTTAGATGTATGTTTGATAGTGTCTACTGTCAACAGATCACATCACCCTTGTATTTTGGAGCAACTTCTGGGGATCTGGTCTGCAGAGTTCGACTGGAATGATTTTTTGACCTTCCAATGTTTCTCCAAAGGCGGTATCAGATAAAACAAGATAAAGCTACAGAGAAGTTTGGCAGTGAAGCAAACATAGGTCACCACTAACAAAGGCTGGCTGAGGTAATCATATTCACGAAGTAGTTAAGAAAGGTTGCAGATCCCTTCACATGGTTAAGAGAGTATTTAGGAGAAGGGTGTAAAGAAGAGGGCTTTTAAGTCTCTGGCAAGACCGCAGTTGGAGTATGCTTCCAATGTATGGGACCCACACCAGGATTACTTGCTACAAGAACTGGAAAAGATCCAAAGGAAAGCAGCTCGATTTGTTCTGGGTGATTTCCGACAAAGGAGTAGTGTTACAAAAATGTTGTAAACTTTGATCTGGGAAGACTTGGGAGTAAGGAGACGAGATGCTCGAATACGCAGTATGTTTCGAGCTGTCAATGGTGAGGTGGCGTGGAAGTACATTGGTAGAAGAATAGACTTTGCTTTGAAAAGCTTTGAAAAGTAGCAAAGATCATAATAATTATGAAGTTGGAGTTAAAGAGGACAAATTGGAGCCAATACACATTTATAGGATGGGGAGTAAGGGACTGGAATAAATTATCGAGGGAAATGTTCGATAAATTTGCAAGTTCTTTGAAAATGTTAAGGAGAAAGGTGGGTAAACAATTGATAAGGTATCTGCCACCTGGGCTCAGCTCTAAAGGCACATTATTGATGATTGATTGACTGCGGACCAGAGCTGATGTAGAAAATGAGGAGCGTCACTAGCCTTACGTGACGAATCATATTTTTGCTATAGGCCTACAATATGCAGCATAAGCTCTGTTACGGAGTTATCCGTGGTAGTTAGAGGTGAAAGAAGGTGCGGGCGGGAATAGGTCTCAACTTACAAAATTAAAGTTAATTTAAAACTTTAACAAAGGTTATATTTTCTTTTCAAAATCAACAGATAACAACAACAGAGTAACAGGTACCAAGTAGCAGGAAAACAAGTTAAGAAATTACAATTATTACCAGATTTGGGCTTGGAGCCCCAAGATTAAGTTCTGAGCTCTCAGCTCACCACGACAATAGCTGGAGGGCAGAAAACACCTAAGTACGAGGAGCACTTGCTCCTAATTACAATGTTAAGAGGAAAAGAGCAGACCCGCTCTCAATTTTACAAGCCTATCAAAGGCTACACAAACTTCATTCCTAACTGCCCTTAAGGCACACATACAGTGAAACAGGGGTATCTTATACCCAACCTACAGGACCTTCACATGAAGAAAACAAACTGGGTTAATTAAATGGCCCAAAAAACCAAATTGACTGGAGGCGTAGCTTGCACTCCTACATGAAACTTCTTAAAACCTAGGTGGCACTGGGCCAGTTATACAGGGGCTAATCCCATAATAGGGAGGTGACTAGTTGGCAAGTAAGTTTAAGACTTTAAGAAGGAAGAGAAAAACGGTTACGAAAACATAGTCACCTCAAATTCAAAATGAAGGGGAGTTCGAGAGGGTGAAGCACTCTCTATCCCCGCTTTACCGATTTGTAATTTATAGATAGACAGAAAATAATTTACATTTTAAAAGGGTAGTTTACATACTAAAGGTTTCGAACCTTCCCCGAGAGTTAAACTGCTGAGCTAGCAAGAAAAGAAGATGTTAACAGGTCATTACCTTGTAGATGAACTGCTGCTTGGAGAAAGAGGCACTTCCCGCCCCCTGCTATATATTTTCACACACTGCGAAAGATGTTACTGAAGTGGCCCCGAGACAAGAAAATCAGCAGTTTATATACCCTCGTGGAACATTCGAGACCTTTCATGAAGGATAACAACCCGCCCACAAACTTTTATTGGCCGACAGCAAAAACTGATACACAAGACGATGAAGAAACACCTTATTGGTGGAAAATTAATTACAGAAATTTATGATTGTCTAATTTCAAAACTGGCGGAAGGAAAGGATTATATTGCCAACCCACAAACCACAGAACAAAATTTAGTAAAAATAAAACTTAGGAATACAATATTTCTTCAGGAAAGTTCATTCCATTGCACCAGAGTGTGTTACCATAGTTTTGGGTAGCGACATCTGTTAGAGAATGTTCAAACTTCTTGATACGGAGCAAACAAACACAAATCAAAATAGACACAGTTCAGAACACTTCAAGATTACCAAATTTACAGTAGTGACATCTTCCGAGAAACCGTTCAGTTAATACAGTTTGTTAAAGTTCAGGGTTTCTCCTGTAGAGAGGTTTCAACTGGCGCAATATTTGAATTCGCGGCGTGGAGTGTACCGCCCGGTACAAGCTCAATTAACGGCGGGATTATGGTAAGTATAGCAAGTTTTATATCCGCACGGTAAAAGATTTTATTGTTACCTTTGAAAATCGTCAACAGAAGTTTGAAAATCCGTCAAAAATTCCGCTGTGCGCTAAGTTGAAAATTTATGCGTGGATCCATTCAAAAATCAGCAAAATTTAATCGAAAAGCAGTTGAGTTAGCAAATCTGTTCATTTCCCTACCAGTAGCACAGCAGTAGTTACCCCCTCCACTATCTTCCTTCTCCTCCAAGCTTGTGGCTTCGCGCAGGTTTGTACCACCAGATAGTAATCCCAGTCTAATAATTGTGATGAATTCAATTGCAAGAAACTTCATTTGCACTAAAATAACGAGCTATTCATGGAAATGAGTCAATACATGTCCATGAAAGAATTCTGAATATACTGCTAAAGAATGGCTCTACATTTAGCTGAAGTGTTACTTCAAGTTTTCTGAGAAGCTGTGTTACAGTAGCGTTGTTTTTATAACTGGAAAGGAATTTACCGTCGCCATCCTCCTCGTCACGTTATCACCGCGTGCTAGAACAGTGCCTTCTATATAAAGTGTTTTAAATTACTTTCCACTGTCTTTGACTCGCGTTTCGTCTAGATCACAGCAAAGCCCCTTACTCACGGCACGTCACCGAAGGCAGTAGAATTTTGACATGAATATGCCTTATGGCTGGAGGAGAGGGCCATCCAAACATTTGTGTAGCGTAACGCGACAAAGTGTGTGACGGAAGTGACGTCACTTTAGTCGTTATCCTAGACCTTGGTCGCCAAAGATGCTGCGGCTACAAGTTAAGTTCCTTTGACGTAGAGTTGCAGTTCTCCTTGTGTTGTATGTCCTCCGCTCTCTTCGCTCAGCGCCAGCCAGCCGCACGCACGCCTGCGTGGATCATTCGAGACTCGACGCGCAGTCTTCAGTGCGCGTGTCTGTTGCGTCGTGTGCAGTATATAAGGAGCTCCCTGTCTGTCACTCATGAGGATTCTCCCCAGTGTCCTGCTCCAGAATACACTGAACGTCGAACACGGAGGCTACTCTTAAAAATGTGTCTCGACCAGGTGGACGGAATTCTGGTAGTATGAGGTTTCACCTCAGGTCACTACTCCACTTTCCCGTTCCTTCATCCATGTCGAGCTCACTCAAGCTCCGACACACACGTTACATTCTCTAATTGTGAACATAGCTTTCATTTAGTACAAGCTTATGAACTCAGACACTTCAAGTTAGAAGGAACTCTCTTAGCTAATCTATGCTAGTGTAAATGATAGTTTTCAACTATCACGAACTATATCTTTCCCAAGAACTATCTTTTCAAGATAGCAGTGAGTGTAAATACATTCAGAGTGTACATAGTGTATAGAAACAGAAACTCTCTCAAGATTAATCATCTACTTTGCTTCAAGACAATTTTATGTTTTATTCCTATACATACTGTAGAATTCTGTGTGAAGCAAATAAATAAGTTGTGTTCTTGTAAACCTTATCTTGTATACAACACCTTGATATAACATTCAGGCCGCTTTCTTCAACGAATGTTAAGTGCTAACACTTTTGTTAAGGAGACTTGACACATAATTTAACAAAATGGCTGTCTCATCAAGAATCGTTAAAAATTGTTAATAATTGTGTTATTTTTTTTTTTTTTTGCTAGTTGCTTTACGTCGCACCGACACATATAGGTCTTATGGCGACGATGGGACAGGGAAGGCCTAGGAGTGGGAAGGAAGCGGCCGTGGCCTTAATTAAGGTACAGCCCCAGCATTTGCCTGGTGTGAAAATGGGAAACCACGGAAAACCATCTTCAGGGCTGCCGACAGTGGGGTTCGAACCTACTATCTCCCAAATACTGTAATTGCGTTAAATTAACATGGCAGCAGCCCAGTGTTAAACCTCTTAACAGCTGTTAAAATTTCAAAATGGTAGCATGTAGAAGACGTAAGTTCGAAGCTGTACTGCTGAATGAAGTCTATGTATAAACTGAAGAAGGCAAAAAACGACCCATACTATGGAAAACGACTTTTTAGAGTTGTCAGAAGAAAGTTTCCTATAAAGATACCTAATTACCAAAGCCATAATAAAGAAGGCACTAGAAGAAGTAGACAATATGTTCCAGTTTCCCATTTCCCACAGATTGAAACTTCTTAGTGTCTCCAGTGCAGTAGATGCTTATAGTTCTCAGACTCTTTTAGCGTAATTATAGATGATTATGTCCATGAGTACAAGACAGGAGTTTGTAGAATTCTGCAAATAATTCCAGCTGCCATTGCAGCATTAACAAGGCGTTACATTATTTTCCCCGCAGTAAAAGAATGCCCGAAAATCATTCAAGACATATCAATTATCACATTTTCCTGGTGATGTGGGAGGTTTAGATTGCACTCATGTAAGGATATATTGAATGTTGTGATATAACCGTTCGTTCTTTCATTTTTCAGCACACTCGCATACTTTCAAATTAAATCTATAATAACATTTGTCTCGCATTCATCATAATAACGCTTTTGTTTCCCCTTACTTGCCATTTAACTACACAGTTCACTTCTTATGAGTTTCGACTTGACATTCGAACGCTGCCTTTTGGCGGAGGCCAAGTGAAAGAATAAACAGCCAATCATAGGCAGCCGATCAGTCCGATATGGCGCGATAGACTCTAGTTCCGGTTACCAGTGTTGTCGATCTGTTGTTTTCTATAACCACGTGCTATCAGCTCTGTATTCTATTGTGGTCAGTTCTTTTCGCGGTCTTTGTCAAGTTCACTCGGTCATTCTTGACAAAGCTTCAACACTGGCGGATAGAAATAATGAGTTGATTGAGTGGTTGAAGGAGCACAATATTTCGGTTCGCGATGACATGAGGAAGGGGATCTCATGCACCTTGTGAAACAAAACAAACCCTAGTACCCAGTTTACGTGGTGGATGAAATAGCCAGGAGGCATGGGCATAAAGTTGTTCGCCTTCCACCATACCATTGCCATTTTAACGCCATATAAATTATTTGAGCCCAAATGAAGGATTATGTAGCTGCGAATAACGGACTCTTCACAGTTTCGGAAGTTGAAAGACTTTTGTGGGAAGCCGTAGGTCGTGTAAGTGCAGGTTGTGATATACTGTCCTAGATAAGTGAAGTTTGGGAGAGGGAAAGTATCACAGACGGTTATGTTGAAGAAGTTATGATCTCATTACGTTCAAGCTAGAGTGAAACCTCAACAAACGATGACAATGCCGATAGTGACTCAGAAATGAGTGGTGTATTTCATTTGTTGGATTTTTTTCCTTCCTTAGGAGGAGCTGAATCTGTTGGCAACGCCAGCAATTCTGTATGATGAGTAGAAATTTGATTTTCTTGCGTTTTATCATGTCGAGGATCGGTCTATCTATCTATCTATAAATGTGTTCATTCCCCACCATGAAGGGGTGGGGTGGGCCACCTAGAGCGTAATGCCCTCTCTCTGGCCAAGAGATGGGGGGCGGGTTGGGGAGGTTTGATGGATGAGGGAGGTGGGTAGGAGGATGTGAAAAATAGAGGAGATGGTAGGGGGTTGGGCCACTTTACTAAGCTTTATTGAATGTATATTTCCAAAAGTTACAGAGAATAATTTATAAACATAAACAATACTTTCATTATTAGATAATTTTAAAGAGTATCACATGATAATATAAGAAGGGTGTTTTTGTTGTTTTTTAAATTTTTGTTTTTTGTTTTCTCTCTTTTTCTTTTTTCTTTTCTTTTTTTGTTTCTTTTTCTTTTTTTCCATCCTACGTCAAATGATATACAATAATATTGTGCTATAAATAAGGATAAGAATAAGGATGTTTGGAATGCAAGAATTAGGTGGTTCTAATAGCATGCCGTTCTGAAGTAATTCTGAATCTTGTGCATTACAATGCGTCATTAAGATATGATGCTATTGTCCACTTCTTGATGCTGAGAGGAGGTTGAGGGGATTTATACGAGAGTTTCTAAGGGTGTGAAGTTAAAATTAGTATTTAAACCTGAATGGGTAGTGAGAAAATGGAGATTGAGGATCTGATTAGCTGCAGCCTGAAGGTGTGTGAGAACCAGGTATCTATTGTATGGATGGATATTTAGCAAGGAGATTGTAACAAATCTGACAAGATATTCAATTGTAGGGTAGAGGGTGGGCGTGGTTGGTGGGTCAATAGTGCGAATCGGGGCTATGAATTCTGGGTGATTTGAGGGAGGTGTCCCACTTCCTCGACAGCGGCGAGAATAGACTGGATGGCTGCCCCGCAAGTGTTACAGCGGGCGGGGTGTAGGGTGTTGGGGCACTTGGTGGTGACATGATGCTGAGTGCAATGACCGCAGATTGGATGATTTGCTTTGCACTGGGTCGTTGTGTGATTGTTATAGAGGAGGCATCTTTCACATCTGATTGACTGTGGAGATGGAGCTTGAGAAGGTTCGACTTTGTGATGGTGGCGATGTATCGATACACCACTGGCAAGCAGTCTGTCCACATCAGCTGGTGTTGGCAGAAGAATCCGCACCAGGAATGTTGGGACCCTCCGCATTCCGGATGCGAAAGGCCTTCCGATCTGGCACTCCCTCCGCACTGAGCTCGGCGAGAATCGTCTCTTCTGAAAGTGAAGGATCCACACCACGGATGACGCATCTTAGGAGATTACAAGTGGCGGTAGAGTTGGTGTGGTGCTATTTCCACGTTGATTTGAACGGTGATTTCTTTTGAAGTCTTCCTGATATCAGCGATGTCCTCTCGGCGCATGTTGTAGCGAAGAAGCGTGCAGGAAATAGCTTGAGGTGTCCGAAATTCTGGAAAAGTGTTAAGGAGGAGAAATGCATGTGTGCTGGAAAGGGTTTGCTGGAGAAATCGGAGATGGTTGATGGGTCGTCTAGTGCCAGAAGTGGAGGAATATTCGAGTCGAGAGGAGATGGGGATATATGCTATATAGTGGTGCCCATTGCGGCGCAGGTGCCGAGTACACTGCCAGGCAAGGCGGAGCACGTGCTCCCTAGGGCGTCATCCTCTGGTACTGAGTTAATAGCAATTGTTAAGTAAAATTTAACACAGTGTTGAAGAAACCGGGCATCAGTTTCATTTATTGAAACATATATTCATGCTCTATCGTTTTTCCAAAGGGAAACGTTTCTTTTTTTGGGTACCATTCTGACCTGTTCGGATTCTTTATAAAGTAGACATGTCAGATTTATAAAAGTGCACGCTCGTCAATATGCTTTTGCTGCATCATTATGAAACTACATCGGTCAATCTTGTTTATTAATTACGTGCAGTCTGACCACAATGCACCCCTGTTCGTTATCCCCGGTAAGTAAAGAGTGTTTGAAATTCATCTCATTTAATCATGACATAATCAAAATGTAATTTAAATGTTAATTAAATATTAGTAGTTAAACTCGTGATCATTTTGTGGGGGATGAGTCCAGTTAGTTGTGTTATAATAGTATTAGGAAATCCTTTGAGGCTTATCTTGATGATATGTTATTAGCAGAACAAGTGCATGCTGACCTTTTATGACCCCTCCCGCAGAGGATCAAACTACGACACAGTCCTTAAGACCTACCTGTGTCAAGTTTTTCACCATTGTCTTAGTCAACTAATCTCCTTTGCTAATTTGGAAGATCCCCAGTATATGAATCTATAAAGTTCGAACGGCCACCGATAAGAACAGCGCGAGCGGCAGGCACGGAGGATCACGCTCTTTTGTTTTCCCCACATTATTCAGTTCCTTACATGGAGATGCCTTGGAGCTCTGAGAGTGAAGCCCAATGACAGTGGTCTACACAGGGGGCGTGGTCTTAAATAGGCGCGAGAACGCATGCTATTTTCTGATAGTCAAATCTGTCACAGCTCATTGAAGTGAATACGGTGAACACAAATTGTAATTGCGGGAATTTTCAGATGCAGACACTGTACGACAAGCTAAAACATAAGAGATACTAATATCTAGTTGATGTTGTAGCTCTTACAATGTCGTGTTGTGCATACGGTTGCACGAATCGGAAATCCAAAAATATTCCTGGAATAACATTTCACAGGTAAGATTCTAGGTATGGCTTGTAATATGTAGTACAGTATATTACATTACCTCCATTGTTATTGTGCTGGAAATTCGGAGTCTCAGAAGCACTGTCCACTATTCGTAAGAATTTTGAAGTTAGACTTCTTGTTTATCCTGAGGTTTCCTATTCATGAAGAAAGGAGAACAGAGTGGATTAAGGCCATTAGAAGGGAAAATTGGATACCTTCTCCTTACACCAGAATATGTTCAGCACATTTCAAACCGGAATTGTTTGATCGGTCCATGAAGTAATTTGTTTTGAAGGAGAATGCAGTACCTACTATTTTGGAAGCATTCTCTTCTTACATACAGAATTAGAGCAATCGAGGCCTAGGGAGTTTTTCAGTTTCACGCCCTTCGTAGCCCTTGTCTTAATTTGGCCGATACCTTCATTCTTCGAAGTGGCGGATCCGTTCCAATTTTCCTCCTAATTAGTGTTAATTGCTCAATTGTACTTCCTCTTAAAACAATAATCACTACAACCACCTCTAAAATATGTATCCCCCTTTGGGTGAGGACGGTAGAATAGGGCCCACGGCATCCCCTCCTGTCGTGTCCCTGTGGAGGTGGGGGTAGTAGAACAACACCCACGGTATCCCTTGGTTTTTGTAAGAGGCGACTGAAAGGGGCCCCAGGAGCTCTTAATTTGGCAGCATGGGTTGGCAACCAGGGGGCCCTTAGCTGAGTCCTGGCATTGCTTCGACCTACTTGTGCCAGGCTAATTTTAATCTCATGTCCGACCTCCGATGGTCAACTCTTGTTGCTTTCCGACCCCGAAGCTATAAGAGGATTCGACGGCTGGGGAGTTTTTCATTTTCTCGCCCTTCATGGCCCTTGTCCTTCTTTGGCCTATATCTTAATTTCTCTCTGATTAGTGTTAATAGAGGACGGTTGCCTAGTTGTACTCTCTCTTAAAGCAATAATCACCACCACGTGTCGTAAAAGGCGACTAAGGAGGCCTAAGGGGTTCTTACCTTCGGAGTGTGGTTTGGCGTCCAAGTGGCCTAAGGGGCTCTTAACTTCGGAGTTGGGTTTGCGTCCAAGGGGCCCTTAGCTGAGTCCTGCATTGTTTCGACTTGTGTCAGAGGATGGTTTACTTGATGACTGTACGTCCTATTAAAACAGTAATCATCACCACCACCACTCCAAGATATGTAGTAAGCAATGTTGCTATGCCCAGTTTGGTGATTTATTGCGCATTCCCCTAAAGCATTCAGATTGCGGTATGCCCTTGTTAATAATCCAACGGCCGTAGCCTAGTTGAAACACCGGATCCCGTGAGATCTCCGAAGTTAAGCAACATTGGGCGTGGTCAGGAGTTGGATGGGTTGCCACGCGCTGTTGGTGGGGGGTAAGGGAATGGAGGAGCGGAAAGGAACTGGCCACCCTATCGCACGCAAACTCCGGCTCAGGAACACCTCTGTGGAGGTTCGGACATGCCTTCGGGCAGAATAACCCTTACCTACCTACCTTGTTGATAGCCTACACTTTATCTTTACTGATATCTGGTGAAGATTTGCATCTCCTGTTTTAAATATACTCGGTTTATAGTACCGATAGTCAACTAGCGAGAGGGGAGGAGTCATGAGAAACGCTTCCTTGCAGCTCAGTAAAAACCATAAATAGGTCTGTTTGCCAGAAAATGTTGTTACAGTTAATCGCCGTGTTATTTTGAAACCGATTGAACTTATTTGAGCGATACGAAATTTCCCTACTCCCGAGAAAATATCTTTGTATATATCCATAACGTAAGAATCGCCATGTTTTGCTAACCATGGGGGGCGTGGCCGTTAGCTTCAAGCGATAGCCACAGAGAGTTGTATAGCGGGCTGCTTTACTCCCTGCTCCCTTAGATGGGAGAGAACAGTGCTACCAACTGTTAAAATAAATCCCCGTCGAGTGCGAGTGAAGAGCCTCTCCTCGCCGTTAGTTGCTTTACTGCATGAATGCCTAGCGAAGCGAAGCATCCCCATTGCTTTAGTTTCAGAATAAGGAGTTAAGGCTTTGGAGAGGTGTGTGAATTCAAGTACCGCCATTAGAAAATTTACAGAATAAAGGGTTAGAAAAATTATCACCACGAATTTATTTTCGGCATAACGAGGTTAGACTTTATTTTTGTGTTCGGGAGATAGTGCGCTCGAACCCCACTGTCGGCAGCCCTAAAGATGGTTTTCCGTGGTTTCCCATTTTCACAACAGGCAAGTGCTGGGGGGCTGTACCTTAATTAAGGCCACGGTCGCTTCCTTCTCACTCCTAGCCCATTCCTGTCCTATCCTCGCCATAAGACCTGTCTGTGTCAGTGCCACGTGAAGCAAATTCTGAAAAGAAGGGAAAACACTTCCTATTAACAACTTTACTGGCAGATTGCTTTGAATTGCAAACATTCTGTATCATATCTTACTGAACGTTTGCAGATGACCGGGCGAGTTGGCCGTGCAGTTAGGGGCGCGCAACTGTGACCTTGCATCCGGTAGATAGGGTGTTCGAACCCCACTGTCGGCAGCCCTTAAGATGGTTTTCCGTGGTTTCCCATTTTCACACGAGGCAAATGCTGGGGCTGTACCTTAATTAATGCCACGACCGCTTTCTTCCCATTCCTAAGCCTTATCTATCCTATCATCTCTATAAGACCTATCTGTGTCGGTGCGACGTAAAGCAAATAGCATTTACAAATGTATTGCATATAAGTGAATAAATGAATTTATATTCAACCCCCTACCAAGCTACCGCTGCGCAGCCCGAAGGAATCGGCCGTTATTCTTCGCTTTCTAGACCGGGGCCGTTTTCTCACCGTCAACTAGCTCTTCAACTGTAATCACGTAGGCTAAGTGGGCCTCAAACCAGTCCTCAGATGCAGGTAAAAATTCCTGACCTGGCCGGGAATCGAACTAGGGTCTCTGGGTGAGAGGCAGGCAGGCTATATACACTGACTGACAGAGCAAATGCAACACCAAGGAGGAGTGGTTCGAAAGGGATGAAAGTTGGGGAAAAAACAGAGACGGCACGGACGAATAATTGATGTTTATTTCAAACCGATATGCAGGTTACACAATGCGCACGGCATCGACTCAGTAGGATGTAGGACCACCGCGAGCGGCGATGCACGCAGAAACACGTCGAGGTACAGAGTCAATAAGAGTGCGGATGGTGTCCTGAGGGATGGTTCTCCATTCTCTGTCAACCATTTGCCACAGTTGGTCGTCCGTACGAGGCTGGGGCAGAGTTTGCAAACGGCGTCCAATGAGATCCCACACGTGTTCGATTGGTGAGAGATCCGGAGAGTACGCTGGCCACGGAAGCATCTGTACACCTCGTAGAGCCTGTTGGGAGATGCGAGCAGTGTGTGGGCGGGCATTATCCTGCTGAAACAGAGCATTGGGCAGCCCCTGAAGGTACGGGAGTGCCACCGGCCGCAGCACATGCTGCACGTAGCGGTGGGCATTTAACGTGCCTTGAATACGCACTAGAGGTGACGTGGAATCATACGCAATAGCGCCCCAAACCATGATGCCGCGTTGTCTAGCGGTAGGGCGCTCCACAGTTACTGCCGGATTTGACCTTTCTCCACGCCGACGCCACACTCGTCTGCGGTGACTATCACTGACAGAACAGAAGCGTGACTCATCGGAGAACACGACGTTCCGCCATTCCCTCATCCAAGTCGCTCTAGCCCGGCACCATGCCAGGCGTGCACGTCTATGCTGTGGAGTCAATGGTAGTCTTCTGAGCGGACGCCGGGAGTGCAGGCCTCCTTCAGCCAATCGACGGGAAATTGTTCTGGTCGATATTGGAACAGCCAGGGTGTCTTGCACATGCTGAAGAATGGCGGTTGACGTGGCGTGCGGGGCTGCCACCGCTTGGCGGCGGATGCGCCGATCCTCGCGTGCTGACGTCACTCGGGCTGCGCCTGGCCCCTCACACGTGCCACATGTCCCTGCGCCAACCATCTTCGCCACAGGCGCTGCACCGTGGACACATCCCTATGGGTATCGGCTGCGATTTGACGAAGCGACCAACCTGCCCTTCTCAGCCCGATCACCATACCCCTCGTAAAGTCGTCTGTCTGCTGGAAATGCCTCCGTTGACGGCGGCCTGGCATTCTTAGCTATACACGTGTCCTGTGGCACACGACAACACGTTCTACAATGACTGTCGGCTGAGAAATCACGGTACGAAGTGGGCCATTCGCCAACGCCGTGTCCCATTTATCGTTCGCTACGTGCGCAGCACAGCGGCGCATTTCACATCATGAGCATACCTCAGTGACGTCAGTCTACCCTGCAATTGGCATAAAGTTCTGACCACTCCTTCTTGGTGTTGCATTTGCTCTGTCAGTCAGTGTATATATAATTAGTCTATTATTATTATTATTTTCTTTCTTATTCCGTTTGCCCTCCAGAGTTGGTTTTTTCTTCCGACAAGGCGGAGGATCCCACCTCCACCGCCTCAAGGGCAGTGTCCTGGAGCGTGAGACTTTGGGCCGGGGATACAACTGGGGAGAGGGGCCAGCACCTCGCACAGCTGCCTCACCTATTATGCGGAACAGAGGTCTTTTGTGGCGAGAGAGAGGGGGGTAAGATTGGAAGCGATAGGCAAGGAAGAGCGAAGAAATCGGCCGTGGCCTTAAGTTAGATACCGCCCCGTCATTTGCCTGAAGAATAAGTGGGAAACCACTCCGAGGATGGCTGAAGTAAACCCACCTCTACTCAGTTGACCTCCCCAGGCTGAATAGACCCCGTTCCAGTCCTCGTACTGCTTTTCCTTCGGGGTGGCAGGTAATCGTACTAACCAGGCAGACCGATTTAAAACCGAGGCTCATAAAAAATAAATAAAACAACGCTATTTGGAACCACAGGGAGTATTAGAAAATCGGAAAGACATTTAAGTTTAAATTAATTTACCTTATATTGCAGTGTATTTGTGTTTATATCGTATTTTGGAATCAGTTTCTGGATCCTCTGAGGTATCAACCATAAACGAAACAAATTCTTAGCAACCTGACACGTCCGCTACTCCTACCGTTATTTCACCAAAAATTATTGAAGCATCCCGTAGCATTTAAATGAGGCATTTCCTGTTCATAATGAGAAATCAAAGCAAAGCGTGTGTGGGGGTATAGCTCAGTGGTAGAGCATTCGACTGCAGATCGAGAGGTCCCCGGTTCAAACCCGGCTGCCCCCTACGATTTTTAAATTATAATACATGGCGAAACCGAAACCTTTTTGAGATTATCGTTCTTTTAAATGGCCCAACGTCACGGATTGGTCTTCTGATTTCGTAAATAACGACCTTAGTATCATAATTATTCAATTATTAGATTGTTACGGAAGATTCGTTTCAGAATTAAAAGGTTTTAGCAGCCCTTTTAGTGTTATTCGATAGGTGTAAGCTACGTGCAAACACCAGATTTCACCCTCTCCTCGTAAACCGTCATCCAGATGTGCAGGCCGCCCATGGGCATCAACAGAAAAACCTGCACTAGACGAACCAAACATGTCCTTGGAACTCCCGGCATTTAAACCCATGCGATAAATAAATAAAATAAATAAATAGTCCATCTCTGTGGTGTAGCGGTTAGTGTTATAAGCTGCCACCCCGGAGGCTCGGGTTCGATTCCCGGTTCTGCCACGAAATTCGAAAAGTAGTACGGTGGCTGGAACGGGGCCCACTCAGCCTCGGAAGGTAAAATGAGGAGAGGTGGGTTCGATTCCCACCTCAGCCATCCTGAAGGTGGTTTTCCGTGGTTTCACACTTCTCCTCCAGGCAAATGCCGCGATGGTACCTAACTTAAGGCCACGGCCATTTCCTTCCCTCTTCCTTGTCTATCCTTTCCAATCTTCCCATCCCCCCGCAAGGCCTCTGTTCAGCATAGCAGATGAGGCCGCCAGGTACTGGTCATCCTCCCCAGCTGTATCCCCGACCAAGAGGCTGAAGCTCTAGGATACTGCCCGTAAGGCGGTAGAGGTGGGATCCCTCGCTGAGTCCGACGGAAAAGCCGACCCTGGAGGGTAAGCACATTAAGTAAATAAGTAAGCAAATAAATAAATAGTCCACCTCTGTGGTGTAGTGGTTAGTGTGATTAGCTGCCACCCCGGAGGTTCGGGTTCGATTCCCGGTTCTGCCACGAAATTCGAAAAGTAGTACGAGGGCTGGAACGGGGTCCGGTCAGCCTCGGGAGGTCAAATGAGTAGAAGTGGGTTCGATTCCCACCTCAGCGATCCTCGAAGTGGTTTTCCGTGGTTTCCCACTTCTCCTCAAGGCAAATGCCCGGATGGTACCTAATTTAAGGCCACGGATAATTCCTTCCCTCTTCCTGGCCCATCCCTTCCAATCTTCCCATCCGTCCACAAGGCCCCTATTCAGCAAAGCAGGTGAGGCCGCCTGGGCAAGGTATTAGGCCTCCTTCCCAGTTGTACCCCGACCCAATGTCTCACACTCCAGGACACTGCCCTTGACGCGGTAGAGGTGGGATTCCTCGCTGAGTCCAAGGGAATATCCAACCCTGGAGGATAAATGGATTAAGAAAGGAAGTGCATGAATGCAGGCATATTTTGGGATTTGATAGTGCATTAATGCATGCATATATTTCGATATGATACTGCATGAATGCATGCATATTCTGCGATATGATTCTGCATGAATGCATGCAAATTTCGCGTTATCGTACTGCATGAATGCAGGAATATTTTCGATTTGATAGTGCATGGTTGCATGCATATTTTGCGATATGATACTGCTTGAATGCATGCATGTTTTGCGGTTTGATACTGCATGAATGCATGTATTTTTTGCGTTATGATACTGCATGAATGCATGCATATATGGCGATTTGACAGTGCATGAATGTATGCATATTTTGCGATTTTATAGTGCATGAATGCAGGCATATTTTGGGATTTGATAGTGCATTAATGCATGCATATTTTGCGATTTGATAGTGCATGAATGCAGGCATATTTTGCGATTTGATACATGCATGAAGCCAACGGCCGTAGCCGTGTTGAAATACCGGATCCCGTGAGATCTCCGAAGTTAAGCAACATTGGGCGTGGTCAGGAGTTGGATGGTTTGGTGGGGGTAAGGGAATGGAGGAGCGGAAAGGAACTGGCCACCCTACCATACGTAAACTCCGGCTCAGGAACACCTCTGCGGAGCTTCGGACCTGCCTTCGGGCAGAATAACCCTTACCTTACTGTACTGCATGAACCAATGCGTATTTTGCGATATGATAATGCATGAATGCATATTTTGCGATATGATAGTGCATGAATGCATGCATATATTGCGATATGATACTGCAGGAATGAAGCACATTTTGCGATATGATAATGCTTGAATGCATGCATACTTTGCGATTTGATAGTGCTTCAATGCATGCATATTTGGCGATATGATACTGCATGAATGCATGAATATTCTCCGAAATGATACTGCAGGAATGCACGCATATTTTCCGATTTGATAGTGCATGAATGCAGGCATATTTTGCGATTTGATAGTGCATCAATGCAGGCATATTTTTCGATTTGATAGTGCGTGAATTAGGACATATTTTGCAATTTGGTAGTGCATTAATGCATGCATATCTTGCGATATGATACTGCATGAATGCATGCATATTTTGCGATATGATACTGCATGAATGCATGCATATTTTGCGATTTGATAGTGCTTCAATGCATGCATATTTTGCGATTTGATAGTGCTTCAATGCATGCATACTTGGCAATATGATACTGCATGAATGCAGCCATATTCTTCGATTTGATAGTGCATGAATGCATGCATATTTTGCGATATGATACTGCACGAATGCATGCATATTTTGCGATTTTATAGTGCATCAATGCAGGCATATTTTTCGATTTGATAGTGCGTGAATTAAGGTATATTTTGCGATTTGGTAGTGCATTAATGCATGCATATCTTGCGATATGATACTGCATGAATGCATGCATATTTTGCGATATGATACTGCATGAATGCATGCATATTTTGCGATATGATACTGCAAGCATTCATGCATGTTTTGCGATTTGATAGTACATGAATATATGTATATTTTGCGATTTGATAGTGCATGAATGCAGGCATATTTTCGATATGATACTGCAAACATGCATGCATGTTTTGCGATTTCATAGTGCATGAATGCATACATGTTTTGCGATATGATAGTGCATGAATACATGTTTTTTTGCGATTTGATCCTGAATGAATGCATGCATATTTTGCAATATGATAGTGCACGAATGATTACATATTTTGCGATTTGATAGTGCATGAATGCAGTCATATTTTGCGATTTGATAGTGCATGAATTCATGCATATTTTGCGATATGATACTGCATGAATGCACGCATATTTTGCTATATGATAGTGCATGAATGCATGCATGTTTTGCGATTTGATAGTGCATGAATGCTTGCATATTTTGCGATATGATACTGTGTGAATGCATGCATATTTTGCGATTTGATAGTGCATGAATTCAAGGTAAATTTGCGATATGATACTGTACGAATGCATGCATATTTTGCGATTTGATACTGCATAAATGCATGCATATTTTGCAATATGATACTGCATGAATGCATGAAAAATTTGCGACTTGGTAATGCATGAATGCATGCATATTTTGCGATTTGATAGTGCATGAATGCAGGCATATTTTTGATTTGATAGTGTATGAATGCAGGCGTATTTTGCGATTTTGATAGTGCATGAAGGCAGTTATATTTTGCGATGTGACAGTGCGTGAGTGCCGACATAATTTGCGGTATGATACTGCATGCATGCATGCATGCATGCATATTTTGCGATATGATAGTGCATGAATGATGCATATTTTGCGATATGATACTGCATGAATGATGCATATTTTGCGATATGATACTGCAGGAATGCACGCAAGTAGTATAATAGGCGGGTTCTGCGGCCACCTCCACCTCAGGCTCCCAGTGGCCACCTCCACCTCCACCTCAGCCAGAGGCCTCCCAGATGCCTCCTCCACCTCCACCTCAGCCAGAGGCCTCCCAGAGGTCTCCTCCACCTCCCGCGGGAAATTTGAATTTGTAAACAAAGCCACGTGCTTTTTGACAGCTGTCATCGACAACAACGCATCGCTAACCTCAGTACTGCCATCTTGACGGGCCTAAACCTCAGTAGTGCCAACTTAACATAACTAGCGCGAGGTAAATAAGCCACGTGCTTTTTGACAGCTACGTGCTTTTTGACAGATTTGTAAACAAAGCCACGTGCTTTTTGACAGCTCTCATCAACAACAACGCATCGCAAACCTCAGTACTACCATCTTGACGGGCCTAAACCTCAGTAGTGCCAACTTAACCTAACTAGCATGAGGTAAACAAAGCCACGTGTTTTTTGACAGCCACGTGCTTTTTGACAGATTTGTAAACAAAGCCACGTGCTTTTTGACAGACAACAACGCATCGCTAACCTCAGTACTACCATCTTGACGGGCCTAAACCTCAGTAGTACCAACTTAACCTAACTAGCGCGAGATAAACAAAGCCACGTGCTTTTTGACAGCTACGTGCTTTTTTGACAGCTGTCATCCGCCATCTTTAAACTACAGAGCACCGTGCTGCCCTCTTTCGTCACCTGTCATCGGCAGTGCTACCATCTTGACGGGTCTAAACCTTAGTGCTACCAACTTAACCTCACTAGCTCGAGATAAACAAATCCACGTGCTTTTTGACAGCTGTCATCCGCCATCTTTAATCTATAGAGTACAGTGCTGCCCTCTTTAGCTACTTACCTTTGAAATGTGGTGGCGGATAATTTGAAAAATGCTTTTCGACAAGCAGCCATCTTTAATCCAGAGAGAACAGTGCTGCCCTCTATGTGGTGGCGGCAAATTGAAAAATTCTACATGCTCTTGTTTGAAAACAAACTCACGTGCTTTTTTGACAGCTGTCATCTGCCATCTTTAATCTATAGAGCACAGTGCTGCCCTCTTTAGTTTGAAATGTGGTGGTGGTAAATTCCACGTGCTCTTGTTTGGAAACAAAGCCACGTGCAGCTGTCATCCGCTATCTTTAATCAACAGAGCACTGTGCTGCGGGCAATTTCATCACCTGTCATCCGCCATCTTTAATCCACAGAACACCGTGCTGCCCTCTTTATGGCTACTACCTTAAGCACGTAGTAGCGGACAATTTGAAAAGTTCTATTAGCTATCATCCGCCATCTTTAATCAAGAGAGCACCGTGCTGCCATCTTTAGCTAGATACCTTTGAAATGTGGTGGCGGCAAATTGAAAAATTCCACGTGCTCTTGTTTGGAAACAAACTCACGTGCTTTTTCGACAGCTACCATCCGCCATCTTTAATCAACAGAGCATAGTGCTGCCCTCTTTAGTTTGAAATGTGATGGCGGCAAATTCCACGTGCTCTTGTTTGGTAAACATAGCCATGTGCTTTTTTGACAGCTGTCATCCGCCATCTTTAATACAGAGAGCACCGTGCTGCCCTCTTTATCGTAGTAGATGTAAATTCGTCACCTGTCATCCGCAGTGCTGCCATCTTTAGCTAGATACCTTTGAAATGTGGTGGTGGATAATTTAAAAAAGAAAAATTCTACAGCAGCCCTCTCTCGACGCTAATTGCATAAGATGGCGGCTATACATGACTCCTTAAGGGTGCTTACGCAAGATGGCTGCTATACACAGGTTCTTATGAGACGCCCTTGGGATGCTTGCGCAAGATGGCAGTTATACATGGCTCCTTATGAGATACCCTAGGGATGCTTGCGCAAGATAGCGGCTGCTCTTATGGGACGGCTTAAGGGTCCTTGCACAAGATGGCTTGAGACGCCCTAAGGATGCTTGCGCAAGATGGCGGACACAAGATGGCAACTATACATAACTCCTTATGAGACGCTTTAAGGGTGCTTGCGCAAGATGGTTGCTACTCTTAGCTTAGAGGCTAACGTGTCATGCTAGTTCGATTCATTAAATTTGGGGCTTAAATGCAAAATGTTAAATATATCGAAAACGGTGCACCGTAGAGCAAAACGGACAAAATTGTCTGCCTATTACCTCGGTTCGCAGTATGAGGAACAAGAAAAACATAGTCTAATGATGAGATCAACGGTTCGGTTCCTATTTAGGCCTTTTGGCATTCACTCTGTTTTAGCTTGTATTGAAACGAGTCTTCGTAACATGATCAGGTTTAGCTATGGTAGAGAGTATAACGTGCCGTGCAGGTTCGATTCATTAAATTTGGGGCTTAAATGCAAAATGTTAAATATCTCGAAAACGATGCATCGTAGAGCAAAACGGACAAAATTTTTCCGCCTAATACGTAGGTTCGTAGTATCAGGAACAAGAAAAAACATAGTCTAATGATGAGATCAACGGTTCGATTCCTACTTAAGCCCTTTGGCATTCGCAGCTATCTATTTCCACAAGATGGTGGCTGCTCTTATGAGAAACAAGATGCCTTGAGACGTCCTAGGGATGCTTACGCAAGATGGCAGACACAAAATGGTGACTATACATAGCTCCTTATGAGACGGCCTAGGGGTGCTCGCACAAGATGGCGGCTACTCTTATGAAGAAAGCTAGCTTAGAGGCTACTGCGCAAGATAACAGCTGCTGTTATGCATGTGGTGGAGGGCAATTTGAAATTCTATGTGCTTAATCAACAGAGCACCCTGCTGCCCTCTTTAGCTGAAATGTGGGGGTGGATAATTTGAAAAATTCTTTTGACAGCTATCATCTTTAAAAACAATGGCGACTATACATAGGCTGTTAAGGCCTTATCATTCTCCTCCTCCTCCTCCTCCTCCTCCTCCTCCTCCCCCTCCTCCTCCCCCTTCTCTACCTCCTCCTCCGCCTCTTATGTCAAGGCATAGCTTTATATCGAACAAGTTTAAACCTGCATCGCGAAGGCAAGCGTGTGCAGCGATAACATTATTGTGCATGTTTAGACTTTCGAAACATAAGAAGAGTAGAATCAAACGCTGTACTCGATACGACATGTGATCAGAACATTGATTGATGCGTTCAGAAAACAAAATAAGTGATCAAGACTAGAATCGAACGATGTACTCAATACATCATGTGTTTAGAATATGTCAGGGGATACGCTTGTTCTAAGAAGATCAGATTGAAACATAACAAGACTAGAATAGAACACTGTAATCGATGTTGTTAACTTCAACATGTGATCAGAACATTGATTGATGTGTTCAGAACACAAAATAAGTGATCATGACTAGAATCGAACACTGTACTCGATACAACATGTGATCAGAACATTGATCGACGTGTTCAGAACACGAAATAAGTGATCAAGACTAGAATCGAACACTGTACTCAATACAACATGTGTTTAGAACATGTTAGGGGGTACCCTTGTTATAAGAAGATCAGAATGAAACATAACAAGACTAGAATCGAACACTGTAATCGATGTTGTTAACCTCAACATATGATCAGAACATTGTTTGATGTGTTCAGAGCAAAAGTACAATTTTGATGATTTGCTTAGTGTAAAATCAAAAACTATGGAAACACACTGTGCACATATCGCGTAGCTAACTCGCTCAGTAAGCAATATCGCAAAACTACAACTTCAATGATTTGCATAGTGTAAAAATCAAAAACACACTGTACCCATACTGCGCAGCTAACTCGCTCGGTAAACGATATAGCCAAAGTATAACTTCAAATTATTTACCTTCCATCATTCGTCTTGTGTGTAAAAATCAGTCGAACAAGTTATCGCATAAACATGGCTGAAAAAAATCGTGATAGGGTATGGAACCCAGGGGTTACATCTTATCAGAAGGGCAAAAAGGATGAAAGGACTCTTCCTCCTCCTTACCGCACATTCCTTGAAGGGCTAATTGGCTGAAGGGCTAATGGGCAAAAGGGCTAAAGGGCTAAAGGGCTAATGGGCTAAAGGGCTAATGGGCTAAAGGGCTAAAGGAGCAACAACCTCGTCGATCGCTATCAACAAGAACGCTTGTACTTTGTTAAGTGTAGAAAATTAATGTTTATTTGTAAATGGTTTCATGTTCAGAACAAGGAATGGAAAATCCCCGAGGTGCGATGAGTTACGTTTTTCGAACTAGTGTTTGGAACACTGAACTTTTCAAGATGATAGCAGAGAGTTTAGCAATGTTCTGTTGTTGGATTTTAAATTCCGCGCTACAACATGCATAAGGTGGTAGCCTTGAGGTTTACCGCCGTAAAGATGGCAAGAGTGAGGTTAACAATGTTCTGTTGTTGGATTTTAAATTCCGCGCTATAACATGCATAAGGTGGCAGCCTTGAGGTTTACCGCCGTAAAGATGGCAGCAGTGAGGTTAGCGACGCTCTATTGTCCTTCAAAGTGAGGTTAGGTTTCGTCAAGAAGACAGCTGTCAAAAAAGCACGTGGCTATGTTTACCAAACTAGAGCACGTGGTCGTGACGTCACGGTCACGTAGTATGTTGCCTCAGCATGTAAAGTTCAATGTCTACACCTACGTAGTTAACACTCTGCTATGTTCACAAGATTTTTTACACATAACTATTCTTTATGCTTTAAGTTCATGCACATAGGCTATGCTAAGATAGCAGTACAAACACATGCGAACTTTGTACATTCTAATGGAATAAGTTTAGTACTGTGTGCGTCATGGATACATGATGTGTGCACGCATTTAATCTTGACTATACGTAATGCTGCTGCTTTGTTTACAAGATTTTTATACATTGCTATTCTTTATGCTTTAAGTTCATGCACGCACAAGCGATACTCGTCCGCTCTAGCAGGAGAAGTTTAGTATGATATTCGATACATTATCGATATTTGATGTGTACACGCTTTAGAACATAGCTCATCTTTATGCTTTAAGTTCGTGCACATGGGTTAGGGATACACAAAAGCGATTGCTACATGCTCTAGCGGAAGAAGTCTAGTACGATAGTCGATGCATGTAAAATCGATAGGTTATGCTAAGATAGCAGCACACTTACATGATTTTAGCACAATCTAGTGGAAAAAGTTTAGCATGATAGTCGTTTCGTGCAAAATCATTAGGTAATGTGTAAACGCTTTGAAACAAGGCTATTCTTTGTACTTTAAGTTCATGCGTACAGGTTATGCTAAGATAGCAGCACAATCTAGCGGAAGAAGTTTAGTACGATATTTGATGCATGCAAAATCGATAGGTGACGTGTACACGCTTTGAAACATAGCTATTCTTTGTACCTTAAATTCATGCGTATAGGTTATTCTAAGATAGCAGCACAATCTAGCGGAAGAAGTTTAGTACGATATTCGATGCATACATTATCGATAGGTAATGTGTACACGCTTTGAAACAAGGCTATTCTTTGTACTTTAAGTTCATGCGTCTTAGTTATGCTTGCGATAGTCGATGCATGTAAAATCGATAGGTTATGCTAAGATAGCAGCACGCTTACACGATTTTAGCACAATCTAGTGGAAGAAGTTTAGTACGAGAGTCGATGCTTGCAAAATCATTAGGTAATGTGTACACGCTTTGAAACAAAGCTATTCTTTGTACTTTAAGTTCATGCGTCTTAGTTATGCTAAGATAGCAGCACAATCTACCTGAAGAAGTTTTGTACGAGAGTCGATACATGCAACATCGATAGTTGATGCGTACACGCTTTGAAACATGACTATTCATTGTACTTTAAGTTCATGGGTATAGGTTATGCTAAGATAGCAGCACAATCTAGCGGAAGAAATTTAGTACGAGATTCGATGAATGCAAAATCAATAAGTAATGTGTACACTTTTTGAAACATGGCTATTCTTCGTACTTTAAGTTCATGTGTATATGTTATGCTAAGATAGCAGCACAACCTAGCGGAAGAAGTTTAGTACGATATTTGTTGCATGCAAAGTCGATAGGTAATGTGTACACGCTTTGAAACATGGCTATTCTTTGTACCTTAAGGTCACGCGTATAGGTTATGCTAAGATAGCAGCACAATCTAGCGGAAGAAGTTTAGTACGAGAGTCGATGTGTGCAAAATCGATAGGTGATGTGTACACGCTTTGAAACATTGCTATGCATTGTACTTTAATTTTATGGGTATAGGTTATGCTAAGATAGCAGCACGATCTAGCGGATGAAGTTTAGTTCGATGGTCGATGCATGTAAAATCGATAGGTCATGTGTACACGCTTTGAAACATAGCAATTCATACTGCTGCTCTGTTCCCAAGACTTTTAAGCATAGCTAACCCTAATACTGCTCTTAACGACGTCGAGCTAAGGATTGATTACGTGACCGTGACGTCACAGCCACGTGCTCTTGTTTGGTAAACATAGCCACGTGCTTTTTTGACAGCTGTCTTCTTGACGAACCCTAACCTCAATTTAAGGACAATAGAGCGTCGCTAACCTCACTGCTGCCATCTTTACGGCGGTAAACCTCAAGGCTGCCACCTTATGCATGTTATAGCGCGGAATTTAAAATCCAACAACAGAACATTGTTAACCTCACTCTTGCCATCTTTACGGCGGTAAACCTCAAGGCTACCACCTTATGCATGTTGTAGCGCGGAATTTAAAATCCAACAACAGAACATTGCTAAACTCTCTGCTATCATCTTGAAAAGTTCAGTGTTCCAAACACTAGTTCGAAAAACGTAACTCATCGCACCTCGGGGATTTTCCATTCCTTGTTCTGAACATGAAACCATTTACAAATAAACATTAATTTTCTACACTTAACAAAGTACAAGCGTTCTTGTTGATAGCGATCGACGAGGTTGTTGCTCCTTTAGCCCTTTAGCCCATTAGCCCTTTAGCCCATTAGCCCTTTAGCCCTTTAGCCCTTTTGCCCATTAGCCCTTCAGCCAATTAGCCCTTCAAGGAATGTGCGGTAAGGAGGAGGAAGAGTCCTTTCATCCTTTTTGCCCTTCTGATAAGATGTAACCCCTGGGTTCCATACCCTATCACGATTTTTTTCAGCCATGTTTATGCGATAACTTGTTCGACTGATTTTTACACACAAGACGAATGATGGAAGGTAAATAATTTGAAGTTATACTTTGGCTATATCGTTTACCGAGCGAGTTAGCTGCGCAGTATGGGTACAGTGTGTTTTTGATTTTTACACTATGCAAATCATTGAAGTTGTAGTTTTGCGATATTGCTTACTGAGCGAGTTAGCTACGCGATATGTGCACAGTGTGTTTCCATAGTTTTTGATTTTACACTAAGCAAATCATCAAAATTGTACTTTTGCTCTGAACACATCAAACAATGTTCTGATCATATGTTGAGGTTAACAACATCGATTACAGTGTTCGATTCTAGTCTTGTTATGTTTCATTCTGATCTTCTTATAACAAGGGTACCCCCTAACATGTTCTAAACACATGTTGTATTGAGTACAGTGTTCGATTCTAGTCTTGATCACTTATTTCGTGTTCTGAACACGTCGATCAATGTTCTGATCACATGTTGTATCGAGTACAGTGTTCGATTCTAGTCATGATCACTTATTTTGTGTTCTGAACACATCAATCAATGTTCTGATCACATGTTGAAGTTAACAACATCGATTACAGTGTTCTATTCTAGTCTTGTTATGTTTCAATCTGATCTTCTTAGAACAAGCGTATCCCCTGACATATTCTAAACACATGATGTATTGAGTACATCGTTCGATTCTAGTCTTGATCACTTATTTTGTTTTCTGAACGCATCAATCAATGTTCTGATCACATGTCGTATCGAGTACAGCGTTTGATTCTACTCTTCTTATGTTTCGAAAGTCTAAACATGCACAATAATGTTATCGCTGCACACGCTTGCCTTCGCGATGCAGGTTTAAACTTGTTCGATATAAAGCTATGCCTTGACATAAGAGGCGGAGGAGGAGGTAGAGAAGGGGGAGGAGGAGGGGGAGGAGGAGGAGGAGGAGGAGGAGGAGGAGAATGATAAGGCCTTAACAGCCTATGTATAGTCGCCATTGTTTTTAAAGATGATAGCTGTCAAAAGAATTTTTCAAATTATCCACCCCCACATTTCAGCTAAAGAGGGCAGCAGGGTGCTCTGTTGATTAAGCACATAGAATTTCAAATTGCCCTCCACCACATGCATAACAGCAGCTGTTATCTTGCGCAGTAGCCTCTAAGCTAGCTTTCTTCATAAGAGTAGCCGCCATCTTGTGCGAGCACCCCTAGGCCGTCTCATAAGGAGCTATGTATAGTCACCATTTTGTGTCTGCCATCTTGCGTAAGCATCCCTAGGACGTCTCAAGGCATCTTGTTTCTCATAAGAGCAGCCACCATCTTGTGGAAATAGATAGCTGCGAATGCCAAAGGGCTTAAGTAGGAATCGAACCGTTGATCTCATCATTAGACTATGTTTTTTCTTGTTCCTGATACTACGAACCTACGTATTAGGCGGAAAAATTTTGTCCGTTTTGCTCTACGATGCATCGTTTTCGAGATATTTAACATTTTGCATTTAAGCCCCAAATTTAATGAATCGAACCTGCACGGCACGTTATACTCTCTACCATAGCTAAACCTGATCATGTTACGAAGACTCGCTTCAATACAAGCTAAAACAGAGTGAATGCCAAAGGGCCTAAGTAGGAACCGAACCGTTGATCTCATCATTAGACTATGTTTTTCTTGTTCCTCATACTGCGAACCGAGGTAATAGGCAGAAAATTTTGTCCGTTTTGCTCTACGGTGCACCGTTTTCGATATATTTAACATTTTGCATTTAAGCCCCAAATTTAATGAATCGAACTAGCATGACACGTTAGCCTCTAAGCTAAGAGTAGCAACCATCTTGCGCAAGCACCCTTAAAGCGTCTCATAAGGAGTTATGTATAGTTGCCATCTTGTGTCCGCCATCTTGCGCAAGCATCCTTAGGGCGTCTCAAGCCATCTTGTGCAAGGACCCTTAAGCCGTCCCATAAGAGCAGCCGCTATCTTGCGCAAGCATCCCTAGGGTATCTCATAAGGAGCCATGTATAACTGCCATCTTGCGCAAGCATCCCAAGGGCGTCTCATAAGAACCTGTGTATAGCAGCCATCTTGCGTAAGCACCCTTAAGGAGTCATGTATAGCCGCCATCTTATGCAATTAGCGTCGAGAGAGGGCTGCTGTAGAATTTTTCTTTTTTAAATTATCCACCACCACATTTCAAAGGTATCTAGCTAAAGATGGCAGCACTGCGGATGACAGGTGACGAATTTACATCTACTACGATAAAGAGGGCAGCACGGTGCTCTCTGTATTAAAGATGGCGGATGACAGCTGTCAAAAAAGCAAATGGCTATGTTTACCAAACAAGAGCACGTGGAATTTGCCGCCATCACATTTCAAACTAAAGAGGGCAGCACTATGCTCTGTTGATTAAAGATGGCGGATGGTAGCTGTCGAAAAAGCACGTGAGTTTGTTTCCAAACAAGAGCACGTGGAATTTTTCAATTTGCCGCCACCACATTTCAAAGGTATCTAGCTAAAGATGGCAGCACGGTGCTCTCTTGATTAAAGATGGCGGATGATAGCTAACAGAACTTTTGAAATTGTCCGCTACTACGTGCTTAAGGTAGTAGCCATAAAGAGGGCAGCACGGTGTTCTGTGGATTAAAGATGGCGGATGACAGGTGATGAAATTGCCCGCAGCACAGTGCTCTGTTGATTAAAGATAGCGGATGACAGCTGCACGTGGCTTTGTTTCCAAACAAGAGCACGTGGAATTTACCACCACCACATTTCAAACTAAAGAGGGCAACACTGTGCTCTATAGATTAAAGATGGCAGATGACAGCTGTCAAAAAAGCACGTGAGTTTGTTTTCAAACAAGAGCATGTAGAATTTTTCAATTTGCCGCCACGACATAGAGGGCAGCACTGTTCTCTCTGGATTAAAGATGGCTGCTTGTCGAAAAGCATTTTTCAAATTATCCGCCACCACATTTCAAAGGTAAGTAGCTAAAGAGGGCAGCACTGTACTCTATAGATTAAAGATGGCGGATGACAGCTGTCAAAAAGCACGTGGATTTGTTTATCTCGAGCTAGTGAGGTTAAGTTGGTAGCACTAAGGTTTAGACCCATCAAGATGGTAGCACTGCCGATGACAGGTGACGAAAGAGGGCAGCACGGTGCTCTGTAGTTTAAAGATGGCGGATGACAGCTGTCAAAAAAGCACGTAGCTGTCAAAAAGCACGTGGCTTTGTTTATCTCGCGCTAGTTAGGTTAAGTTGGTACTACTGAGGTTTAGGCCCGTCAAGATGGTAGTACTGAGGTTAGCGATGCGTTGTTGTCTGTCAAAAAGCACGTGGCTTTGTTTACAAATCTGTCAAAAAGAACGTGGCTGTCAAAAAACACGTGGCTTTGTTTACCTCATGCTAGTTAGGTTAAGTTGGCACTACTGATGTTTAGGCCCGTCAAGATGGTAGTACTGAGGTTTGCGATGCGTTGTTGTTGATGAGAGCTGTCAAAAAGCACGTGGCTTTGTTTACAAATCTGTCAAAAAGCACGTAGCTGTCAAAAAGCACGTGGCTTTGTTTACCTCGCGCTAGTTATGTTAAGTTGGCACTACTGAGGTTTAGGCCCGTCAAGATGGCAGTACTGAGGTTAGCGATGCGTTGTTGTCGATGACAGCTGTCAAAAAGCACGTGGCTTTGTTTACAAATTCAAATTTCCCGCAAGAGGTGGAGGAGACCTCTGGGAGGCCTCTGGCTGAGGTGGAGGTGGAGGAGGCATCTGGGAGGCCTCTGGCTGAGGTGGAGGTGGAGGTGGCCACTGGGAGCCTGAGGTGGAGGTGGCCGCAGAACCCGCCTATTATACTACTCACGCATATTTTCCGATTTGATAGTGCATGAATGCAGGCATATTTTGCGATTTGATAAAGCATGAATGCATGCATATTTTGCGATATGATACTGCATGAATGCATGCATATCTTGCTATTTGATAGTGAATGATTGCAGGAATATTTTGCGGTATGATACTGCATGAATGTATGCATGTTTTGCGATGTGATAGTGCATGAATGCAGGCATATTGTGCGATTCGATAGTGCATGAATGCATGCATGTTTTGCTATATGATTGTGCATTAATTCAGGCATATTTTGCGATTTGGTAGTGCAAGAATGCATGCATGTTTTGCGATTTGATAGTGCATGAATGCAGGCATATTTTGCGATTTGATAGTGCATGAATGCATGCATATTTTGCGATTTGATGGTGTATGAATGCATGCATGTTTAGCGATTTGATAGTGCATGAATGCAGGCATATTTTACGATTTGATAGTGCATGAATGCATGTTCTTCGATTTGATAGTGTATGAATGCATGCATATTTTGAGATATGATACTGCACGAATGCAGGCATGTTTTGCGATATGTAACTGCATGAATGCATGCATATTCTCCGAAATGATACTGCATGAATGCATGCATATTTTGCGATTTGATAGTTAATGAATGCATGCAAGTTTAGCGATTTGATAGTGCACGAATGCAGGCATATTTTACGATTTGATAGTGCATGAATGCATGCATATTTTTCGATTTGATAGTGCATGAATGCGTGCATATTTTGCGATTTTATAGTGCATGAATGCAGGCATATTTTGCGATTTGATAGTGCATTAATGCATACATGTTTTGCGATGTGATAGTGCATGAATGCAGGCATATTGTGCGATTTGATAGTGCATGTGTTCAGGCATATTTTGCGATTTGATAGTGCATGAATGCATACATGTTTTGCAATTTGATAGTGCATGAATGCAGGCATATTTTGCGATTTGATAGTGCATGAATGCATGCATGTTTTGCGATGTGATAGTGCATGAATGCATGCATGTTTTGCGATTTGAGAGTGCATGAGTGCATGCATATATGGCGATTGGAGAGTGCATGAAGGCAGGCATATTTTGCGATTTGATAGTGCATGGAAATCCTGGCTCTATTCATAACCCTGGGATGTTTTCAACACTGAATTGCCTGCCTGAAAGGCTAGGACTGTGGGTTTTTGTCCTAAGCTAAGTGAACCTCAGGGCCATGTGCACCTCGGGAAGTGGAAATATCGTTTTCAAAATGTTTCGACTTCCTGACGTGGAATCGAACGCACGTTCTTTACGGGGTAACCCAGCGCGCCTATACCGCGGGGAGCCCCTAATAATGTTTGTTACCAGGCGAGTTGGTCGTGCGGTTAGGGACGCACAGCTCTGAGCCTGAATCCGGGATATAGTGGGTTCGAACCCCACTGTCGGCAGCCCTGAAGGTGGCTTTCCGTGGTTTCCCATTTTCACACTAGACAAATGCTGGGGCTGTACCTTAATTGAGGCCACGGCCGCTTCCTACCCACTCCTAGCCCTTTCCTATTTCACCGTCGCCATAAGACCTATCTGTGTCGGTGCGACATAAAACAAACGGCAAAAGTAGTATCATGAAATTTGATGGATACGTTCGTTCATGTAACCCGATACACATATCCGTTGTTGTAGAGCAATCTTGATGTGATGCTTCAGGACGAAGAACGCGAACAGCGTTTCGAGAAACACTGTTAGTTGCTTATCCAGCTACAAGAGCAATGTAATCACGAAACAAGTAGTTTGTGGTTTGATGTTCGAGTACTTCAAAGTAAAACATGACTGTAATAACAAGAAATTAACTTCGGTAATATAGACCTTCACCGTCAAAAACATTTACTCGCAACTCCAGAGGAATTCTGTCCTCGAAGTTGTCAGTATGTAACTAACAATAATGTTAATTTACATGGCGAGAAATCATATTAACAACATATCCAGTACAACGACATGAAGGGCATAAAGTTACCGAGTGTCAAAAAATGCTTACCAAAATACACAGGCCCTAATAAAGGTGACAGGGACACTCAAATTTAGTATATGAACCAGAGATGTAACAAATATAACAGGCCCCCCTCAAAGAAAGAATATAAGAAATAAACATGCTGAAAGAACAGGCAGGGAAAGGTGGTCTGTAAATTTCTTTCGAAGAAACAAAGTACATAACCAATATCCGAATAGCATCTCAACACCTAATAACAGAGTAGTGTAAAATAGAAAACTTCGACAGTTTCACAGATCTTGGTGAGGTAATGCAGGTGAAAGTTAGTGGGATAGAAGCTTGCTAGGCGAGAGAAGATGGCCGCAGCTTTCCGTGGGACGCAAGTCCTGTACAGGGAAAAGGCAATCTGAACGAAATCAAACTCAGACACTATAACATACTGTTCAAATCCGATGCCTCAGAATGACAGGAAATGCTGGACTCAGAAAAACAGAGAAGTATGAGCCCAAAATCCTTCGCAAAATAATGAGTCGTAAGATAAAAGATGGAGAGTACACACTCCGAGGAAGAGAAGAGCTATACATGGATAGTGAAGAGGTTATGGAGTCTATAAGGAAACGATGACCGAAGTTCTACGGACATCTATTCAGGATGGATGTAACCCGACTAACGAAGCAGATTTGTTATGACGATTGATTAATTGATGTTTCTTGTTTAAAGGGGCCTAACATCAAGGTCATCGGCCCCTAATGTTACGAAATGAGATTACAAATTTAAAGTCCAAAATCCTCCACTGACCAGAATTCAAAGCGTGGGGATGAAGAATGAATGGATGGATTGATATGAAGTTAAAACGATCAGTAGATCCGACCCACAGTGCCTCACATGCACAAAAGCTGGCACAAAACAATAGTAGTACGGACCAAGGGACTGCTTCTATAGCACGATACTGAATCGATTAGAATATGCTCGTTCTAGAAACGGGTGCAAAATCCAGGTCATCGGCCCTAGAAAAGTAGAAAAGTAGAACCATGGTATTTCCATGTTGCGGTACTAATCAAGAGTAGTGTAGAGTCGCGGTATTCCATACATTATGGCACGACTCACAGCTAATGAAATTCACACATGTATTACAGACCTTGACAGGCAACGCAAACCTGTGGTGTTCATCACCTAAGTGTACTAACCACAGGGGCTCGTACTATCCCGTGGTGTTCCTCATAGAGTGGGTACTAATCATAGGCAAGCCAGAACCATGAGTTCCTTCATCCCATGGTGTCGCTCATATAGTGCTACTAATCACAAACCTATTTGGTACCCAACATAGTGGTACTAATCACAAATAGTTTCATGGTTCGAATTTGATCATCCCTTGGTCGCCCCTTTTAGTCCCTCTTACGACAGGCAGAGGATACCGTGGGTGTATTCTTCATCTGTGTCCTCCACCCACAGAGGGTAAGTAGATTTTTAATCTGTTGGACAACACACATAAAGTTTCAGATAAATGGTTCAAGGAAGTAATGAAGGACCTCAAGAGCATGAGAGTGAATCAGTAGGACATCGCTAACCGATCAGTGAACAACAACTTCCACGATGAACAAAAGCAGAACAGCGGCTGGAGAGAAGATAGGTGGTCAGAGAAAGAATGGAACGTTGTTGGGCTGCAAAAAAGGCTTCCAGAAATGCCTTATAGTTACTTGAGGTGATCTCCAATGGCTTTAAACGAGAAAAAATACACGAAATATTTTAAACTGCTCAAAAGTTAGAAAACATCACATCGCACCAGGTACGAATGGCAGGGAGAGTTCGTTCAAACCTGACTGATTGTTAATACGGCGACTTCTTTTTTCAAATTATTTATCAGTATGACCAACATTCTGGCGCTCGTATACCAGGTCCGCGTTCTTTTCGATCGCCCTGTATACAGCGTGTTTCATGATTAATAGCTCAGATTGGAACAGCTGTAAATACACGATACTAGAAGCAAAAAAGTCTTAGTAAACATGGGTCCGCAAACGAGCCGTTGGCGAGATAATTTAGAATTTGTGGCTGCCAGCCGCCGCTGACTTGATTATGTGTCAAGATCATCCTAGTTAGGAAAAGGTACGATTACAATATTAAGAAAAGTTATTAGATACTTTGGTAGAAGTGAAGTTGTTTTTAATAAACAAGAAAACAGTCTTACTCAGTATGTTACAGCTATAAGTTACAATGACTGTATAGTGCACTTACTCGTATTAAAGGAAGTGTTCAAAGTGTCGTCCTTGTACCCAAACGCAGGCAATCCTGGAAGATGATGCCGCAAAAAACGAAGGTAATTTCGTCCATTGAGTCTGTTTGGTAAAATGTACGGCGCAACCAAGCATTCGATGAGAAACGTCGCTGATGTGGTAAAACGCAGCATCTAACGCGCCGATATGGACAAGTAGAACATGTTCCTGGCCTGCAAGATCACCTGATCTCAACCCTTTGGATTTTTGTGGTTGGGGCCACCTCAAAGATGTAGTGTATGACAGTCCGGTTAACACGGTTGGATCATTGGAGCAGATACTTGTAAATGTTTGTCAAGAATTTCAAAATGATCCAGGCGTGTTTGAAAGAATTCGGAACTCAATGCGGCGGCGAGGGTACTTGTGGTGACCCTTTCTATCATACATTCTGCATTTTAAGTCTGTAATTGCTTTGTCTTCTTCTATTGCAACATATAGGTGGCTGCATGGTGTAAATATCAAAACATGTACAGTCCGGGACGTATCATGTATGATACAACCAAAAATAACTCTAGAACCTCTCTCCAAAATATTCCAAAAAGACTTTACGGGTACGTCGTATTTTCCTCTTATGATTAAACTGAACAGAAAAGGTTTGAATTCAGTGTCAAAATCTCCTCCCCACAGTTTGCTCCTACCCCCTCTTTACTATATTTTTTCACATTTGTCATATTGTGTTATGTAAGATGTCATTAAACACAAAAATGTTGCCTTGGGTCTTCAGAGGCTATGGTCGTAATATTGAAAGAAGCTTCCTGATAGTCCTTAGAGGGAGGTCCGTTTACTTCCTGCCTGGGTGGAGAGAAGGGAGTAGGAAATGTGCGCGGACCCACTGCGGTTGCCATGGAGATAAACCTGCTGTTGTTTGGAGTTGCCAAACCTCTCACTACTAAGTTACATACAACAGTGCACAGCTATCTGAATGAACGAACGAGTGGGTCAGAAGCGAAGGGAAGAAGAACGGAATGAAGAAATGTGACGACAGCGTGTAGTGGCTCGTGCAGTGCTCCTACATCCAGGCCTGACTGTCAAAACGCTTCTTTTAATATTGCAGGTATAAGCCTCGCAAATCTAATACCTTCGAGTCGGAAAAGAACAAGCGTTGAGCAAGGGAGGCCGGATAGGACAGACGAAAGTAAGGATCCAGACACAAATAAGTGGAAGCAATACAGGACTCAGCTAAGGGCCCCGTGGTCACCAAACTACACTCAAAATTTGAGAACCCCTGGGACCGCTTTCAGTCGCCTCTTGCGACAGGTAGGGGTGTTATTTTACCGGCCTCACTCATAGGAGAAGTTCTATAGAGTAAAAATCGCCTGTGGTCAACCGCTCTTGAGCACGGTCAGATACTAAGGAGAAGTCATACGTCAATCCTGACGTCATTTTACACGAAATCTGAAAAACGACAGTGAATGACGGGTCCTTGACCCCTTTTAAAGCAATTTCGTGTTGCATATTTCAGCTATTTTTATTGCTTTGATCATATTTTGCTGATTTGGGTGAAAAAAGTCGTACTTGGTTACATTTTGAGGTTTTTTATTTAAACTGAGGAGTCTTTCTTTAACAAGGTGCGTGTTATCTGCATCGATTTTTTAAACACATGATTTCAAAATACCTTACTAGTTGTATATTTCTTTCTTTTCCCGAAACAGATAGGTAGCGGGTCTAGAAGACATGATTCCGAGAAAGAGACGCTGTACGTACGTACGACGACAGATACCAAAAATCATGGTATTACTTCATTTCCTTTTTTCCTTTTTTTTTTTTTTTTTTTTAGGAAATTACGCCTCATGGCTATGATACTGAATGAATGTATGAAGTTTTCATTTACCTCGTGTAGCTCTATGCCATTTTTGGCGAGACCTAGTCTTTACACTGCATGTTTTCTTCTGGTATGGACTAGAACAGGGATGGCGAACTAGGTAAGATGCAAACACGATTTTGTGTGGTACGCCACACAACATACTAACATATGTTTAACGTTATGGTTTAATAAATATGTCACAGCTAATTTTATGGCCATAATTTTTCTTTCTTTCTTTCTTTCTTTCTTTCTTTCTTTCTTTCTTTCTTTCTTTCTTTCTTTCTTTCTTTCTTAATCTGTTTACCCTCCAGGGTTGGCTTTTCCCTCGGACTCAGCGAGGGATCCCACCTCTATCGCCTCAAGGGCAGTGTCCTGGAGCTTCAGACTACGGGTCGCGGGATACAACTGAGAAGGATGACCAGTACCTACCCCAGCGGCCTCACCTGCTATGCTGAACAGGGCCTTGGTGGGGGATGGGATGATTGGAAGGGATAGACAAGGAAGACGGAAGGAAACGGCCGTGGCCTTGAGTTAGGTACCATCCCGGCATTTGCCTGGAGGAGAAGTTAGAAACCACGGAAAACCACTTCCGTGTGGTGGGAATCGAACCCACCCCTACTCATTTGACCTCCCGAGGCTGAGTAGACCCCGTTCCAGCCCTTGTACCACTTTTCAAATTTCGTGGCAGAGCCGGGAATGGAACCCGAGCCTCCGGGGGTGGCAGCTAATCACACTAACTACTACACCACAGAGGCGAACATGGCCATAATTTTACCAGTTTTTTAGGTTAAAGTGAAGCCTCCGTGGCTCAGGCGGCAGCGTGCCGGCTTCTCACCACTGAGTTCCATGGTATTACGTACGAAGTTCTAGGGAACCTTTCATTTTCACGCCCTTCGTGGCCTTTGTTTTTCTTTGACTGATATCTTCATTTTCCGAAGAATCGGACCCTTTCCATCCTTTCTCTCTGATTAGTTTCATATAGAAGATGGTTGCCCAGTTTTACTTCCTCCGAAAACAATAATCACCACCAGTTCATGTGAAATTCGTGTTGGACAAAGCGGAAGTAGGGCAGGTTTTCCTCCTGGTTCTCTGTCTTCCCGGTCATATTTCATTCCAGCAACACTCTCTAGTATCATTTCATTTCATCTGTCAGTCATTAATCATTGCCCCAGAGGAGTGCGACAGGTTTCGGCAGCCACGGAACCCAGTGGTGAGAGGCCGGCGCGCTGCCGCCTGAGCCACGGAGGTCCACCAGGAGTCATACTGAAGTCATATTCATATCTTACCTTGCTTTAGGACACATTTAGCTAGTTCTCGGGGCATACTTGCTTGAATATTTCGAACTTTTTTAGGTCATAAACTTCCGAAACCCACGAGTTACCTTCTCCTGCTAAACGTATGGCTTTTAAGTTCTTCAAAACCCCGCTAGATGCGTACACACAGAAGCTATTTAATATAAAATACACATGAACCATTGACTAAAGCTACCTGTGATAAAGCTTGTACAGCACAGTACTGTGTAGGTTGCACTATATTTTGGTCGGTTCGCCGCTTGCAGTAGCGATATGAGGCGCCAGGCTCTCTTCCGTTCTTCCTCCCGGAAATAGAGTTGCCTCCCCTCGCTTCAGCTCCGGCCCGGAGCACTTCCGGTTCCGGCAGCGCTGACGTCATACCCTCCCTGTCCAATCAATACAAGGCGGAAATTACACCAACCAACCACAGCGCAGCGTTACTCTCACACTGGTTACACTTCGAAATTTAACTTAAAAATAATCTGCCACATAAAGTTCTTTCTTCAGAAACTAAGTTACCAAGCTAGGGACGCAATCTTTGTAGTAACCATAATTAGGTTTTAGATAATCAAAGGAGAGGGAGGTCTGTAAACGCAACGCTTTCCATCCTAACATAGATGGCTCTGATTGCAGTGACAATATGGCCGACCAACAATTCAAACTGCCTGTTCTCCGTGCGTCCTAATGGCGAATTGCGCTCACAAAGAGTCTCAGTAGCAGCGATTGGGAATCAGAATGTGGGTGGGTGGGGGTGCGGGGGGGGGCAGGTTTTTTGACGCTCTCTGAGTAAATTTCGAAAGAGAGGTAAAGGCTGACACTTCGCCAACTTAAGTGCACCCATAATAGTTTTTGAGATTTTGATTCAATACCACACAATAAAACTTTCACCAAAGGAACAACATTCGTTAAATAGAAGTACCGGTACGGTGTGATTATAAAACTAGAAATCATTTAGTGTTGACTACACACTAAGAAGCTAACAGGCACTAAAGAGACTGCCAGACTGACGAGTGTGCGCGGTAAGTGGGTGAATCATAACTCAGTGTCCATGACCTTGGAAAAAATATACCGGGTGGTTCACCAGCCCGTTGTCTGGCTCCGTGGCCAAATGGTTAGAGTGCTGGCCTTTGGTCACAGGGGTCCCGGGTTCGATTCCCGGCAGGGTCGGGAATTTTAAACATCATTGGTTAATTCCACTGGCACGGGGTCTGGGTGTATGTGTTGTCATCATCATCATTTCATCCGCATCACCACGCGCAGGTCACCTATGAGCGTCAAATCAAAAGACCTGCACCTGGCGAGCCGAACATGTCCTCGGACACACCCGGCACGCCATTTCATTTACCAGCTCCTTATTTTCTTCGGAGGTAGGTAACCCAACTAACGCGTATATCGCAGTCATCCGAAAAACATTAGTACCTGCTTATTTATGGCCTTAGTACAACCATACCGTTTATATATTGCTGCCGAATATGGCAGGAATCATTAACGGCAGTGTTATTTCTGTTACCTAAACTACAATGAATGTTATCTGCGGATAACACTAGCTTACATTTGGACAGGAAGTGTCTACAAGGGCTACAACGTGCGAGCAACCCAGCGAGACTCGTCGTAGCAAAGGTGACTAAATCACACGTCACACAGTGGTCTAAACACCGATTCTGGCCGGAAATAAATCGTATCATCTTTCCGGGTTCAAAAAAACCGACGAAAATTCATACTCGGGGGTTTTCGAGGTCGCTGATTACGAATCCATTAACGGATTTTCGATTAAGGGAGTAGCGGAGCCGCTACGCATCCGCTAACTCGCAAAACTTAAGGTAGCCGGACAAAATTTAGTATTCCGCGAGTGGATTCTTAGTAAATGGCGCGCTACGCTCTCGTTAACTCTTTAGTGAAATTATGAACAGGGTTTAGTAAGAAAAACATGGAATCCTTGACAAATGACATGATTATTTTCATAAGAATCGGTCATCTAAATCCATGGTGTAAAACAAATCAACGATTGTAAAAATTAGGCCAGTTTGGCGAGGAAGGTGGCCTGAAAAGGAATAAGAACATATTAAGTAAGGTACGTTATATTTGAAAAGTTTCGATTTTTAGCGCAATGAGTAAGACTAGTTACGAGCCATGCCTTGGGATCACTATCTGTATTTGACATTTCAACGCCCTCTTCTTCTGCTTTGGAAGTCTCTTTATCCGAAGCTTCCTCTTCATCGAACACGAGCAAAGCGTGTACTTCAGAGGGCAGTTCATTCCAGTGAATTTCGGCTTTGATGAAGTGCCTTGTAACTACTGGGTCCGACGAAAATAGGAGACTGTGTATTAAGATCAGTTGTTGTGTTCTTTCTAGAGGTCTTCCTGGTTTGGTGCTCGCGGAAGGACCTGTAATGCGTTTCGGGGTTCTTGGGCCTCCCCGGACAGCTTTCCGATTGGCAGTAGGGCGTATCTGATCGCCTGAGCACCAAGAATTAAGACTTTGTGGACGGTCGGAGGCAAAGGATACCAATCATATAAGGACACGTACAGTTTTGCCGTGTCTAAAGCGTATGCGCTGAGAGCCTCATCGTTCACCTGATGACCACTGGACAAAACCGTGAAGCGCAGGAATCAAGTTCAAATATAGTTGAATTGGGTTTTGTTGTTGTACCTGCAATATAACAGCAAATCTTACTATTAATTCTTCGCTGACTCCGGTTGCTTCCGTTGCCTTTTTCGGATTGCGATAGAACCTTCTTGAGATGTTGCCGGTGTTCGATGTCCCAATCCCTTTAACAACCCTGTCAGCTTTCAGGACCAGCTCTTTCTATAAAGCCTCCTGAATAGTGGATTTTTGACATCTTGCTTTTGTTCATCCGTGGTGTTTCGTAAACCACCTTTAAGCGACAAATTTCACTGTAAAGAAATTCAGTCAGTTCCAAAGTGTAGACAGGCTCGGAGAGCGGGTAGGCCATGAGTCACAGACAGTGGGTGTTGCGTTGCGTGTATAGGGTGGGAGGGGGAGAGATGACACTGATAAGAAAAAGTATTGCAGTGAAATAATTTCGGGTTGCTTATAAGCAAATACCGCCAGCAACAAAAAGTTGCAAAAAGGTGGCAGTTTATTTTCGGTGGAAAGTCTTTAGTATAGTGTATAATATCGATTAAATCAATCAGCAACTCATTACTACCTACAACTTCGGTCTCCGGCCCTGAAAACGCAGTAAAATCGGAGTACAGTGAAGTCTAAAATATGGAGAAGTTAACTGGTTGATACGGTCTTTTCAGCGCGAGCAGAAGGACTTATCCTTGTGAATTTACTTAAAAACACCCTCCAAGAAGGGGTTCTTCAATATCCTGGTTGGTCCCAATGAGATATAAATGTTTAATTTTTTCAAAGTTTTTAAAATTGTTATGTTTGTGCTTCATTCCGCACCACTTACACACTGAAAGCACATTATGTAGGGCAGATATGAGGTACCTGGGGTGTCCAGAATGAGTTACCAAACTTTTTTCAGCGACATATTGATTTCAATCTTATCGTTTGTTGCCGGCAAGAATCATTTGTATAGCATCGTCCAACCTGGGTGGTAGCAGGTTCGATTCACAGGCTAGTACACCGTTTACAGTGACTATAACATGGCCGCATATCATCTTGTTCCAAAGAGTGAATTTTTACTTGGTCCTGGAAAGGACCGTTTTAATCTGATGTTACGTAATCAGGTTGGACTACGACGCGATGGTCTGTACGTACCAAGTACGGTTCCCTGCATATTCAAAATAACAAGTGTTCGAGATGACCACTTTACAGTGTTCACTTAACTTTGACCATTACGGAGCACGTGGCATAACCTATTAATTCGACCGTACTTTCCACATAAATGAGCAACAATTCAAATTACTCGTCATAGGAATACATCGCGAGGAAGTGAAAAAATGCTGTAATGTGACCTGGTAAGTATTTCTTTCCTTCTTAATCGGTTCACCCTCCAGGGTTGGTTTTCCCCTCGGACTCAGCGAGGGATCCCACCTCTACCGCCTCGAGGGCAGTGTCCCAGAGCGTGAGACATTGGGTCGGGGGATACAAGAAAGGAGGATGACCAGTACCTCGCCCAGGAGGCCTCACCTGTTACGCTGAACAGGGACCTAGTGGGAGGATGGGAAGATTGGAAGGAACAGATAAAGAAGAGGGAAGGAAGCGGCCTTAAGTGAGGTACCATCCCGGCATTCGCCTGGAGGAGAAGTGGGAAACCACGGAAAACCACGGAAAACCACTTCCAGGATGGCTGAGGTGGGAATCGAACCCACCTCTACTCAGTTGACCTCCCGAGGCTGAGTGGACCCTGTTCCAGCCCACGTATCACTTTTCAAATTTCGTGGCAGAGCCGGGAATCGAACCCGGACCTCCGGGGGTGGCAGCTAATCACTCTAACCACTACACTATAGAGGCGGACACAGTCACAAGTACAACTTGTAAACTTCGCTTAGCTCGCCTCGCTGATGGGCTTGGCGCGCATCTCTCTGGTGATCCCTATCTTGTATTCTACATACCTTGTAGTAATTCATGGTACTAATGTCGCGTGGCGCGGGATACACATGTGTGTTCTAACTGGGCCACCCCGAATTAAATAAAAGCGGAAAAGCAGTGTTTTATTCGTTACAGTGTCCGCCTCCGTAGCGTAACGGTTAGTGTTATTAGCTGCCGTTTTAGATTTTGAAAATTAAACTCTTGCTGGTAGATAACATTTAGATGTTAGAAGCAATGCAACTTAATAATTAAGTAATTAATACTTAACTAATAATTAAGAAATTATTCCTCGGTAATTTCCATGAATGTGAGAAGTAGCTAACAGATATTGCTGGCCAGTGCATTCGTATTTGCGAAAACATGGGCTATTCCTAAACAAAAAAATGATACAAATGTTTGTGTGAAAGAAAGGGTCTGAAGGATAGTGCCAGAAGTGTTAAGAAGAAAATAAGAAAGCTGTTGTATTTATGGCCGTTTAGAGGTATGGAGGTAAAATCTATTATTATTAGTGTACGTTTGTTGTCTGCATATTTGTATTCATGCACAATAATTACTTTATTTATTGGGTACTTTACCCGCTCAAAGCCTGAGTCCCAACCATCATTTATCTCAGGGGGTGTTACGGTCCGAATCTATCGCATCTAATAAACAATTAAAAAATTATGAAGATGTACGATTTCCAAATACATGTATGAGAGCAATCCAGTCAGTACTACAGGGTTGAAAGGAACGCTCTACACCGAGCTCGATAGCTACAGTCGCTTAAGTGCGGCCAGTATCCTGTATTCGGGAGATAGTAGGTTCGACCCTCACTGTCGGCAACCCTGAAAATGGTCTTCTGTGGTTTCCAATTTTCACATCAGGCAAATGCTGGGGCTGTACCTTAATTAAGGCTATGACCGCTTCCTTCCCATTCCTAGCCCTTCCTTGTCCCATCGTTGCCATAAAACATATCTGTGTCGGTGCGACGTAAAGCAACTAGCAAAAAAAGAAGGGGACACTATAATCATTAACTTTAAGGCTCATCATAAAAACACACAAACATATATTAAATCAGATCCATAGGAAAAACTGGAAGGCTACGTCCTAGGAATGGGGATGGATATTTAAACGGTCACCAGGGGTTTACTATGCTACAAGAACAAGAAAATGGAACTGTTTCCTGGTAAATGCTAAAGGAGCATTTTATTTAAGATAAAAATTTAACACACAACAATATCCGTTGACCCTTATTTTGCCGGTAACTTGGCAAATCATTCCTGAAAATTTCACATAAATTTTTACACTATTGACCACCCATCCACTTGGGTGGTGGAACCGTTGATTTCGGAGGGTTTCAATTTGACCCTCGTGAACGCAATGACCATTTATGGTCATGGACCAATTACCTGTTGGCCAAGTGGGCGCGATCACATGAATCATGTCATCGCCTCCATTTTTATTGAGATGAGACCAACTCGGGATAGTACAAAACTCCCCCCCCCGCCCCCCGTGTTCCTAAACAAGATATGCTAATCGTTAACTGAAGGAAACGACAAAGAGACTCTAACCTAATGGTCCAGATGTAGGGATTTGCCATCACATTACAAATTTCAACTTAACTTATTATTTACAACAACTTGACATTATTACGTTATTTCGCCAGTTGACTTCCCTAGTATCAATTATCATCATCATCCCAAATAATTTAAAAAATGTAATTTTATCATTATTATTATTATTATTGGAGATCATGTTTATCGTAGCACGTAATCATCATTGATTTAATCATTCAATTTCATTTTTTCACTATTATTATTATCATCTGAAATAAAAAATAAATTCTTCTTATTCTACTTCAAATAACAATAATTATTATTAGTGTGAAAATTTTATATTTTAATTTCACTTCAGACAGTTATCATTATTATTCTCAGAAATAACAGAATAAATTCTTCTTCTTCTTCTTCTTCTTCTTCTTCTTCTTCTTCTTCTTCTTCTCTACTCAGTTGACCTCCCGAGGTTGAGTGGAGCTCGTTCCATCCCTCGTACCACTTTTCAAATTTCGTGGCTGAGCAGGGAATCGAACCCGGGCCTCCAGGGGTGGCAGCTTATCACACTAACCTTTACACCACAGAGGCGGAATGAATTAATTTACCACTTTTTTCTTGCTGGCTGGTGAGTCCTGGACCACTGTTGTTAGGACAGCCAACATTGGCCTAGGGCGACAGCACCGCATTCTATGTGGTCTAGTGGTGATAAGCTGAATTAATTTACCATCTTTTTCTTGCTAGCTGATGAGTCCCTGGACCACTGTTCTTAGGACAGACAGCATTGGTCTAGGACGATAGCAGTGCATTCTGTGTGGGCTAGTGGCGAAGAGCTGAATTTAAAAAGCCATTCCTGTGGATTGGTTACATAGGGCAAATGATAAAATGTCACATTGGTCTGGGTAGGTAGCGCCTCTAGGTCGAGAGTGCAGTGCATTCGATGTCACAAGCCTTGCCAGTAACAGTTCATTGTTGATTGTTTGTTTTACACATTCCATTTACTTGTGATTTTATTCTTCAGGGGTTGGTAACAGAATGGAATTCTCATCATTCCTGCGAATGACATTACAACACATTTAGCCAATAGCACTGCTAGTAGCTACGAGGGGTGGTCAGAAAGTAAGGTTACAAAGCCTCCAGTGAAACGTATTTGTTTCATACAACCAATACAGCCGATTGATAATACATACATTAGGTTATTTTTCGAAATAGTCTCCATATCGGTTTGGACACTTGTCACTTCGTGGGATGAGTTTGAATATTTCCTCCCTTGCGTGTTCAGCCACATTATCGCGAAGAGTTTCACCTTTTCGTCTGAAGTAAATCTTTCGCCTCCTAGGTGCTCCTTCAGGTGAGGAAAGAGGTGAAAGTCGCTTGGAGCGAGGTCCGGGCGGTAGGGAGGGTGGTGGAGGATGTCCCAGCGAAACGGCTTCATCAGAGTCGTGGTCTGCTGGGCTGTATGAGGTCGCGAATTGTCGCGAAGGAAGATGACGCCCCCGGTGAGAAAACCTGGCCGTTTCCTCCTGACTGCTTTGCGCAATCGTATCAAGGTCCCGCAGTATCGGTCAGCGGTTAATGTGTGCCCCCTTTCCATGAACTGCGTGAGTATGACACCCGCGCTGTCCCAAAAAAAAAACAAAAAAAAAACAGTGACTATCACCGTCCCGAATGATGGCGTCACCTTACACTTCTTTGTCTTTGGAGAGGAGGTGTGTGCTTCCACTCCGTTGACGACCTCTTCTTACTGTTGGGGTTGTAATACTGGAGCCATGTTTCGTCACCCATGACAATGTGGTGAAGAAAATTGTTTTCTTCGGTGGAGAACCGTTGCAAAAGTTGCAGACTTGACCGCATGCGCTTCTCCTTGTGCTGGTTGGAAAGATTTCGTGAAATTCATCGGGAATAAACTTTCAGGTACTGCAGAATATCGCTAACAATGTGACGAACGCTTCCGAACGACGTTCCCATTTCTATCCCCATATGCAATAAAGTGATCCTCCTCTTCTCCTGAATCAGCTCCTCCGCGCGAGCTGTGTTTAAATCTGCTGAGGCTGTGCTGGGTCGGCCAGTGCGATCCTCGTCGCAGTACTCCAAGGCAGTACACATACAGCACTCTGCTCAGTACTCCAAGTCAGTAAACACAAAGTACTCCATTCGATACTCCAAGGCAGTACAAACACAGTACTCCGCTCAGTACTTTTATGTATTACACACACAGTACTCATTCGATACTCCAAGGCAGTGCACACACAGTACCATACAGTTAGTAAATAATACACTACAGGTAGCACTGGAGCTGCAGTCGCGTGCGAAGTTGAACGAGCGCGCTGTTTGGCAAAAGCTGGATTTCTTGGCACTGTCAATATTGGAGTTTCTTGATAAATTGAAGCCTTATACTTCTCTTAAGGAAAATGTCAGTCTCCTGGCCATCTTATGGTTGCACAGGGAGATTCATAAAGGACAATTGCGAATCATCTCACAAGTATGTTTATTTGAAATTCATTTTCGTGCGAATAAAATAATAATTTGTGCCATGTACATTGCCCTACTTGCGCTGACTTCGCGGTTTCCTTCATTGTCAGCGTGATTCAGATTCTTTGAACTTTACCATGAAGACTGAAATTAATGTTTTAGGAAATATAAGGGAAGAGATTTTTTATTCACTGAATGGCCATGTCTTCGAAAGCGAATATCCTGAAAATCCAGTGAAAGCGTATACGAATATAGGCCTATGTATACATCGTGTTGGCAGATCATACATGCATGGTCCCAATGTACGGAGTAGGTTAACAAAGACAATTTTGTTTCCTAAGCAATAGCCTGATAAACTGTTACTCTTCATTTCAATCAGAAAGTAATATTGATTTCTCACCATATTTCTTACAGCACTGATTATATAGATGGGTATAATTGGCTCCTCATGGCCATGAATACTCAGTGTTTAGAGCAGGGCCTCACAAACGCCCAAAATCTCACTCGTGCAAATTGAGGCGCAGAGTTCCTGTGCACAGTGCATCGGTCCCATTCGGCTGCGCTCGGACCAACGCTTCGTCTCTGGACTACTCGGCTAAGCTCGGCTCAATTCGGCTCGGATTTGAAGCGCTACGGAGCAAGTAAAATGAAATGTCATATGGCTTTTAGTGCCGGAATATCCCAGGACGGGTTCGGCTCGCCAGGTGCAGGTCTTTCTATTTGACACCCGTAGGTGACCTGCGCGTCGTGATGAAGATGAAATGATGATGAAGACAACACATACACCCAGCCCCCGTGCCACTGGAATTAACCAATTAAGGTTAAAATCCACGACCCGCCCTGGAATCGAACCCGGGACCCTCTGAACCGAAGGCCAGTACGCTGACCGTTCAGCCAACGAGTCGGACACGGAGCAAGTGAGGAAGAGGGAGACAGGCGGAGCGAGCGAGACAGGCTTGGGGAAAGAGAGAGACAGCGCTATTGCTCCAAATCGAGGAGTGGTCAACCAAGCGAAGTCGTCTTTTGCACCGTGCACTCTGAGAGGCCGTGTTTTTTTTTTTTTTTTTTGTTTTTTTTTTACGTCGCACCGACACAGATAGGTCTTATGGCGACGATGGGACGGGAAAGGCCTAGGAGTTGGAAGGAAGCGGCCGTGGCCTTAATTAAGGTACAGCCCCATCATTTGGCTGGTGTGAAAATGGGAAACCACGGAAAACCATCTTCAGGGCTGCCGACAGTGGGATTCGAACCCACTATCTCCTGGATGCGAGCTGACAGCTGCGCGCTCCTAACCGCACGGCCAACTCGCCCGGTGGGCCCTAGTTTAGAGGTTAACCTGATGTATTGTTTTCCTTTCTTGTAATGCCACTGATGTGCTTAATACCGAGCGAGTCGTTGGGGCTTTTGGTCACGTAGCTGTCAACTTGCATTCGGGAGATAGTGGGTTCGAACTTAACTGTCGATAGCCCTGAGGATGCTTTTCTGTGGTTTCCCATTTTTACACCAGGCACATGCTGGGCAGTACGCATAGAATACCATAGAGTTAGTAAATAATACACTAGAGGTAGCACTGGCGCTGCAGTCTTGTGCGAAGTTGAACGAGCGCGCTGTTTGGCAAAAGCTTAATTAAGGCCACGACCACTTCCTTTCCATCCTAGACTTTTCCTATCGCATCGTCTCCATAAGACCTATCTGTGTCGGTGCGATGTGAAGCAAATTGTAAACAAACAAAATAGAGTATTATGCCGCCTCTGTGGTGTAGTGGTAGTGTGATTAGCTGCCACCCCCGGAGGTCCGGGTTCGATTCCCGGCTCTACCATGAAATTTGAAAAGTGGTACGAGGGCTGGAACGGGGTCCACTCAGCCTCGAGAGGTCAACTGAGTAGAGGTGGGTTCGATTCCCACCTCAGCCATCCTGGAAGTGGTTTTCCGTGGTTTCCCACTTCTCCTCCAGGCAAATGCCGGGATGGTACCTAACTTAAGGCCACGGCCGCTTCCTTCCCACTTCCTTGTCTATCCCTTCCAATCTTCCCATCCCCCCACAAGGCCCCTGTTTAGCATAGCAGGTGAAGCCGCCTGGGCGAGGTACTGGTCATCCTCCCCAGTTGTATCCCCCGACCCTGAGTCTGAAGTTAAAGGACACTGCCCTTGAGGCGGTAGAGGTAGGGTCCCTCGCTGATTCCGAGGGAAAATCCGAACCTGGAGGGTGAACAGATTACGATACGATACGACAAAATATTATTGTAAATATTTTTTTCAGTTCTGTTCAATCAGTCATTTACCACTCTCACTTTCCATTAAAGGAAGTCATTTTACAACTAAAAATCTTCAAGCAAATCAATCATTTCAGGAAAAGCTAAATAAAAAACTCCATAATTGACTGAAACCGCAAATGAGTGTCATACTTCCATTTGTAAACACGTTTAGGAAACAGTGATGATAATAATAATGATGATAGCAGTAATAATAATGATAATAATTGTTACCGTTTTTGGTGGTAGTTATGCATGAAAGAAGGTGCGGGGTGGTGAACGGGTCTCAAGCTACTAAAGTGAAATTAATTTTAAAATTTAACAAGGTTATATTTTCTTTTCAAAATTAGGTAACAACAAATAGAACAGGTACTTAGTAGCCGGAACACGATTGACAAATACATTTACATAGGTACCCCATTTGGGGCTTCAAAAGTCAGAAACATAATTCTTGAGCAATGAGCCCAACCTTACAATGAACACCATACAACAAAGGGGCCGAAAACCCCCAAACATGCCAGAAACATCTGCTTCCAATTACATCCAAAAGCCTCCTTGAGGCCGAAACACAATTTTCAAAAAGGGCAACTTCCCCCTAAAATACAAGCCTATCATAGGCCACTCCGAACTCCACCTTTAAGCCGTCCTCAAAGGACATATACACAGGGGCAAAATACCCAACCTACTGAGGTCTGTTAAATAACAAGAAGATTAATACATGACCTCTAAAATACAATTTGAGAGGAGGCGAACTTGCACTCCTAATACACTTTGCTTAAGACCTACTTGGCACTAGGCCGTTAATACAAGGGCTAATCCCATACTACAGAGGTGACTTAATAGCAATTTACATTACATTACGGAAGAATTGGTTGAGAAAAATAAGTTCACCTCAGGACGATGTGAGTGGGAGCTCGAGAGGGTTAAGCACTCTCTATCCCGATATGTCGTTTTAAAAGAGAATATATGAAAAGAGTAGTTACATTTTAGGAAAAGGTTACATGGTTGAACGCTTACAACCCGCCCCGAAAGTTAAACTGCTGAGCTAGCAAAGAAAGAAGTTATTAATCGGCCATTACCTTGTTGTTGACCGCTGCCGAAGAAAGAGGCGCTTCCCGCCCCCTGCTATGTACTTAACACACTGAAAGATGGAACACAAGTGGCCCGGAGACCCGAAAATCAGCAGTTTATATCCTCTCGCGGAAGGTTCTAGGCGTTAGGGGAAAGAAAACACCCTCCCACAAACTCTTTATTGGGTAGGACCCCGCAACAGATTCAAGTTGGGGGAAGATACACCAGATTGGTCAGAAATTAATAGAAGAAATTCGGGATTGGATACATTCATAACAAGGGGAAGAAAGGGGTAAATATTGCCAACTTAAACAATGACAGAAAGGAATTTAACAAAGAACAAACTCTTGAAATTAAATTTTCTCCAAAAAAATAGTTCTTTGACTCCGCACTAGGTTGCACTATTGTAGATCTTCAGTAGTGTCCTCTAGAAGAGAAAGTTCACACTTCTTACTTCAAGCGAAACAAAAACACGTCAAAAGTGACACAGTTCTAAAACTCCAAAATTTACAGGTAGTGACATCTTCTGAGAAGGTAGAAAATTAATACCGTCAATAAAGTTCAGACTTCCTCCAGCAGAGGAGTTTTAACTGGCGCGCATTTAAATTAGCGGCGTGGAGGTGTACCACCCGGTACAGACCTCCCCCCCCAAAAGTTCCTCCAAGGGGTAACACAGAAGAACATAAACTTTTGTTTGAAAATAAGGTCCAAGTTTTGATGTTGATATTAAAATAAATTGCAGAAGTATTTGAGAAATTTCTTAATTCAGTTCCAAAATTTTGGTTGTAATTGGTAACGTAAGGAATTTATGTTTGTAGAAGGCGAATTTCTGAAGATAATCTTTTAAAAGGTGATGAAAAATTTTGCAATGTCCACCAAATTTGTTGTTGAATTCCCAAGTGTAGTCATCTCTTATAGTGACTGTCCATGTAGTTGATGTAGGCTAAGTTGGATGGCCAGACCGGCCGTTGCAGCTTGCGTCCAAAGGAGGCCGCTCGGACCCCTCAAGTACCCTGAGATACCGCTCGCCCGCACTATGAGGGGAGCAGAGGTGTTGAAGCACGCCGCGCCCGCGGTGAACATATACAGGCCGCGGGCAAGTAGCAGGTCGTGCGCCGCACATCAGCCTTGGCCGGGAGGAGAGCTCCGGCTCGCCGTGCACACGTCGTCCTCGCTGGGGCCGAGGGGGCCCGTCCTCTGCTCCAGTAGCTGCACGGCGTCGCGCGGCTGCGGGGGCACTGAAACATTAAAGCTTGGCGGCAGAATTGTGTTGGACTATCATCTTCTTTGAGGGTACAGGCTTGTGGAGAGGTTGAGGGGCCAGCGGCGTGCAAATATCCATGGCATAAGTTAAGCCACTGTGTGTGTTGAAGCAGGAGACGGGAGCGTGGTAATGGCCGAGGTAAGGACAGGATGGCAGTTTAACAAACGGGGAGGTTTACAAGAAATGCTTACATATAAAATAAAATAGAAGGAGCAGAATGCCTTAAGAGTGGAACTCAAAAAAAATATAACCTTCATATTCCTATCAAATTATATGAAGCAAGTTGACACAAAATTTACACCGGTTTCACCTGGGACAGGTGAACCCTAAATATCCTCTCGGTGGCTGGATTGCTTACTAACAATGTAACCGGTGTGAGAAAATCGAGAATGATGCATGGCCCATGAAATCTGGGGGCAAGCTTGCCCGCGGGAACAAAATTTTGGACCATCACCTGGTCACCTACCTTCAAAGTGGTGGGTCTCCGTCCACGATCATACTTTTCCCTAACCTTTTCATGAGACACTTTAAGATTTGCTTTAGCCTTCTTCCAAAGATCTTTAATGTTATCCGGATCTATTGTCTCGGGTAGAATGTCATTCAGAGACCAGAGGTTAGAGAGCGGCGAGTTGGGAACAAACTTGAACATCAAAGAAGCTGGAGTAAACTTGTGAGATTCATGAACCGCCGAATTCAAAGCAAAAGCTATCCAATGCAGGGACGTGTCCCACCTGGAATGATCTTCATGATGATAGGCAATAAGTGCGGACCTGAGATTACGGTTAACCCGTTCAGCCAGAGATGGTTGAGGGTAATAAGCAGAAGTAGTTACATGAGAGATTGATAAGTCAAAACAGAATTTACGAAATAAATTAGATGTAAAAGCCTTAGCATTATCAGATACAATATATTGACACGGACCAAAAGAAGCAAAAATAGAATTTAAGCAGGTAATGGTAGACTGAGCGGTAGCCAGCTTAGTCGGAAATAACCAAGAAAATCTGGTAAAACCATCTACGCACACAAAGATAAACTTGTTAGCATTACCCTTTGACTGGGGGAAGGGTCCTACATAATCAATATACAGGCGTTCCATGGGGCGCGATGCTTGATGCGAAGACAAGAGGCCTACCTTGGTGGACATGGTTGGTTTACTGAGCAAACAAGATTTACAAGCTTTTACAAGTTCACGAATTTCGCCGTCCATACCTTTCCAGATGAACATTTCACGAATCTTTTCACGAGTTTTAAAGATACCCAGATGCCCTCCTAATGGGGTCTCATGATAATACTTGAAGATCATAGGTACCAGAACAGCTGGAACGACAACTTTCATCATCTTGTCATGCCTCGAAGGGCAACATAAAACACCATTCCTCAGAACATAAGTGACAACATGTTCCCCAGAAGAAAGGGTTTCCATTATCGGAGCCAGCGTCGGATCTTCACGTTGGTATTTCTCAATATCCCTAAAAAGCATGGGAGCATCTGTTAAGATGGCATTAACACCAGATAGTATGGACTCGGAAGGTGATGAACTATCGACCGATTCGTGGGTCTCGACGTCGTTATGAAACATACGGCTGAGTCCATCAGCAACAATATTTTCACTACCTCTGATATGTCTAACATCAAACTGGAAGGCGGAAATACGAATAGCCCAGCGGGCTATACGACCAGTACGACGCGGCCTACCTAAGACCCAGCTTAGGGCATGATTATCTGTCTCCAGATCGAATTTGACGTGTTCCAGATAGAGACGGAACTTTTCTAAGGCGAATAAGACTGCCAAACCTTCGAGCTCATAGATGGAATACTTGGCTTCTTGAGCCGACAATGTCCTAGACGCATAGGCGATGGGGCGCCTCCCTAGTTCAGTCTCTTGAAGAAGGACTGCAGCTACCGCTGACGACGACGCGTCTGTTTGGACGATGAATTTCTTCGAGAAATCAGGCATAGCAAGTACAGGGGCATTACAAAGTGCTAATTTAAGGTCTTCAAAAGCGGCTTGTTGAGAAGGGCCCCACTCGAATTTGATGCCTTTCCTACGAAGAAGGTTTAAGGGCGCCGCTCTATTAGCAAAGTTAGGAATGAACTTTCTGAAGAAATTCACCATACCAATGAACCTGGCGATACCTTTAATGTCCTTGGGAGGTTTAAAATCACGGATGGCCTGTGTTCTAGAATGATCGACTGCTACACCATCGGGTGACACAATATGCCCTAGGAATGACATAGAGGGCTTAGCAAAGGCAACCTTGGACAACTTAACAGTTAACCCAGCCTTACGAAGGCGATCGAGAACTTCGCGCAGATGATCTAGATGTTCTTCAAAAGTCTCTGAAAATACGACGACATCATCTAAGTAGTGATATAAGTACTCGAATTTGATGTCGGAGAAAACCCTATCTAGTAGCCTAGTGAGTACAGCTGCTCCCGTGGGGAGCCCGAAAGGCACGCGGTTGTATTCATATAAATTCCAGTCCGTGGCAAACGCTGTAAGGTGTTTAGACTCTTCGGCAAGGGGAATTTGATTATAGGCCTGATTTAAGTCCAAGATGGTGAAGAACTTGGCCTTACGAAACCATGAAAAACAAGAATGAAGGTCAGGAAGGGGCACAGATTGCAACACCACCTTCCGATTGAGAGCCCTGTAATCAATGACAGGCCTGAAGCCTCCTTGGGGTTTCGGGACTAGAAAAATAGGCGATGAATACGCCGACTTAGAGGGCCTAATAATACCATCCTTCAACATCTGATCGATAATTTCTTTCAGAGCCTTCATTTTAGGTGGAGATAGCCTATAAGGTGGAAAACGGACAGGAATCGAATCCGTGACCTCAATTTTGTATTCAATAAGGTCAGTAACACCAAGAGTATCAGAGAACACCTCGGGAAACGACTGACACAGTTTGCGAATACTATCAGCCTGCTCCTCAGGTAGATGTCTAAGGTCTAACAACATCTCATCCTGGGTAGGCGAAATAGAAGAACATGACACAGAATTACACTTTAATAGTGGTATTTTACAACTAGAAGCAAATTTGAATGTGCACGACCTAGACTGGAGATCGAGCACAAGACCAGTGTGAGAAATAAAGTCCGCTCCCAGTATGATGGGGCAAGACAGGTGCTTAGCCACAAACAATTTAATTTTCCATGTAAACTTAAAAATACGAATCTTGACCAATAAGGAACCTAGAATTTCTAATGGAGATGAATTAGCCGAAACGTATTGAACAGGAGAAGAGACATAGTCAGGAAGTTTACAAACCGATTTCAATTTAGAATACCATTCAGCCGAAATAATCGAACAAACACTGCCTGAATCTAAGAGAGCTGTTATAGGCTCGTTATTTAACTCAATCTTAAGAAAAGGAACAGGTGCAGGGGTATCCGCCGCAATCCTAAGACACTCTTTGGGGCATTCAAGAGATGTATACGAAGACTTATCATTCCCTGAATTCTCGACCTTTTTGCCAGGGGCTGAGCCTTGGGAAGCAGAATTAGTTGACTCAGCCGCCGCCACTAGTCACTTTTGATTGTTGTTGGAAGTTACACCAGAAGTTGAGCAGGAGGGGGCGCTATTCGAATTGGGACAATTCTTTGCGATATGTGAGAAAGCCCCACATTTAAAACAGCCTTGTGATGAACCCGCTCCATTATTTGCCCTACTAGACTTGATCAGAGGACACTTATTGCGCAGATGGTCAGGCGACCCGCAAGCATAACATTTACGGGGGGTGACTGATCGGCGAGGAGGAGGCCGAGTATTACTAATGGAAGGCGGGGGTTCTTTCGCGACACGCAAAGAATCGGCGTATCTAACTCCTTCCGCTGAGACGGCCAATGCTTCAAGTTCCGAGAAAGTTTGCGGGCACGCCGCGAAACACAAATATGACCTATAGGGAGGTGAAATTCCCTCTACAATAGCCTGTACAATCTGATCTTCAGGAAAATGAAGGGCAAACACCCTAGTATAAAACTTAATGTCCTGTATGAAATCAGCCAAGTTTTCATCCAAGCGCTGTACACGATAATAGTACTTCTGAATAAGGGAGGACCTGGCCCTAGCCGGGATGAAGTTAGCTAGCAAATGGGCATGGAAATCCTCAATAGAAGATTGCTCGGCAATGGCTCTAACTATTTTGTCAGAGAGAATACCAATAGCATACGGATAGATAATTTGCAAGATTTGACATGGAGAAAGAGAAAAAACAAGGGCATGATCCTGAAATTCCACTAGAAATCTTAAAAATGAAATTACGTCACTGGTGGTATTAACGGAAAACTTAGAAATACCTCTGAGCGACATTGCCAATGGATGAGGCAAGCTACTAAACCCGGGTGACATAGCAGGTAAAGGTTTCAATGGCAAGGAAGTTAATTCAGAACGGATGTTACTCAGCGATGCACGGCGTTCAGACTCGTTGTCCAATGGGGCAGAGATAGTTTGAGCAGCGATGGTTTTCCTATTTACTTCTCCCTTAGCAGGTTCTTCCTCGCTACCTACATTCACTATGGTGGGTTGATCAGATTTGGGAGGAACTTCCCCAGTTAACAATTGAGTGACCTTACTAGATAATTCGGAAATATTTTCCAGGAGCGTACTAGCTTCCTTCCTCTGAACGTCATTCAGTTTTAGAGACAACAGATCGTTAACCCTATTCGAAAAATGATATAGCCTGCCTTGCACACGCTTAATTTGATTAGGAGACGGATCATTTTCATCAAAAAAACTAACTACAGAAGCTAGCCCAGTAATATTCTCCGTGATCGTGGAAAGAGAGTCGTCAATTTCTTTCTCTCCCAAATTGGGGATGGAAATGGGCAAATCTAGGGACTCTCTAAGCTTGTTAGTGTCTATTGCAACCGTGCCTCCAGATTGCACATTTCTGATAGTTAATTCATAGATCAACTCCTCCTTGCGCAAATAGTTAAGAAGGAGAACATCGCGAGGGCCGGGCATGATGACAGACCAATTTTGAAAAGGTCAAAAAATTCCAGCAACTGAGAAAATGGTTAGAGTTCGGATCAAAACAATGTATAGCCGTCAAAAGGGGCTAAATTGAGACCCATTCAACCACGCTCTGCTCCCACTTGTTACCGGTTTTGGTGGTAGTTATGCATGAAAGAAGGTGCGGGGTGGTGAACGGGTCTCAAGCTACTAAAGTGAAATTAATTTTAAAATTTAACAAGGTTATATTTTCTTTTCAAAATTAGGTAACAACAAATAGAACAGGTACTTAGTAGCCGAAACACGATTGACAAATACATTTACATAGGTACCCCATTTGGGGCTTCAAAAGTCAGAAACATAATTCTTGAGCAATGAGCCCAACCTTACAATGAACACCATACAACAAAGGGGCCGAAAACCCCCAAACATGCCAGAAACATCTGCTTCCAATTACATCCAAAAGCCTCCTTGAGGCCGAAACACAATTTTCAAAAAGGGCAACTTCCCCCTAAAATACAAGCCTATCATAGGCCACTCCGAACTCCACCTTTAAGCCGTCCTCAAAGGACATATACACAGGGGCAAAATACCCACCCTACTGAGGTCTGTTAAATAACAAGAAGATTAATACATGACCTCTAAAATACAATTTGAGAGGAGGCGAACTTGCACTCCTAATACACTTTGCTTAAGACCTACTTGGCACTAGGCCGTTAATACAAGGGCTAATCCCATACTACAGAGGTGACTTAATAGCAATTTACATTACATTACGGAAGAATTGGTTGAGAAAAATAAGTTCACCTCAGGACGATGTGAGTGGGAGCTCGAGAGGGTTAAGCACTCTCTATCCCGATATGTTGTTTTAAAAGAGAATATATGAAAAGAGTAGTTACATTTTAGGAAAAGGTTACATGGTTGAACGCTTAGAACCCGCCCCGAAAGTTAAACTGCTGAGCTAGCAAAGAAAGAAGTTATTAATCGGCCATTACCTTGTTGTTGACCGCTGCCGAAGAAAGAGGCGCTTCCCGCCCCCTGCTATGTACTTAACACACTGAAAGATGGAACACAAGTGGCCCGGAGACCCGAAAATCAGCAGTTTATATCCTCTCGCGGAAGGTTCTAGGCGTTAGGGGAAAGAAAACACCCTCCCACAAACTCTTTATTGGGTAGGACCCCGCAACAGATTCAAGTTGGGGGAAGATACACCAGATTGGTCAGAAATTAATAGAAGAAATTCGGGATTGGATACATTCATAACAAGGGGAAGAAAGGGGTAAATATTGCCAACTTAAACAATGACAGAAAGGAATTTAACAAAGAACAAACTCTTGAAATTAAATTTTCTCCAAAAAAAATAGTTCTTTGACTCCGCACTAGGTTGCACTATTGTAGATCTTCAGTAGTGTCCTCTAGAAGAGAAAGTTCACACTTCTTACTTCAAGCGAAACAAAAACACATCAAAAGTGACACAGTTCTAAAACTCCAAAATTTACAGGTAGTGACATCTTCTGAGAAGGTAGAAAATTAATACCGTCAATAAAGTTCAGACTTCCTCCAGCAGAGGAGTTTTAACTGGCGCGCATTTAAATTAGCGGCGTGGAGGTGTACCACCCGGTACAATAATAATAATGTTATTGGCTTTACGTACCACTAATAAATTTTACGCTTTTCGGAGACGCCGAGGTATCTTTTTTTTTTACGTCGCACCGACACAGATAGGTCTTACGGCGACGATGGGACAGGAAAGAGCTAGGAGTGGGAAAGAAGCGGCCGTGGCCTTAATTAAGGTACAGCCCCAGCATTTGCCTGGTGTGAAAATGGGAAACCACGGAAAACCATTTTCAGGGCTGCCGACAGTGGGGTATCGAAATTTTATCCCACGTCAGTTCCTTTACGTACCGGCAAATTTCCGAGCAGAATTATATCGGAGTCCTGTCCATTTATTACATTTACACAAAAGATAATAAAATATACGTATCGCTATTCAAAAAAATATGCTGTTAGAAGACTTAACATGAACAGTAAATTGCAACTGAACGCCGTCCTCTCTTATCAAGCATGTGTGCTGCTTTTCTTCTTCTTGTGCTTTCTTTCTTCTGGAGAGAAACGTCGCAAGTACACTGACTGACAGAGCAAATGCAACACCAAGAAGGAGTGGTCAGAACTTTATGCCAATCGCAGGGCAGACTGACGTCACTGAGGTATGCTCATGATGTGAAATGCGCCGCTGTGCTGCGCACGTAGCGAACGATAAATGGGACACGGCGTTGGCGAATGGCCCACTTCGTACCGTGATTTCTCAGCCGACAGTCATTGTAGAACGTGTTGTCGTGTGCCACAGGACACGTGTATAGCTAAGAATGCCAGGCCGCCATCAACGGAGGCATTTCCAGCAGACAGACAACTTTACGAGGGGTATGGTGATCGGGCTGAGAAGGGCAGGTTGGTCGCTTCGTCAAATCGCAGCCGATACCCATAGGGATGTGTCCACGGTGCAGCGCCTGTGGCGAAGATGGTTGGCGCAGGGACATGTGGCACGTGCGAGGGGTCCAGGCGCAGCCCGAGTGACGTCAGCACGCGAGGATCGGCGCATCCGCCGCCAAGCGGTGGCAGCCCCGCACGCCACGTCAACCGCCATTCTTCAGCATGTGCAAGACACCCTGGCTGTTCCAATATCGACCAGAACAATTTCCCGTCGATTGGTTGAAGGAGGCCTGCACTCCCGGCGTCCGCTCAGAAGACTACCATTGACTCCACAGCATAGACGTGCACGCCTGGCATGGTGCCGGGCTAGAGCGACTTGGATGAGGGAATGGCGGAACGTCGTGTTCTCCGATGAGTCACGCTTCTGTTCTGTCAGTGATAGTCACCGCAGACGAGTGTGGCGTCGGCGTGGAGAAAGGTCAAATCCGGCAGTAACTGTGGAGCGCCCTACCGCTAGACAACGCGGCATCATGGTTTGGGGCGCTATTGCGTATGATTCCACGTCACCTCTAGTGCGTATTCAAGGCACGTTAAATGCCCACCGCTACGTGCAGCATGTGCTGCGGCCGGTGGCTCTCCCGTACCTTCAGGGGCTGCCCAATGCTCTGTTTCAGCAGGATAATGCCCGCCCACACACTGCTCGCATCTCCCAACAGGCTCTACGAGGTGTACAGATGCTTCCGTGGCCAGCGTACTCTCCGGATCTCTCACCAATCGAACACGTGTAGGATCTCATTGGACGCCGTTTGCAAACTCTGCCCCAGCCTCGTACGGACTACCAACTGTGGCAAATGGTTGACAGAGAATGGAGAACCATCCCTGAGGACACCATCCGCACTCTTATTGACTCTGTACCTCGACGTGTTTCTGCGTGCATCGCCGCTCGCGGTGGTCCTACATCCTACTGAGTCGATGCCGTGCGCATTGTGTAACCTGCATATCGGTGTGAAATAAACATCAATTATTCGTCCGTGCCGTCTCTGTTTTTTCTCCAACTTTCATCCCTTTCGAACCACTCCTTCTTGGTGTTGCATTTGCTCTGTCAGTCAGTGTATATTGTAGTCTCTGACAATGTTTATCATTTTAAAACATATCAATATTCACACACTTTTAAAAGTCCCCTACTTACATTGATGAGCACAGCGGAGAGAGCTTTTTTGCCAAACAGCTGAGATTTCAACATGCTCCGCTGGCTACAATGATTCTCTCGCAGACGGTGGCGCCGTTGTTACCTCTAGTGTATTATTTACTAACTCTATGGACAATACTGCACATTGGTGTACGATAGTACACACACAGCGGTCCAACATGACGATTTATTTATTTATTTATTTTTTTGCTACCGGTTTAACATCCGACTAACACATCAAAGTTTTTCGTCAAGGGAATGATGCTAAAGTGCGAAAGATCGTGGTCTTATTTGAGGTACATCCCCAGCATTTTCCTGGTGTGAAAATGAGAAACCAGGAAAACCATTTTCAGTAATGCCGACGGTGGGATTCCAACCCAACATCTCTAATTCCAGATCTTTTTGGTATATTGGCACTGCCTTCGTGATGTACAGGCCGTACTGTAGCTCCGATGACGTCACGCAAAGAGGCGAACTGTTTCCTCCGACCGACCCGTGCAATGCAAGGACATGATACGTCTGTACCTTGTAATTATGAAATATTCACAAATGGTGTATTAATATTACAGGTATGATCAAGAACATCTGTAATCGCATCGTAACTCGCAAATCAGGTATATGTAATTTCAGGAGAAGTAGGTCTGAAAGTGCGATCTACGCGGTCAAAGCTTGAATGTTTTACTCGTCAATGTACCCAACAAATAATTATTACTCATTAATACAAATATGGAGACAACAAACATATAATGATAAATTGGTAATACTAATAATAATAATAATAATAATAATAATAGACTTTACCTCCATACCTCTAGATGGCCATAAATACAGTAGCTTTCTTCGTTTTTTGACACTTCTGGCACTATCCTTCGAAAACTTTCTTGAGACCCTTTCTTCCATACAAACATTGTATAACTTTTTAGCTCGTGTTTTCCCAAATATTAGTGCACTGACCAGTAAGATCTGTTAGATACTTCCCATATTCACGGAAATTGCCGAGGAATTGTTTTTACTCGCATAAATTTTGGGGAGAAAAGGCAGCGCGTACTCAAAATTACCAACCCAAGAAATAACCATATGTAGGTTCGATTGGTCAATGTCCACTTTTATTCTTGTTCTGTGTCAATAATAAAACGCCCTGCTGTAAATCTTCGTAACAAGAAAGTCAAAAGCAGAACTCATCATCAGCTCTGGAAAATGAGTGAAACAAACTCATTTATTCTTCGTGACAGGTAGATTCTCGATTGGGATTTTAGTTTTTCATAAAGGTATCCTGCCCTCATACGAAGAAAATTATTATTGTAGGCCTATATATATTTACTTGTATAGTTGTACTTTCGCCATGTAACGCACAAGTTCTTAGCGTTGTGGCAGCTGCGAACGTTCACACATTGTATTTAAATTTGCAACACATTATATTTCCACAAAAAACGTGTTATACGATAACAATCAAATGAAAAAATTCCACGAGAAGTATTACGTCCCTTGAATTTATAATACTCAGCACGTGAAGACACCATACCTAACCTAAGCTATGAGGTCTCATTACCGCAATAACAGCTGTTTACGGAAATCCTGAAGTGATATAAATTTAAAGAAAAAACATACAATATACTTAAATATGAATTTATGTCTTTCAACAGTCACAATTATCCAAAGAATGCCTCCAATCCTTATGAATTACAGTCACAAGTACAGTTTGTAACATTCGTTTAGCTCGCCTCAATTGATCAGCTGATGGGCTTGGCGCGCTTTCTACAGAACGGCTTGTATATTACGAAGGCAGTGATAATGGGAAGCATATTTTAGCCCCTTACCAGTTTCGTTCATCGCCGGTCAAGTGGGAAGTGGCGGTTGGATTCAAAATCATATTTTGCCGACTTCCTCATTTAATGTTCTTCATTCAAATCTCAGTACTTTCCGTCCGTCATTCAACCGGAGCTGTGATATTTGTGTTTACTGGTATGCAAAAGTTTTCCGTTGAGCAGTGAATTTCAAAGCGAGAATGATTTTATATATAGTTACAGTCATTTTATAACAGGGAGTTTAATATCAATATAACAATACGAATATGGAATGAATCCGCAAAATAATGTGAACAGTAGTGGGTGCGTTACGTCTAAAATCTACTTATATTTCTTATTATACAACTTTTATATCTTTTATCAATAATTCAAATCTACCAGATTTTTTAAACATATTTCAGAAAAGATATGATTGCCATCTAGTGGCGAAGAATTGAACTGATACAGGATTCATGCACAAAACGCCTTGAATATTTCTGATTTACACCACATACCGCTTGCAGCGCTTCAACTGCAAACTCGCCCCCAGGCTGGGTGTCAGGGATGATGATGATGATGAGTGAATATACTTCTCTCCCAGTCGCGGTTGACCGCCAACCGAGGAGAGCGTATTCCTTTCTTGTAATCTAAATCATTACATGTAGTTAGACTTGAACGTATTACAAACAAATAAAGAAACACACGAAAACAAGAAGCAAAAAAGTCCAAATATATTCCAATTCCTTAAAAGTGAAGCCTCCGTGGCCCAGGTGGAAGTGCGTCGTTCTCTCACCGCTGGGTTCCGTGGTTCAAATCGCGGTCAATCCATATCAGATTTGTGCTGGACAAAGCGGAGGCAAGACAGGTTTTTCTCCGGGTGCTCCAGTTTTCCCTGCCATTCTTCATTCCAGCAACACTCTCCACAATCATTTAATTTCATCTGTCAGTCATTATCATTTCCCCAGAGGAGTGCGACAGGCCTCGGCAGCCGGCACAATTCCTATCCTCGCCACTAGATGGGGGCTTCATTCATTCCATCCCTGACCCGGTCAAATGACTTGAAAACGGGCTGTGGACTTTCATTTCGTTGTTAACATATGTTGCATACCCCAGCCTTATTACACTGCATACACTGACTGACAGAGCAAATGCAACACCAAGAAGGAGTGGTTCGAAAGGGATGAAAGTTGGGGAAAAAACAGAGACGGCACGGACGAATAATTGATGTTTTTTTCAAACCGATATGCAGGTTACACAATGCGCACGGCATCGACTCAGTAGGATGTAGGACCACCGCGAGCGGCGATGCACGCAGAAACACGTCGAGGTACAGAGTCAATAAGAGTGCGGATGGTGTCCTGAGGGATGGTTCTCCATTCTCTGTCAACCATTTGCCACAGTTGGTCGTCCGTACGAGGCTGGGGCAGAGTTTGCAAACGGCGTCCAATGAGATCCCACACGTGTTCGATTGGTGAGAGATCCGGAGAGTACGCTGGCCACGGAAGCATCTGTACACCTCGTAGAGCCTGTTGGGAGATGCAAGCAGTGTGTGGGCGGGCATCATCCTGCTGAAACAGAGCATTGGGCAGCCCCTGAAGGTACGGGAGTGCCACCGGCCGCAGCACATGCTGCACGTAGCGGTGGGCATTTAACGTGCCTTGAATACGCACTAGAGGTGACGTGGAATCATACGCAATAGCGCCCCAAACCATGATGCCGCGTTGTCTAGCGGTAGGGCGCTCCACAGTTACTGCCGGATTTGACCTTTCTTCACGCCGACGCCACACTCGTCTGCGGTGACTATCACTGACAGAACAGAAGCGTGACTCATCGGAGAACACGACGTTCCGCCATTCCCTCATCCAAGTCGCTCTAGCCCGGCACCATGCCAGGCGTGCACGTCTATGCTGTGGAGTCAATGGTAGTCTTCTGAGCGGACGTCGGGAGTGCAGGCCTCCTTCAACCAATCGACGGGAAATTGTTCTGGTCGATATTGGAACAGCCAGGGTGTCTTGTACATGCTGAAGAATGGCGGTTGACGTGGCGTGCTAGGCTGCCACCGCTTGGCGGCGCATGGCGGCGGATGCGCCGATCCTCGCGTGCTGACGTCACTCGGGCTGCGCCTGGACCCCTCGCACGTGCCACATGTCCCTGCGCCAACCATCTTCGCCACAGGCGCTGCACCGTGGACACATCCCTATGGGTATCGGCTGCGATTTGACGAAGCGACCAACCTGCCCTTCTCAGCCCGATCACCATACCCCTCGTAAAGTCGTCTGTCTGCTGGAAATGCCTCCGTTGACGGCGACCTGGCATTCTTAGCTATACACGTGTCCTGTGGCACACGACAACACGTTCTACAATGACTGTCGGCTGAGAAATCACGGTACGAAGTGGGCCATTCGCCAACGCCGTGTCCCATTTATCGTTCGCTACGTGCGCAGCACAGTGGCGCATTTCACATCATGAGCATACCTCAGTGACGTCAGTCTACCCTGCAATTGGCATAAAGTTCTGACCACTCCTTCTTGGTGTTGCATTTGCTCTGTCAGTCAGTGTATGAATGGACGATGACCGCCAACCGGGGGAGAGAGCACCCGACCCCTGCAATAATCACAGTCACATGGCACTAATGTTGTTACTTTTAGGGGATGAGGGTGTCAGTAATCTTCAGTCCCATGCTGAGAGTTTGCCTGTAATGGCAATAATTAAGACAAGAGTATGTTTATACAACGAGCGAAGCGAGTTTTATAATTCCAATACGAGTGTCTTAATTACCATTATAAGCGAATTGCATGCGACTGTTTATGCTCGACGATAATTATAACTCTATTTTTTTTAAATTAATATTCGTACACATATGTCGAGATGTCGTTTGACAGTTGAGTTTACTGAACAGAGCGCAGAACGCATGCGCTGGATTATCGATTTTCCGTGAGTGGATCAGAGACCTTGACAATGTCATATATTTTAAAAGGTTTGATAGAAGGTTATCATAACCTAACTTTATTTATTGTACAGTTGGTGAAGTGAATTTGCCGTTTGGTTGTGGAATTTTGGAAGTAGAAGGTGCATTGATGTTAACATGTGTGTCGGATATGTTTGATTCTCGAAAGAAGTGCGAAGCTAATGCGTTGAGCGCAGGTGCGATGCTATTCCTACCTAATTGGTCAAACAGTTGTATCATAATGAAAATCTGAACTGTGATTGGTGGAGAACCTGTATCATAATGAAACTTGAACTATAATGAGACTCATTATGATTCAGTTTTCTGGCATGTAATATTTATATTTCAGCATCGTCGAGCATAAACGGTATTTCCTTCACCCACACTCCTCACGCATGGATTCTAAATTGACTGGTAAAGTACTCCCCTATGATTGAGAATGTGTTATAGAAGACCATTTAATCCGTCTCTTAGGGTCACGTATATTTTCAATCTTACTCATAAAATTCCTTCTGCAGTTGTTTAACACTGGTGCAGTTATACATTGAATAAACCCTGCATGCGCGTTCCACATGTTAATGTTGAAAACATACCTTAGCAAAAAAAGGTAGGAGTCTCCAAACTACGAAAAACATAAAATAAAGCAATGTCCTCGATTGTGCCGAAAGTTGAAGGGCCAAAGGGTCCGGAAAGGTTTCAAATTGTGAGTCTTGAATAGCTCTATCAAAATTTAAAAAACAAGTGGCTTCTTTTTCTATTTGCTTTACTTTTCACTGACACAGAGAGGTCTTATGGCGACGGACAGGAAAAGCCTAGGAATGGAAAGGAAGTGGCCGTGGCTTTAATTAAGGTACAGCCCCAGCATTTGCCTGGTGTGAAAATGGGAAAACACATAAAACCATCTTCAGAGCTGCCGACAGTGGGATTCGAACCCACTATATCCCGGATGCAAGCTCATAGCTGCGCGCTCCTAACCGCACGGCCAACTCTCCCGGTAAAATTAGTTTCAAAAATCACTTCCGGCCTAAATGCAGTTCCGGAAAAACAGCCTAAAATCGCTTGTTTCTTTGCTCGTTTCCTTTTTCATTCCGATTCTAGCCAAATTAACTTATTCACATAACACTTTATGTAATGCGTCCCTTGCTTCAATACCCTCAGGCGATTATTGATTTTTTTAAATTTCCACACCTAATGTACTGTAGTTATAAGGGCCTAAGTGAAACAATGCATTGACTCACATCAGCGCTCGTGGTGGTAGAAAAAGGTAAAGTGCTAATCTGAACACGGCCGACTGGATCCCTCGCTGTACTCCTTGCTTAAAGCGACGCATCAAGACGACCGTGATATGAACGACGGGATAACGATGATTAAGAAAAGGATTGTAAATTTTAGGAATATATTCTCATAATTTATCATATTTTATTTACCTAAAATTCGTAGCTCATATCCCTAGGATGTTTACAACATTGAGTTGCTTGCCTGAACTCTTACTAAAGAAAACGTTGTACGCTTCGTGTTACTTCACTGCACGTATTCACTCGTCCAGGCCGTCCTACTGTTCACTGACATATTTCGTCAAGTTTGCCGCCTTTATGACTTTTTTTGTTGTTTTTAAGCAAGTTTTCATTTCTCCCCTGAAGGGGGAGGCGGGCGACCTAGAAGGTATCGCCTTCTCTCCGGCCAGGAGATTCAGGCGGGTTAAAAGTAGAGTGAGAGATTTAGGAGTTGGGTAAGGGATGTGTAGAAATGGGAAGACGGAACGGGTCACTTTGACTGGTTATCTAGGAGCAAAACCTTTTTGAGAAACCGCTTAGTAGCACCAATAGAGTAAAATGCCAACAGAACAGTAATACACATATTTCAGTGGTATATCATTCTCACTAGAAATAGTTATGCCATTGATAATAATTACTAACCTCATTCCGTGCCCATGTCCGTAGTGCTATGATAACTTGAAGCTCACAAGATATAGAACCACTTCTTGGATCTTTCATTTAAGTCATATCTGACTCTGTTAATGACAATTCGAGCATACTCTTTCGTAAATCGATATTTCACTTTAAAACTTTCGTCAACCATGGGCCACTCAGCCTCTGAAAGTGTTATATTTTACGAACATTTCCAGCCCGCATAACCTCTAAATATTCTATTTCTTGTGTATTACAAATATCGTGGAGGACATCCATTCTTTCAATGTGTGCCCAATTGATAAGTCGGATATTTTACCTCGATTATATTACTGCAGACAGTAAATGCCGGTAAAATAATTATACACTAATCACTCGTTGTTTCTTTGTCGTCACTCGCTGCTACACAACGCGTAATACAAAGTGTCCTAATCTGTATAAGCATTTGTTTTAAATTGTTATTAAGCAGTACATCACAATTGGGAAATATTCCAGTGACAATGATCACTTACAGTAATGTGATAATTATCATCATTAGTGTAGGCAGTGCCTTGTCTATGCAACATTTCCTTTCCGTCCTCATCTCATCGTTTCATTTCATAAGAAGAACCATAATGAAGACTCTGTGCCAAGTCTTCAAGGAATTTTTCCCTCGGTCGTCCTCGGCCTTTCTTCCCCGTGATTTTTTCCTTCCAGCAGACTGGTAAGAAAGGTGTGATGATAAAGTGAAGTTAGAAAGTTAAAAAGTTAAAAAATAATTACCCAACAACAACAACAGCAACTACTACTACTAGAGTACAACAAGCGATTCCATGGAAATAAAATATTACAAGAAATACAACTAGTTTAACATTCTAAATCCACCATCAACACCTACAGATTTTTTAAAAAAAAAATTTCTATTTGCTTAACGTCGCACCGACACAGATAGATCGTATGGCGACGATGGGACAGGAAAGGCCTAGGAATGGGAAGAAAGCGGCCGTGGCCTTATTAAGGTACAGCCCCAGCATTTGCCTGGTGTGAAAATAGGAAACCGCGGAAAACCATCTTCATGGCTACCGACAGTGGGATTAGAACCCACAATCTCCCGGATGCGAGCTCACAGCTGAGCGCCCCTAACCACACGGCTAACTCGCCCGGTACACCTACAGATTCAAACACAACTTAAGTATTTCGACTGCTTTACAGTCTGTCTGTTAGGTCATGAACCCAGAGGCTGGTTGGATCCTCAAATAGCATCACCAAAGGCTATGCAGTTATAGGGAAACCACAAAAACCAATGGCAGTACCAAAATGAGGCGTACTAGGCAAGATGAGGAGTGAGGTAGTTTGCCATTGCTTTCCTCACTGGGCCAGACAGTGCTAATGTAGCACAACTAACCCTATGAGCAACACCTTTCATGACACTCAGACACACTGGTTGTGCTCTGAATGTCATTAATCAGCACCACCCATACCCCAGCAGCTTCCATATTGTCACAGCCATGGATGAGACTGGGACTTCAGTGGAAGCTACACTTTGCTCCGGCCTGTGCCAAGAGATGGATACAAAAGTACTGTATCCATCAAGAAATGACAGCAGGCAGTTGCTTTACAGTACGGCTTACAATACTATAGGTTGAGTTTACTACTAGCTTAACACTACAACACCGTCATATACAAATTCACACGCACCTTAAGTATTTCAAAATGTTACGCTATGACTTAACAGTAGATTGAGCGGTCGAATTAAAACTATTATCTAAGTATTGGTCCGCCTCTGTGGTGTAGTGGTTAGCATGATTAGCTGCCACACCCGGAGGTCCGGGTTCGATTCCCGGCTCTGCCACGAAATTTGAAATGTGGTAAGAGGGCTCGAACGGGGTTCACTCAGCCTCGGGAGGTCAACTGAGAAGAGGGGGTTCGTTTCCCTCCTCGGCCATTCTGGAATGGTTTTCCGTGGTCTCCCAATTCTCCTCCAGGTAAATGCCGGGATGGTGCCCAACTTAAGGCACGGCCGCTTCCATCTCTCTTCCTTGTCTATCCCTTTCGATATTCCCATCCCCCCACAAGGCCCCTGTTCAGCATAGCAGGTGAGGCCAACTAGGCGAGGTACTGGTCCTCCTCGCCAATTGTATCCCACGACCCAATGTCTTACGCTCCAGGACACTCCCCTTGAAGCTGTAGAGGTGGGATCCCTCGCTGAGTCCGAGGGAAAAACCAACCCTGGAGGGTAAACGGATTAAGAAAGAAAGAAAGAAAGATGAAGAAGAAGATCTTAGTACTGAACATACAGAACGTACTGTACAGTACATACACAAATTCACGCATACGTTAAAAATTCAGATGCCTTAATACTACAGTTTACAGTGGGATGAGGTTTGCATTAAAATATGACACCATCACATAGAAATTTGCACACAGTTCACAGAATGCTGGAGTCTATTCTTAAAGCATCTTACATTTTTGGGAAAAGGCTGTAAGACATCTGCAGGTACATAATACATTCTAATCATCAATTGTCAAATTTACAAACGAATATATATATTGCTATTTGTTTTACAACGCACCGACACAGATAGGTCTTATGACGACGATGGTGTAGGAAAGGCCTAGGAATGGGAAGGAAGCGGCGGTGGCCGTGCCTGCTGTGAAAATGGGAAAAAAATCATCTTCAGGGCTGCCGACAGTGGGGTTCGAACCCACTATCTCCCTGATGCAAGCTCACACCTGCGCGCCCCTAACCGCACGGCCAACTCGCCCGGTATAAACGAATTTTTACCATAGTTTACTGCGAGGTACCTTTTACTTTATGCTGATGACCTGCCCTGCTTATGTAACAGGGCTTTTGTAGTCAAGTGTTCAACTCTCCACAAGCTGATTTATTCATGTAGGCATTATACGTGGCGCATAAGCGCGTTCATTTTCTTCCAGTCCCCGGTGTCCTTCATCCAATTCATTGAATGACTATAACAGATGCTTCTACACGGTTTATTAGTAAAAAAAATTGTACAAAAACAGTGTACTAACCTGGTATAAATGTTATACACCGCTTATTAGTAAGACTAGGGGTTGCCTGGCCGAGGCGGTAAAGGCGCGCTCGGTTCACGCAGAAGGACATGGGTTCGATTCCCCGTCACGAAATCAATCACTCTAACCCATTAAGTGCCGAGGTTACGGATAGTGGAAGCATTTACATTCCATCCTTCCAGAGGCCTTCATAACCTGTAAGGAGGTATGACCAGTACCTCGCCCAGGCGGCCTCACCAGCTATGCTCAAGACGGGCCTTGGTGGGGGATGGGAAGATTGGAAGGGATAGACAAGGAAGAGGGAAGGAAGCGCCCGTGACCTTAAGTTAGGTACCATCCCGGCATTTGCCTGGAGGAGAAGTGAGAAACCACGGAAAACCACTTCAAGGATGGCTGAGGTGGGAATCGAACCCACCTCTACTCACTTGACCTCCCGAGGCTTAGTGGACCCCGTTCCAGCCCTCGTACAACTTTTCAATTTTCGTGGCAGAGCCGTGAATCGAGCCCGGGCCTCGGGAGGGGGGGGGGGGGGGGTGGAGCAGCTAATCACAGTAACCACTACACCACAGAGGCGGACTGATATCAATTTACTTTTTTATTTTATTTTTAAGAATTTGCTTTACGTTGCACCGACATTCAGATAGGTATTATGGCGACGATGTGATAAGGAATCGACCGTGGCCTTAATTAAGGTACAGCCCTAGCATTTGCCTGGTGTGAAGATGGCAAATCACGGAAAACCATCTTTAGGGCTGCCGACAGTGGGGTTTGAACCCACTATCTCCCGAATGCAAGCTCACAGCTGCGTAACCGCAGGGTCAGCTCGCCCGGATACATAAATTCAATTTGGTGTGTGAGGTTGGGTTTGGGCTGAAGAGTGATTTGCGAAATCGCTGCTTCCAAACATGCCTCCTCTGCAGTTTACCCCACGAGCCGTCACTGTCCAATTGTACAACTCTTCAATAATCATATCATTTCCACCAAAGCTCCTTCTATGGACCAATTGTTGATTGTCTGTCTCAGGATCCCAAAATTGCGACAGACGTAGTCAGATTTAAAAAAAAAACGCCCAGTCGACATTCTATGCCATAGTACTGTGTGTCGCCCTCTAAAAGATCTCTGCTCACACATTTAGTGTTTATGCGACAAAATGAATGAAAACTCAGCCATTGATCGCCCGAAACAGATCCAGTTTTCGTCGAAACTGACGTGCAAGTAGACTGGTTGGCGTCAAATTAAAATGCCTGAAGATGGTATCTGAAGCCATATTATTATTTTTATTATTTTTATTCGTATTATTAGGTCCGCCTCTGTGGTGTAGTGGTTAGCGTGATTAACTGCCACACCCGGAGGTCCGGGTTCGATTCCCGGCTCTGCCACGAAATTTGAAAAGTGGTCCGACGGCTGGAACGGGGTCCACTCACCCTCGGGAGGTCAACTGAGTAGAGGTGGGTTCGATTCCCACCTCAGCCATCCTTGAAGTGGTTTTCCGTGGTTACCCACTTCTCCTCCAGGCAAATGCCGGGATGGTACCTAACTTAAGGCCACGGGCGCTTCCTTCCCTCTTCCTTGCCTGTCCCATCCAATGTTCCCATCCCTCCACAAGGCCAATGTTCAGCATAGCAGATGAGGCCGCCTGGGCGAGGTACTGCTCATTCTCCCCAGTTGTATCCGCGACCCAACGTCTGAAGCTCCAGGACACTCCCCTTGAGGCGGTAGAGGTGGGATCCCTCGCTGAGTCCGAGGGAAAAACCGACCCTGAGGGTGAACAGATTACGAACGAACGATTATTATTATTAGTATTATTTCTTAATCCGTTTACAGCCCGGGCTTGGTTTTTCCCTCGGGCACAGAGAGGGATCCCACCACTATCGCCTCAAGGGCAGTGTCGTGGAGCGTGAGACTGGAGTGGGGGTTACAACAGGAGAGGAGGACCAGTGCCTCGCCCGAATGGCCTCACCTGCTATGCCGAACAAGGACCTTGTGGGGAGATGGGAAGATTGGAAGTGATAGACACCTATTCGTTTTAATGTATACATCCAAAGACCAATAGATGAAGTAAAATATAATTTGGCAACGACTGGAGGTCTCAAGGTTCAAGGAGAAAGAATTAAGATGTTTCGCTTTGCAGATGATATCACAGTCCATGTAGAAAAAAGAAGATGATCTGAATTATACATCAGCAGAAATGAAATAAAACCTTCAACAAATATAACATGAACATCAATAAAATGGAAACCGAAGTCCGTCTATGTAGCCGGCAGTATGACTTACTTTACTTACTTTAGTATGTTTTCATTCCCCTCCCTGAAGGTAACGCCTTCACTCTGGCCAGGAGTTTCGGCAGGTTTGGGAAGGAGTGATGGTATGGGGAGGAGGGTAATTTGATGTATGAAATTAGGAGGTATGCGGATAGTATTTAATTATCGGAGATGTGTGTAAGGATTAAATATTCAGAGGAGAGTACAATGGTTGGCAATTTTTAGATGAGAGGGCTAGGATGAAATTGAAGAGTGAGAAGGTGTAATATTGCGGTTATATTGCATAATGAGGTGTGAGGAGTCTGAGGAGTTCAAGTTGCGAAGGAGGTTGATAGAAGAATTTAGGTGGGGGTAGGAGTGGACTGACGGGTTGACTAGGTTGAAATGAAGGACTGGCTGGCCGTGGGCGACGAAAGGGAGTGTTGGAAGTATGACGAAAAGGTTGGGGTGGGGAACGTGAGGGCTCCACTTTGAAGCGATGTCGAAAGATGTAGGCACCAGTGTTGATAATTTGTTCCACATCATTGGCGCTGGGAAGGTGTATTCGGACCATAAAAGTAGGGCCGGAGGCGTTGTAAATCCTGAACGCACGACGAGCGGGGATGCCTGCTGCCTGGAGTTCTTGGAGAATGTACCGTTCCGATATGGTAGGTTCTACGCCACGGATGACACAGCTTGACATAGTGTCGAAAGGTAGTGGTTGCGACAGTTGCGATGATGTTGCGGCGACTTTGGACACGGCGGTGGAGTCTAGGATGTTGTCGGGGATTTGCTGGGGACGAGGTTGTGCAGAAGTCAGGATAGAAGAGAGGGAGCATACCATTACAGGCGAAAGATGGCATGACGTAACGGTAGTAAGAGGAATATGGTGGAGGGTAGTGGCTGACATCGTAGTGGTCGCGGTGGTAGTAGTGGGTGGTGTGTGATGAGGGGGAAAGGAGGGCGATGTTTGTTGTAGCAGGGGCCTGTGTTGAGGCGCGTTGACGACAGGCAATGTGGTGGGATCTGCTGTTAGCTGGGCTAAGATGGGCTGGTTGGTAGGCTCCACTAGGTAGTATCGATCGTGAATAGACACTCAAGTGTCAAGGAGGCGCTTCCAGTCGTCCAACGTAGGTAGATAAAGAAGAACCTGTGATGATGGTGATGAAGTTGAGGCATCCAACATCCGGTGGGCATCGTGGACTGGGTAGCCAGCGGTGCGGAGGGCGTAGCAAATCTCATCTTCGGATATGGCAGGATGAATATCGGGGATGACGCAGGTGCGCATGGTGTTGGGACGGCCGACTTCCAACTCGGTGTCAGGCCTATATGCTTTTGAGTCCGGCGGGGAGCTGAGTTAAAGATGTAGAGCCACCCGGCCAGCAACAAAAATGATGAGGAGAGTCTTCAGAGATTTTTGAAACCAGAGCTTCTCGAGAATGCAGAGGTGGTCCTTGAGTCGCCGCGCCCCGGCAATATGAACCTCCTCGTTGTATTTTAAATGGATAACAATTTACAAATGTACAGGAGTTCACTTATCTTGGTAGCAAAATAAAAGCAGATGGAATAAGTTGAATAGAAATAATCAGCCGCATTAATCAAGCCAAAATAGGGTTTAACAAAAAAGGAAAGCCCTTTACATTAGTATGAGCCTCAGGAAACGTCTTGTGAAGACATGTATGGGGAGCGTACTGTTGTAACCTGGACTCTTAGCTTGGCTGATAAGAAACGCATTGTAGCCTTTGGAATATGGTGCTACAGGAAAATACTGAATATTCCATAGGTAGACAAAATCACTAATGAAGAAACGCTGAAAACGATTTGAGGGAAGCTATGTTTATGGAATATGCTTACTCACCGAAGAGACAATTGGACTGGAGATATCTTAAGGCATGAAAGTCTTCTTCACACATTACTGGAGGGCAGTGTGGAAGGAAAGAACTGTAGAGGTAGACCACGGCTAGAATGTATAAAACAAATCATTCACGGCAAGGGCTGTGATAATTACTTGAACTTGAAGAGACTAGCCACAGACGGGAGTTCATGGAAAGCCGTTACAAACCAATCTTCGGATTGAACACCACAGAAGAAGAAGACAAGGTAGACGGAAGGAAGCGGCCGTGACCTTAAATTAGGTTCCATCCCGACATTTGACTGGAGGAGAAGTGGGAAACCACGGCAAAGCATTTCGAGAATGCCAAAGGTGGGAATCGAACCCTTTCCACTCATTTGACCTCCCGAGGCTGATTGTGAGTGGACCCCGTTCCAACCCTCTTACCATTTTTAAAATTTCGTGGCTGAACTGGGTATCGAATCCGGCCCTCCGGGGGTGGCAGCTAATCACGACACTGTAGAGGAGTATTATTATTATTATTATTCCTGAACTTTTTTACGAAAACAGAAAAGACTCTTCTTATTTCATTACGGTATTTTTTTTTCACAACACTCTCTTTCCCACTTGGCAATTATCGGCCACACAATTATTCATGGGCCCTTATGGGACAAGGGCTATCTGCACACTGGCACGCAGCTGCCTAGGTCATTTGGTTCTCCAAATATTTGTGTCTGGACACAGAAAGAGGCTGTTATATTCAGGAGGTCATCTGGAGAAAATTCACCAGTTTAACGCATCACTGTAAACAAATGCAGAATTTGTGAGGAAATCGGTTCTTCACTTTTGTTACGAACCCTGCAGAGGAAGCCTCGCGTAGAACTTTTAGCATTCTTAAAAATGTTCCCCAGGTGAGGCTCGAACTCACAACCCCGGCATCTCTCGGCTACTGTCATATAAGTACCGTGCGCTAACCAATTGCGCCACTGGGGAAGACGCTTGTAGTCCTTCAAATAACGCTGTGCCATGCTAACTTCCAGTTTCCATGCAAAGTATAACTTTTGTGTTGAATATAAAGCCTATCCATTTTACAAAATATGTGCCTAACACATAAAGATACTTCAGAAAACATTTACTCACCCATGCATTATACTTTACAATAGGGGAATTTGTTTTTATCAGCGGCTTGTCGTCGTCGTCGTGGTTTTGAGTCATCACTCCATACACTTGTTTGTTTACGTATGGATTTTTGAAGATCGCCGCTATTCACTCCCTCCCGTCCTTGCTTCTGCCATCCCCTTCCCAGCACTCGACTCATACGTCCTTACCCAATTCCAACGCTCCTTCCGCCGAGCCCCACACCACGATAATCCTGCCCTTAAACCCCTCCGCGGACCCCTCCCCCCCCCCCCCCAACCTTTTCTACTACAAATACACTTCCGAATTTACCGGTCTCTCCCCCCCCCCCCCCCCCGTAAGTTGGTGCCACCAACTGCTACACCAAACCCATCTTTCCGACTCCCATAATTCCCTGATATCTCCCCTCCCACCCACACACACACACACACGCAGCAAGGCAAACATTTAACAAACATAAAAATTCAAGTGAGCCCTCGTCGACCTCCTCCCTTCCTTCCAACCAAATCAATTGTTATAAGGAGAACAAGATAATTAAAATAATTGACTCTGTTTCAGATAGCCAGCATACACCAGCTCAAGGTATTCAATGTAACCAGGTTGCAAACATACCCAACCTGCTATCAACAGTGCGTTAACAAGTAGAACACATTTCTTGTAGCCTAATTAAGTAACCTAATGTAAATATCTATGTAAAATGTGAATACCTTCTGCAATCATTTGAATCTGTAAAAACTCAATTCGGAAACTATTGTAAATATCCATCTGTAAAACATGCTAAATATTTTTAATACTGTAAAAATTCCATGTAATCTTTAAAACACCATTATCCACGTAATTTTCACTGTAATCATAACCTCAAAACCCAGTTTATTAAAAAAACTGTAACCCACGTCAAATCACAACAAAAGGAACAAAGTAAATTGCAAATTATAAGTTTAAAAATGTAAAGCTATATCCTTATATCGTATCACCTATGGAACAATGTAAATTTTAATTTAGAAAAATAAATTGTTTATTCATCATCATCATCATCATCATCATCATCTGTTTACCATCCAGGTTCGGTTTTTCCCTCGGACTTAGCGAGGGATCCCACCTCTACCGCCTCAAGGGCAGTGTCCTGGAGCTTCAGACTCTTGGTCGGGGGATACAACTGGGGAGTATGACCAGTACCTCGCCCAGGCGGCCTCACCTGCTATGCTGAACAGGGGCCTTGTGGAGGGATGGGAAGATTGGAAGGGATAGGCAAGGAAGAGGGAAGGAAGCGGCCGTGGCCTTAAGTTAGGTACCATCCCGGCATTCGCCTGGAGGAGAAGTGGGAAACCACGGAAAACCACTTCGAGGATGGCTGAGGTGGGAATCGAACCCACCTCTACTCAGTTGACCTCCCGAGGCTGAGTGAACCCCGTTCCAGCCCTCGTACCACTTTTCAAATTTTGTGGCAGAGCCGGGAATCGAACCCGGGCCTCCGGGGGTGGCAGCTAATCACGCTAACCACTACACCACAGAGGCGGACAATTGTTTATTCAACTCAATAAAAAAAAATCCTCAGCCAGTTTTCCAGTCATTCGACCGGGTCAGGAATGAAATGAATGAAGCCACCATCTAGCGGCGGTATGTATTACTCCTGATTACTGGGAATGACGTCATATCCGATTATATGTCAGCCAATGGCGATACTAGTAGCTGGTCAAGTAATAGAGAATGGTGCATGTATAAAAGTAAATGTTTCTGGGGTTTGTACTGTTGTACTGAACAGATCTCTCCTGTGAAAGGAATTACAAGTAAGATTTGCATCATTTCAAGTCCCTTATAATGTCGTAATGTTTGCGTAGCAGGTAGTAAAATTCTACCGTTTCATTGTGTAAATTCTACCGTTCCATTGTGTTAACGATGTCTAAGCCTGTAAGGATGTTATTCGTCAACAGTATAAGACTAATAATCGCGTGAGGAAGTAACTTAACGCTATCGTGTCAAGCCAGGACTTATCGCTAGTATTGACAATATTTTGACGTTGACTCGCTGTCTCATGAACACCTCTGAAAGTAAAATCACCGCCCGAGCAGGGACTCGAACCCTGGACCCTCAGGTTAAAAGCCTGATGCTCTACCTGCTGAGCTACCCGGGCTCTGTCTGCGAAGATTAAAGTTGTCAACTGAATGTTACAACGCCTCTTTCCCACCCAGGATGTACGTGTTAACTGGTTTTAACAGTTCCTTTGCGATACAAATTGTATCACACGCCCCAAAGCTCGGTAATCTGATTTCTTGATCAGTTCAGGGATATTATTTACGTATACGACGGCACTGGTGAATCATTACAGAAGTCAACAACGCTCGCAAAATGCATGAGTGCGGTTCATCTGCATTCTTAAATACACAGATCATTTGACAACGTTCTACACCAAATTCGGCTGTGTCCGTCTACAAGACAGACGTCATTTTTAAATCTCATTTCTCTGTCTTACTTTAAGAACATTTCTACAATCTCTTTACACCACGAGAAGAAACACAAGAGCACGGAATATACATATTCTTTCTTTCTTTCTTTCTTTCTTTCTTTCTTTCTTTCTTTCTTTCGTAATCCGTTTACTCTCCAGGGCTGGTTTTTCCCTCTGACTCAGCGAGGGATCCCACATCTACCACCTCATGGGCAGTGTCCTGGAGCGTGAGACTTTTGATCGGGGATACAACTGGTGAGAAGGATGAGTACCTCGCCCAGGCGGCCTCACCTTCTATTCTCAAGAGGGGCGTTGGGGGGGATGGGAAGATCGGAAGGGATGGACAAGGAAGATGGTAGGAAGCGGCCGTGGTCTTAAGTTAGGTACCATCCCGGAATTTGCCTGGAGGAGAAGTGGAAAAAAATGGAAAACCACTTCGAGGATGGCTGAGGTGGGAATCGAACCCCCCCTCTACTCAGTTGGCCTCCTGAGGCTGAGTGGACGCCGTTCCAGCCCTCGTACCACTTTCCAAATTTCGTGGGAGAGGCGGGAATCGAACTCGGGCTCGGACTATCTATCTGTCATCTAAAATGATGGCTCTGGTACTAGGACGTTTGTTTGGTCCCATACGTTAAGAAAACTGTTGTTTTATTTGTGTGTATTTAATAAGCCACTCGCTAAACAGCTGATTTATGGATCTGATTCAGAATCTGAGGTGGGCTCTCTTGGTGAAGAATGTGTACGATATGTTCGCATATTTCCAGAGACAATTTGCTTTACGTCGCACCGACACAGATAGGTCTTACGGCGATAGGATAGGAAAGGTCTAGGAGTGGGAAGGAAGCGGCCGTGGCCTTAATTGAGGTAATTTGTCACATCCAGAAATGGTACTCATATTACGTCTTGGTGTATGGACAAATGTTAGTTTGAACCTTTGTTTGAAGAGATGAAGAGGTAGTAACAAAGATGGTTATGAAAGGAATATTCGAAC